>NC_137068.1:16234905-16267405 GCF_032717465.1 Coenobita brevimanus
AGTCCATGGAAAAGGAAACGAACTTATTCCGACGTCTGTACCTAGCCTTTCCGATCTTGTCTATGCAATCTTCCATGCGAGGGAGAGGGTAGGTGTCTGTTTTGGTTATCTGATTAACACGTCTGTAGTCTATGCAAAGCCGCTGTGACCCACCTGGCTTAGGTACTAGAGTGACATGAGAACTCCACTCGCTCTGACAGGGCTCAATCATCTTGTGGTCCAACAGGTAGCCAAGCTCCTTCTGGATGAGAGGAACTTTCACTGGGTTCACACGGTAAGGAGGCAGTTTAATTGGCTTTGCGTCTCCAACATCGACATCATGCATCAACACAGTGGTTCTTCCTGGAGTGGCACGGAACACTTGCGGGTACTCCTGCAGTAATGCCGAAAACTCCTGCCTTTCCTCGGGAGGTAGATGAGAAAGCTTAGTCTAGAGATCATTCATGATATCAGGATTCTTCCCCAAACTATCACTCAGGCTCATACTGCATGGGAGAACTTCACTTGCAGACTCAGGTGGAACAGCTACGGTGCAGACTGGATTATTTTCGTCCCGCCTGTGATATAATTCTAGCATGTTGATGTGACACAATTGCTTGTTTTTTCTACGATCTGGTGTGGCGATGACATAGTTGACATCACTGAGTTTCTTCTCCACGAAATAAGGACCACTAAACTTGGCTTGAAGAGGTTGCCCATGCACCGGTAGCAGAATCAAAACCTGATCTCCTGGCTGAAAGTGGCGTAACCTGGACTTCTTATCATACCAAGTCTTCATCTTCTCCTGAGCAGCTCCTAAATTCTCTCTCGCCAGCTGTAAAGCAGTGGACAGCTGTTCTTTGAAAATCATCACATACTCCAGCAGGTTGACGTCATCTTCCTCCGACAGCCAGCATTCCTTGAGTAGCTTAAGGGGTCCTCTTATTTCATGGCTAAACAGTAGTTCAAAGGGTGAGAAGCCCAGTGATTCAATTGGAGATTCTCTTGCGGCAAATACAACGAATGGAAGACCTTTATCCCAGTCTTTCTAATGTTCCAAACAGTATTTCCTGAGCATCGATTTGAGTGTTTGATGATATCTCTCCAACGCTCCTTGGGTCTGAGGATGGTAAGCTGAAGACGTGATCTGGGTGATGTTCAACTCTTTCAGAGACTGCTTGAAAACATTTGACATGAAATTACTTCCCCGGTCTGACTGTACCTCCTTGGGCAGACCAAACTTGGTGAAGAACCCTAGCATTTCTTTAACCACGTTCTTTGCTGAGATATTTCTAAGTGGAATGGCTTCAGGATAAAGAGTAGCCATATCAATGAGGGTCAACACAAAAGAAAATCCTGAAGAAGTCTTAGGAAGAGGGCCCACAATATCCACCAACACACGGGTGAATGGCGCCTCAAAAGGAGGAATGGGAACTAGAGGTGCAACCTTTTCGGTCTGATTACACTTCCCCACAACTTGGCAGGTGTGATAAGACTTACAATACCAGGAAACATCTCTGAAGATACCTGGCCAGTAGAAGTGTTTCAAAATGCGTGCCACAGTCTTCCTCACTCCAAGGTGTCCTGCCAAACTGGAATCATGAGCCACTCTAATGATATCCTGCCTACAAACACGAGGGATGACAACTTGATGTACATCCTCCCATTCACAGTCGGCTGATGCTGTTGGGGGTCTCCACTTTCTCTTAAGTACTCCTGACTTTATATAATAATAAGTAGAAGCACCAGCTGACTCTTCCTCACTGCAAGCAAAGTTAGCTAGACCTTTCAACTCAGGGTCAGCAACCTGCAACTCAACCAACTCTTTACGAGACAAATTATCAACACTACAGGTACTACCTCATCTGGTGAGTGGTCCAAATTAGCAAGAAAAGTGTCAGCTAGGATAACATCATCATCATCATTATCCTCTAAGTCACCAGTAACTTTAGACTTAGCCATAGTGACAGCACATGCAGAGAACACCTCAGGGACATCACAATCCTGGGTCACAGTCACTGGTTCACTTGACAACTGAGGAGCTGGACACACTTGACTTCCACCAATATCATTTCCAAGTAAGAAAGTTACACCTGACATTGGGAGTGTCTCAACCAACCCAACCATAACGGAACCATTAACAAAACCAGACTCTAAATTCACTCTGCACAGAGGGACAGAGAAGTAATTATTCCCTACACCTTGTAAGATTACAGTTTCATCAGAGGAATTAACATTAGAGCCTAGAACACTGGTCAGCATAAGGGATTGGCAAGCACCTGTATCACGATATATTTGAACTGATTTCCTGTCATTACTGTCCGGAGGACTGACAAAACCATCAGACAGGAAATTAGCACATGAACTCTTGAGAGTGTCACCCACGTTACTGCTCAAGAGAGGAGCTTCATCATGAGAATTTAATTTACTCCTCAAAGCAGGTTCAGTTAACTCGGTTAAAGAATTCTGGGAACTCTCATGGGTGGACACTAGACCAATTGACTGAATTTTTAAAGACTCCTTTTTGTTCACATCATGCTGTCTCCTGAAACATTTCTCCGTAGTATGACCAAGCTTACTACAATAAGTACATTTACTTTTCTGAAATCCAGAGGTGAAGCTGGTATTTACTTCCTGAGAAACATCATCTTTATTCTCTTTCCTGTTACCTGTACTCTGAGTAGAGGCAACGTACTTACTCTCAGCTTTCCTTTTTTCTTTAGAATATCTCTTGTGAGTGAGAACATATTCATCAGCTAAAACTGCAGCATCAGACAAATTATCTATTCTTTTCTCATCAAGATATAGGCTTACATCTTTATTGATACACCTTTTGAAGTCCTCTAGCAAAATCATCTGCTTAAATTTATCAAAATCAGAATTTACATTCTTAGAATTTAACCACTGCTCTAACAGATCTTCTTTGATTTTTGCATACTCAACATGGGATTGCTTATCTTGCTTATAAGTTGTCCTAAATTTTACTCTATAGGCTTCAGGAACAAGCTCATAGGCCTTAAGAATCAAGCTCTTAACTACATCATAATTATCAGATTGATCCTGAGGCAAAGATGCATAAGTTACTTGAGTAAACCGGTGAGAACACTCTGAAGGAGTATTGGCCAATACTTTTTGGGCCAATTAAAACCTGTAGCTACCCTCTCAAACAACTGAAAATATTTTGTTCAATCAGATTCATTAAAAGGAGGGACAAGTTTAACATTTTTAGCCACATCAAAATCATCAGAGCTAGATGATCCAGTTCCACCTTGTTTCATGCGATACTCATGGTCTGCCTGAATCCTAGCAAGTTCAATTTGTGCTTGACCCTGTGCCTGTGCCTCCTGAATACGAGCCTGAGACTCAGCCTCCTTAGCCTCAGCCTCCTTAGCACGAGCCTGAAACTCAGCCTCCTTAGCAGAAGCCTCCTGCAGGGCTAGCTGTAACTTAACTATTTCAATCTGCGTTTGCTCATCTGGAGGAGTTACATTAAACAAGCATTTATTAATCATGTCAACAATTTGATCTTTAGAATGATGAGAGCGAACAGCAATTCCCAATTGTTGAGCAACAAGCTTAAGTTCATTCTTCGCTCTGTTTTCTACATCACACACTGTTTGCACATTTGATAAAAAATCTTTGGCTTCATCAAGAGTAGTAATAGTAGATATCATGAATAAATCACAGTCACAAAATATCAAGCAATATCCTTATGATAATATCCTGAATATCCTGGCGAGGTCGCCAAATTTACGTTACGGAACAGAGAGAGATAATGAACACTTCAAGTGAGAATACTAAAATCACTACTGTCCCGTAAAGTTCCAGGTTCAAAACAAAAGAGTTAGGTAAAATTACAAGTTAAAGTTTAATGCACAAGCTAACAACTAAACATTCAGGACTCATAAGGATAATGTAATGGCAAAACAGGTTACATATATGGTTCACTGCAATAGCCTCTATTAACATGAATTTAGCAAGAGCAAATTTATCTAAGCCAGCCCTGATAAAATGAGAAAACCGGATAATGCTCAGTTAAAGCAAGATATACTATTACAGATACAAAATATTATTAATAATGGCTGACATCAAAAACTCTACATGAATCACAAAGACCCTACCAGGCCTACGAATCAACGCCTCAGGCTAAACAGTACAAGAAAAATGGTAATAACACTTATACTCAAATTATACAGCAGCTAGATGATTGGAGACTTCCTGAGCACTCACAAAAATACACTATACAGGGGAGGACAGAGATGTGAACAAAATGAGGATTAGATCTAAGTGGCAATAATGCAGAGACTGATCTCATTATATAGGGGCCGGCAGACCTTGATTCAACTTGGAAAAAGGATGCGGAAATGAAGGCACAGGGGAGTAAGAGTTGACAGTCCTGCTCTGAACAACAGAAAGAACGACTTACTCTACTATAAGGGGGAGAAGGGGAAAAGTGAGGAAGAACACGGAAGCCTGGTCACTATGGAAGCCACGAGGCGAATCGTGATCAAACATGCAGCATACTGTACGTTAGAATTATACAAAGGATGATGAAATCATAGGCTATGTAACAATATATATATATATATATATATATATATATATATATATATATATATATATATATATATATATATATATATATATATATATATATATATATATATATATATATATATATATCAGGACCTGAGAATGTTAAATTGGACGTAAAATGGTTAACTTACTAAAGAGAAGAGCGAGGAGGTGAGGGACCTGCCACCTGCCAAAACCCACGGCTGCCAGCACCTGGTCTGCCTCCTCCCCGTCCATTCTGACACAACCAACACACCTGCCAGTGTAACACACCTGTCGTTAAGAACACCTGTCACAACACACCTGTCATTAACACACCCACCATTTAATATCACCTGCCATTAGTAACAAACCTGTCATCCCCAACACACCTGTCATCAGTAAAACATCTGTCATCCCCAACACACATGTCATTCCTAGCACACCTGTCATTCCCAACACACCTGTCATTCCATACACACATGCCGTCAGTAACACACCTGTCATTCCTAACACACCTGTCATCAGTAACACACCTGTCATCCCCAACACACCTGTCATTCCCAACACACATGCCATCAGTAACACACGCATCAATCCCAACACACCTGTCATCAGTGACACACCTGTCATTCCCAACACACCTGTCATCAGTGACACCTGTCATTCCCAGCACACCTGTCATCAGTGACACACCTGTCATTCCCAACACACCTGTCGTTAGTTAATAACATTTAATTCAGTTTAACTTAACCAAGCGTAACCTGCAGGTTCTCTTAGCATGTCGTAACCTGACATATCCTGTCCTAACCTAGATTAACCTAGGCTAACCTGGACTAGCCTAATCTAACCAACCTGACCTAGCCTTTTATCCTAGCCTAACCTAAGCTAACCTAACCCCACTCAGTGCAGCCCAGCCTAACCTCGTCCAACCTGGCCTACACTAGCCCAACATCTGGTCTTCCCAATGCTGGTCCAACCTAGGGCCACCATCACACCTGTCGTTAATGAGCACACATGTCAGTCATTGATACACCTTTAGCACATGTCAAATCTAGTGTAAGGTGTAGGTATACTGTGCACTGTTCACCTTACGAGGAACTAGGAGTACAACAGCCACCTCATCATGTTGAAAACTGAGGTGTAACGAGCATTTAACACTAGACCATGATGGTATTTGGATGCAGAAACAGTACGGAAAGGACCTAGAGCCATTAAATTGACTTGGTCTGCCATTAAGCTACGGGTAATACACTACAAATGGACGAAAATTTCTGCCAATTTAAGTGAATGAACTATAGGTTATCAGAGTGTTGGCAGACACTATGTAGATATGGTTCCGACGTGCCCATAAGCCTCAACAAATATAATTCTCTTCAATTCCCAGATATAGGGTTGTTAATTTTTATTGTACATCTAGCCTCAGTCCTCATGCTTTTCTATGCCCAATACATCTAAATTTATTGCAACGTAACGCTAACACGCCAAAATACATTCAACTAAACTCCCAATTTTTCCATCCTCTCCTCCACCTCCTCCTCCTCCTCCTTCTTTCTTAGACCCCTATAACTCTAAAATTATTAAACCGATCGCCTTGCTTTTCCACAAAGAGGTTTCATTTTGCACTGAGTTGGAAGCACGACACAATTTCCCGAAAAAAGTCAGATGTAGTAGATCGGGAATAAATAAACTTTTACAGTATTTATCTGATTTAGATAAAACTTGGCAGAAGGGTAGAGGGTAAGAAAAGGGTTAGATGGTTCAGCTTTAAGAAATGTCGTGCAAATTTAAGTGCATAAAACAATGTCAAACTTCTGTTTTTTTTTTTTTTTAATCAATTTATTACGCTCAAGGGGCTACATACCCAGTAAGAGGACCATGAGGCCAAGGAATATGTACAGTTGCGAGCAAATGACTCGAGGCCACCTAGTCCACCAAGATGTTGGTGTTTTATCTGGCAACAGTGGTACCTGTGAACTTGACCGAGATTCAGTCTGCTGTTCGGGCGAAACAAACCCAGTGATACTTTGTCAATGTGCAGTTCTAACTGGTCTCCAATCAATATCATGCAAGTAAACGTATAATACTGATAATGATTAACGTGTCATACACGTTGTAGATATTTTATAACCATAGTATTACAACACAGGCATCCAAATATGGTGCGTTCATTCATGTAAGACACACGGGTATCCCGAGCGTGCAACTCCATCACCACCTTGGTTTGTGACGTAGACACCACGTGACGTCACGTATGGGAGGTGGAACTAGTTGACCCGTTCATGATGATAAACATTTATAGAAAGTAATCGTTCGACTTTATCACTCGAATACTAAAGAAACATTGGTTTTCTATGTCAAAACAAAGCTATTACAACCTCTAATCTCATATACATTAAATACCACTTCCAACCACTTGCCCCCTCACCCCCCTCCCATCACACGTCCCACCTCGCCCCAGTCTTCCTCACCCACCACCCTCCATATAACTACCACACCCCCCTCCCCTTGTTCCGCCTGCTGTTGTGTGAACCTTTAACTGTCCCACCTGCTTTAGAGTCAGAGGTTGACGAAAGTGAGGTTAACGGTGAGGGACGACTGGCATGACGGTGTTTTTGTGATAATAATGCTAGGTTGCGGGGAAGTCGATAACCCTACGGCATATATCTTGAAAACTGGTAAAGGTTGTTTGGTTCACGACGATAGTCGAACAAAATAAATCACTACCGATACCCGTGTGTCTTACATGAATGAACGCACCACTATTTGGATGCCTGTGTTGTAATACTATGGTTATAAATATGTCTACCAAGTGTATGACACGTTAATCATTATCAGTACTATACGTTTACTTGCATGATATTGATTGGAGACCAGTTAGAACTGCACATTGATAAATTATCACTGGGTTTGTTTCGCCCAGACAGAAGACTGAATCTCGGTCAAGTTCACAGCTACCACTGTTGCCAGATAAAACACAAACACCTTGGTGGACTAGGTGGCCTCGAGTCATCTGCTCGCAACTGTCCAGGGGAACTCATGTCTCACAGAACACGCTGTTTTGTTACATAGATATATTGGGGTTTACAATACAAGAGTTAGCATCCAATAAAGTGTGGATGTCTCACGAGAATGATATCTAAATGATTGCCTGTGAGTAGATAATTACATATATCAGTCAGGCACTGTCCCTGAGGCAATAGGTCCCTGACTGAGGGATGCTCAAGGCAGTAATACAGAAGATTGTTGGCGTTAGGACGGTCACATAGTTTGTAGGAGAAGTAAGGAACGTCCCTCGCCTCAGAGATTTGCCGGATAGGGCGATATCCTAATAGGAGTCGAGCAGACCCAACACTGTGCGGGCGACCCATACCTCCATGTCGACGATACTTGGGAGGAGATAGACGAAAGTAGTCGTATGTTGGATAGACACACTCTGAGTCTGCTCAGCTTTCCTGCGATGGAGTGTAGGGAGAAGAGTGGCCGATTGTATCTTCTTTTTGTAGAGGCAGTCCACGGGCATATTTCGCGAGGAGCTCAACAGTGTCATTTGTTGCACTTCCGACATGGGAAGGAATCCACAAGAACTGTATGGTAAGAGAATTTTCATGAGCCGAAACTAACTGACGATAGATTTGTTGAGCTAGGTGGTGGCATATGGGTTTTAGAGGCGAGATGGCTTGAAGGGCAGACTGAGAATCACAAATAACTACACCATTCAGCCTTTGCCCAGAAAGGGTCTAACTGCATGCAATAGTCCCTGTAGTTCACAGTGGGTAGAGCTAAACTAGTCTTGTAGTACGTGGCCAACCCAGCCTCCCTCCGGTGGGTCTAAATCGGATGAGTAGATGGCACATCCAGCACTCCCATTTGGTTGCAGGGAACCGTCAATGTAGAGATGGTGCGTGGCAGGAACTGGGGAAGATGCACTTGCGATGGCCTCCAAAGCTACTTGTTTTTGGATGTGTGGTAGGTCTGCCTTTGATGTAGGAGTATCACAGACTTCATGATTAGGAATCCTCCAGGGAGGTGAACCATGATCCAATTCTGCCATAGGAACATTATTACCAAGTTTTTGTAGGATGGAACAGGCTGTATTAACGAGGGTGAGGACGCTGGGTCGAAGTGGAAGTTGGAGTGCAACAGGCTCAAATGAAGTTCTGATGACACGAGAATAATGAGGGACAAGATAGGGAGTGTGAAGGCATTTGTTGCTGAGACATTGGTGTTTATTCTCTCAACAAATGGGGGGAATGTTGAGTTCAGTTTGCATGTTGACTATTCTGGTGGAAATAGGACAGCCTAGGATTTATCTCATTACTTTGTTCTAAAAAATTTCAGTGGGATCTAAGGATGTCTTCGGGAGTTGACTGGGAGCAGGGGAAAGGTAATCGACAACTGACAGTATGAATACAATGTAGATAGTTCTGGCCACAGGGATAGAGATTCCGGCAGCATTGTTGGTGAGCCACTTTAGGGGAATTAAGCGCTTCTGCAGCCGTCCTAAGAGGTTTCGGATGATGGGATGAACACGTTCTCCTTCAGGTATGGTTGGGGTAATCCATACAGGTCAACCCAGGTGGTGATACTGCCTGCACCGGGGTATGACACTATTCCCTACAGTGAATTGTGGAAGCATTCCTGAGTTACAGGGAAAGAAGGTTCTACTTTTTTCTAGGGAGAGGATGAGGCCACAAGTGAAAGACAACTGATAGAAAGACTGAAGGAAGCGTTTCAAGATCTTCTGGAGAGCTGGAGTGAATTCAGATATCATCAGCAAAACAGGCAACAGTAGTTCCAGGAATGTTGGGTGGAAGAAAGAGTAACCGGTGCATAAAGACGTTAAACAAAAACGAGCTTAGAACACCACCTTGCGGAGTGTCAAGTTCGAAGGTCTTGGAGAAGCTACATGCGCCCTTTAAAAAAGATGCGAGGTTCTGTTACGGAGGTAACCTCGTATCCATCTCAGGAGGTTACCTTGGACACCAAATTCCACCAACTAATCGAGGATGATATCTACGTTTGCAACATCAGAGGCACTTTTAAGATCAATGAATAGTACATCACTTGTTGGGCATAGGAGGGTATAAAGCTCCAGTAGACAGTGGTGTGCACTTCTTTGTGGCAGACAACCATACAGTCTGGGTGAAAGTTTTTCCTCCAGCCATAACATGAGATGGGCAAGGAAGATGCATTCGAGCACGTTGCTGACGCAGGAAGTGAAGGATATAGGTCTGAATTTGTCAGTACCAGGTTTTTGAATGGGCATAATCTTGCTGGAGGTTCAGGCATTAGGCACATATCTCTTACGGAAGCAAAGATTGTAGAGCTGTAGCAGGGGGCTGCCAGGGACTTTCAGGAGTAGGCGAAGGACAGAGTAAATGTTGCCATCATCCCCGGGGTGTATTGCCTTACTCTTAATGAGAGCACATCGCAGTTCGTCCTCAGTTACCTACACGTCATCATCTTCATCTGCCCTCAGTAATGCAGCCATCAGATGGAGAATATCCTGAATATGCGAGGGGAGGTTGCATGCTTGTGACTGTTCAGACCATGTATTAATAAGATTTTGTGCGTACTCAGCTGGACTGTAGTGAAGAGAACTGGAGGGCTTTTTCCTGACAACCTTGTTTATTATACAAGTAGGCCACATGGATCCAACACTCGTCCGATAGTTGATGCTATCTGTAAACTTCTGCCAGGATTCAGTGTAGATGCATTGCTGGAGGGCAATTTGACTGTCTCTTGAAGCCTGGTACTAGTGCAGACGGTCAGATGTCGGTTGTCTCTGAAAAGAGAGACCATTTTCCACCACTTTCCTCTCTGCTTGGAAGATGCACTGATCAAGTGTCCAGGTATGAGCTTCAGGGCGACTTTTAACGTGTGGTCTGGCAACGTAGGACCTGTGGAAGTCATGCGTGGAGTTTACCAGGGAGGAATATAAATTATCAGGTGATCGTAAATCAAATGTAGGGAGGAGGTTGGAAATGTATGAGATATATGTAGGGCAATACTTACGAGGAATGGTGATGCTGGTGCAAGTGAGAGGAGGGGATGGTCCAGCATGGAGGGAACAGTAGAGGCTGAGAGCAACGTGGTCTGAGAAGAGGTTAGGGATGGAAGCCTGATGTGGGATAGCACTAGCCTGGATGTTATATGATCAAGAATACCTTCATAAGTGTGCATGGCACCACCAGTGTCCCAGCAAGTGAGTTGGTGGAGGCAGATGTATTCAAGGAGAGGAAGTCCATTGCTATCTGGAGTAGGAGAGAGGTCACCCAGAGCAGGATGCTCGGCTTTAAAGTCACTCATATAGATCATGCCACTAACTGTAGGAGTAGGGAGGGCAGGGAGATTAATCCTTCTAGGGGGAAAATAGACATTAGACAAGTGGATCCTACCATTGCCCACTGTGACTTCAAAAAGCTGAAAGGTCATATGATCTACAAAGCAGCGAAGATGGCGTGGTGTGGAGGAATGACTGTAACTGATGAGACCATTCCTGGCAAGATGAACATACGAAATGTAGCCAGTAAGTGAGGGAGCTTTTTCGCCAGGTAGAGGACGACGAACAATAGCTTCTTGAATGAATAAAACATGCGGGTGATGGCGACATACATGGCTCTTGAGTGTAGCAAGTTTCGAATGATTTCTGACTTCACAGGCATTCCGAGAGGTAGCATGAAGTTTTTTTTTTATGCGAGGAAGAAGGAACCAAAGGCCATGAGCCCGCAGTAACAGTTCCCTCCAAGAGAAAAACAAAGTACAATAGAGAGCCAAATTCAAGATCCGATCATTTTGAGATGCCTGAACACACTGCGTTTGAAAGACTGGAGATCATAGGCAGCAGGAAATACAGACAGAGGGAGACAGTTCCAGAGCTGACCTGTTACATAAATGAAAGACTGGGAGTAACGGTTAACTCTTGCATTAGAGAGTTGGACAGAAAAGGGATGAGAGTTTGCTGCCAGACGGGTGCTACGCGTACGTCGTAGAGGTGGAGGAATGCAAGCAGACAGTTCAGAGGAGCAGTGACCATTAAAGTAGCGATAGAAAAGAGATAAAGATGCAACAGTGCAGCGAAGAGACGGAGGTTGAAGTGAGTCAGTAAGAGGAGGAAAGTTAATGAGACGAAAAGACTTTGACTCCACCCTATTGAGAAGAGCTGTATGTGGGGAGCCTCTCCATACATGAGAGTTGTACTCCACACAGGGGCGAATAAAACCCCTGTATAGAGTCAACAATTGTGCACGGGTAAAGAAAGAGCGGAGTCGGCTTAGCACACCCAATCTCTTGGAAGCAGATTTTACAAGAGATGTAATATGATTTTCCAAGATAAGTCCCGAGTAAATGAAACCCCAAGCATGTTCAAGGATGATGCAGGATTAAGCTTAATATTATTAAACATTAGTGGGTATACTTGTGGAAGATTTTGTCGGGTTGATAGGTGTAAGAACTGAGTCTTAGATGCATTAAAAACAGCCATATTATTTTTACCCCAGTCAGAGATACGAGTCAAGTCAGACATTAGGTGTGCCATAGCCTCATCCCTTGTTTCTTGAAGTAACTGTTGAGATGGGCGTTGCGGGAACCGAATGGAAAGGTGAAGGGTGGAGTCATCAGCATATGAGTGGATTGGGTTAGATGTACAGCTTAGAAGATCATTGATGAATAAAAGGAAGAGAGTTGGTGATAGGACAGAGCCCTGAGGAACACCACTGTTGATAAATCTAGGAGAAGAACAATGGCCGTCTACAACAGTGGCTATAGAACGACCAGAAAGGAAGCTAGCGATGAAGGCACAGATAGAAGGATAGAAACCATAGGAGGGCAGTTTGGAAATTAAAGATTTATGCCAGACTCGATCGAAAGCCTTTGAGATGTCAAGTGCAATGGCAAAGCTTTCCCCAAAGTCCCGAAAGGAGGATGACCAGGACTCTGAAAGGTAGGTGAGAAGATCGCCAGTGGAGCGTCCCTGACGGTATCCGTACTGACGATCGGAAAGATGGTTGTGGTAGGAAAGATGCCTTAAAATTGTTCTATTGAGTATTGACTCGAAAACTTTTGAAATACAGCACGTTAAAGCAATTGAACGATAGTTGGAGGGTTGGGAGTGGTCACTCTACTTTGGGACTGGCTTAATGAGAGCAAACTTCCAGCAAGAAGGAAAGGTTCAAGATGACAGACAAAGGCGAAAGAGTTTGCCTAGGCAGGGTGTAAGCACAGAAGCACAGTTCTTGAGAACAACAGGAGGGACCCCATCAGGCCCATATGCCTTGTTAGTACTGAGGCCAATGATGGCAGAAAATACATCAACTGAAGAAATTTTAATGTCAGCCATGAGGAAGTCAGAGGGGGGAAGTGATGGAGGAACAGCACCGGAATCATCTAAGGTGGAATTGGAGGAGAAAGTCTGTGCAAAGAGATCTGCTTTATCAGTAGAAGAAATAGCTACAAAACCATCAGAGTAGAAAAGAGGAGGGAAGGATGATGAGGTAAAGTTGTTAGAAAGATTTTTGGCAAGGTGCCAGAAGGAGCGGGAAGAATTCGAGTTGGAGAGTTGAGAGCATTTAGTATGGATGAAATTATTTTTAGTAGAGCAAAAAACAGACTTAGCACGATTCCGGGCAGAAACGTAAAGATGATGTGATTCAGGGGTGGGTTGGCTCCGGTACCTTTTGTAGGCCCTCTCCTTGTTGCGGACAGCATTAGAACAAGCGTGATTAACCCGTGGCGTCCCGTCGACGTACTTCCACGTCCTCACGTTATGTCACTGCCAATCCCGTTGACGTACTTCAACGTCCTGCAATTGGAAGGTTCATAATTTCCTAAATTTTCAAAATTCGCGCTAGATTTTCGATTCGCCCACGTACCCAAGCCTCCCCTACCTGCCGCCAGGCGGGCAGCGTCCTAGACCTTGCGTGACCCGCGCTCGCCCTTGTCTCGGTCACTCACCTGCTATCAGTGACCCAGGTCAGACATGGCGCAGAAAGGTCTCTCAGACGAGGAAATTGCATCCGCCCTGGAAGCCTTCACTGGAGATAGTGATTCTCCACTTGACGATGATGTGGTGGATCGTGATTACTTCCAGCCAGAGGAAGTAATAAGTAGCAGTGATGAAGAGGTCCCTTCGCCCCGAAAAACGCGGTATGTGACATACCGTAAGGCAAGGGAAGGCCAGACTGCTCCCCAACCACGTGCACAGCTATCTCTCCATCCCGAATCTGATGAGGACGAGGATGAGGACGATGAGGTTGACGGCGGCTTAGGACATGATATCGCCTCGTGGTTGGGAAAAGAAAAAATATCACCCCGAGGAGCAGAAGGTGGGGCGAGAAGACATATAAGGTATGGTGAAAGTCTTTTGTCTGGGGAAGTGGAAAGTGGTGTGGTGGGATTGCTGGGTGAAAGGGAAAGTGTTGTGGCAGCAGCGCGGGGTGAAAGTGAGAGTGGTGTGGGGGTAGTGCGGGGTGAAGGGGCAAGTGGTGTGAGGGAGGCAGCACGAGCACGTGGTGCACGTAGGCCTAGGGGAAAGGAGGTGGATCCACTCCCCAGCACGTCTTTCGCCCCACAATATTCCCAAACTTCCTCCCCACAGCCCCAGGATGTGGGGAAAGGAAGGAAAGGGGAGGGAAAGGGTAAAGGAAAAGGGAGGGGGAAGAGAAATGCGAGTGATGAGAGGCGCCGCTCTCCACCTCCCCAACCTCCCCCACCACCCTCACCTCCCCACCCTGACGAAGGGGACGATGGGGACGTGGCTGGAGACGGTGGTGTCATGTGGAACTGGGAAGATGGGAGTAATTTTACTCCCATCATTCACCCTTTCACTGAGGAGTGGCAGTCTGGTTGCACGGCTCCAGGTGTACACGCGGGTTCGTCTAGGGTGGATTTTTTCCATTTATTCTTTGGGGAGGCGTTTGTGGGGCGCATAGTTGAACAGACTAATATATTTTCACGAACACAGCGCCGTGAAAGTGAACGTTTGGGAACCACGAGCAGGCATTCCCAACAATATGACTATCCCATTACAATTTCAGAGATATTCTTATTTTTGGCCCTGGTTCTCTTGATGAGTGTGGTAAGGAAAAACCAAATTCCTTCCTACTGGACAACTGACCCAATCATCCTCACACCTTTCTTTGGAAAGGTGATGAGTCGTAACAGATTTCAGTATATTCTCGGCCGCCTCCACTTTTTTGATGCAGAAGATCCAGCCAGTGCAAATAACACAGATAAAATGAGGAGAATTAGGCTGGTATTTGATCATTTACGGGAAATGTTCCGCTCCTCATTTTATCCCTACAGAGACCTCGTCATAGACGAGAGTCTTGTGTTGTGGAGAGGCAATATTTCCTTTAGGCAGTACATACCCAGCAAGAGACACCGTTTCGGGTTCAAGATCTTTGTTATGTGTGACTGTAAGACTGGTTATGTGCAAGACATAGTCTTGTACACGAGTGCACAGACAGATATAACAGAAGATCGGAGTATAGGACTCTCTGGGGCCGTGGTGAAGACAATGATAGAAGAGTACCTTCATCATGGTCATGTGTTGTACCTAGACAACTGGTACACTAGCCCTCTTCTCGCTAGGTTCCTCCACCAACACGACACCGGAGTCTGTGGTACAGTCAAGAGAAACCGTCGCCATATGGTCAAGATAGGGAGGAAACTTGACAAGAACGAGGTGGTTTTCTTCCAGGCCAATAACATCCTTGCCACCCTGTGGAACCACAACAGAGAAGTTTGCCTCCTATCAACTGTTCACAGCCCCCTGATGCACCGCACAGACTCCGTGGATCACTGTAGCGAGAGGAGGCGCAACGTATGGAAACCCGAGTCTGTACTGGACTATAATCTGAACATCAGGCAAGTGGATCAGTCAGACTCGATGATTTCGTGTTGACTGTGCCAGGACCACGATGAAGTGGTACAAGAAACTCTTTTTCCACTTGCTCGACATCACGGTCCTGAACGCCCACTATTTGCACGCAATGACCACCGGAGTATCTGAGACCTTTGAGGGGTTTGTGAGGGAGCTGGCACGTGAAATAATCGCCAAGCATGCCCAGGACAGACCCACACACCGCACCCGCACCCCCATGGCTGCCCAGACTCCCCTACTTCTTGTAGGACGCCACTATCCCAGCACAATCCCTTCCGACCCAAACCGTCGTAAACCCCAGCGCCGCTGCCACGTATGTAAGCACTCGACAGTCACACCATCCACTCAGAGAAAAGACACAAGGTACGAGTGTGTCGAGTGCAATGTTGCGTTGTGCCTTCAGCCTTGTTTCAAAGAGTACCATAATTTCCTACACTACTGAAACTGTTTGGGATGGCGAAATGACACTCATTATAATGGTAAGGCCAGTCAGTAGGTGCTAAGTCAAATATAAAGTTGAAATGGGTGTTATGTTTTCAGGAAAGTAATGTATAAGTTGAGAATTAGTGTAAGTTGAAAGAAGTGATATCAAAACTACACCCACTGTGTAAATCTGCGAATATATGACGCTCAGTATAACACTCTGGTTAGTAAATATGTGATAGCAAGAATATAAAGTGGAAACGGGTGTAATGTTAGCATGAATAAAACGTATAAGTTGAAAAATAGTGTAAGTTGTAATAATTGATGTCACGAGTACACCCATATTCTGGTCAGTAAGTATGTGATAGGAATTATATACAGTGGAAGATGTTGTAATGTTAGTAGTAAGGTATTTTATAAGTTGATTACTAGTGTAAGATGAAACAAATGATATCGCGATAACACTCCCTGTGTAATACGTGCTAATATGACGCTCAGTTGAATCGTAAGGTCTGAAATTATGTGATATCAATTATATCAAGTGTAAACATGTGCAATGTTAGTGGAGAACTATTATATAAGTACAAAAATAGGTTGTAAGTTGAAATAGTAGTCATAGCGACTTCACCGTGTGTTATTATGCGCTATTATTACGCTATATATTTACGTAAGGCCTGAAATTATCTCAAAACAGTTCTATAAAGTTGAAAAGTGTATAATGTTATTAGGAAAGTATTACGTAAGTAGAAAAAACACAATACGAGTTGAAACAACAGTCACAGCGAGTTCACTCACTACGTAAATAAGCGCTAACATTAAGCTAAATTTTATCAAAAGGCCTGTGAATACGTAAAAACAGTTCAATAAAATGTAAACTGTTATAATGTTATTGTAGAAGCATTATGTAAGTAAAAAAAAATGATATGTACCATGATATTCGAATGTTAGCGATTCATCGTGACCAGTCTGCCCGATTTTGCTCGGTTCGCACGATGGTACAGTGCTTATTTCTGCTCTATTTTTGTATAAAATCCAATTTACTCTTTTATCACATGTTTTTATGTTTGTAATAAATACATATCTACTTACTTTCATTGGTTTCCCAGACTTATTATACCATAGAAAACGTTAGATGCTCAGACCTCCTACGGAGAACACGGGGCCAGGTGGGACCAAGGCATACCTGTTTAGGGCAATTATGGACCCCGGGGAACAATTTCTTTGTGACTGACCATTGTTTCTGACCAAAAGCGAAAGTTTTAGCAAAAAAAAAAAAAAAAAGGGTCGAAAAATGGTCGGGATTGGTGAGAAAGTGGGCAGGATGGGGCGGGTTAAACCAAGGCTTTCTTGCGTTAGTCAAAGGATATGAGAAAGGAATGTATGCTTCCATGGCCGAGAGAATAACCTCCGTAATGCGCAAAGCACACTCGGATGGCTCCCGGCCATGGAAGCAATAATCATTCCAGGGAAAATCAAAGAAGTACTGCCTGAGGGCCTCCCAGTCCGCGGCTCCAAAATGCCACAGACATTTCCCTGGAGGGTCCACAGGCCGTACCAGAGTGATAGGACAGGTTAAGGTAATAAGGTTGTGATCGGAGGAGCCCAACGGACAGAAAAGTTTAACAGAGTAAGCAGAAGGATTAGTTGTGAGGAAGAGGTCAAGTATGTTGGAGCTCTCTCTAAGGCGGTCAGGGATACGGGTAGGGTGCTGTAGGTCATTAAGGATAGAAAAGATGTAGGCTTGTTCACCAGGTGGATCCGTGAAAGGAGAGGAGAGCCAAAGGTGGTGGTGAACATTGAAATCTCCTAGAATGGAGATTTCAGAGAAAGGAGAAATGGATAGAATGTGTTCCATCGTAGAAGTAAGATAGTCGAAGAATTTTTGATAGTCAGTAGAATTAGGGGATAAGTAAACAGCACAGATATATTTAGTCAGAGAATGACAGGAAAGCCGAAGCCAGAGTGTAGAGAATTCAGAAGAATCGAGTTCAGGAACATGAGAGCAAGATAAGTCGTTGCGTATATATACACAACAGCCACCTTTAGCTTTGAAATGAGTATAGAGAAAGTAGGAGGATACAGAAAAGGGTTTGCTGTCAGTTGCCTCAGACAGCTGAGTCTTCGTTAGAAAAAGAAGGTGAGGTTTAGAGGAGGAGAGGTGGTGCTCAACAGAGCGAAAGTTAGAGGAAAGGCCACGAATGTTGCAGAAATGAAGAAGAAGAGAGTCAGACAGTGGTTCCAGGCGCCTCGAGTCATCACCGGGAGAGGGGCGGATGGTGAGGGCATTTATGGTCCCCCCCCTGGGGACTCCGAGGCCTGGTGAAGAGACGCCATTTTAGTTAAATTTTGAATAGGAAGTGTAGTGTGTACTGTGCATGTAGTTTGGTGTAGATAGAGAAATTTGTACTGGAGAGCATGCTGGCCTACTCTCTGTGTAACTGAGACACTCAAAAAGTTCAGCAAAGGAGCATGGTCAGGAACTAGTCCTGAGGGCTGATGAAACGGGAGTTCCAGTACTCCCTGTCATCAGCTTTCCATCCACCTCGGAAGTACTGCCCTGCTCGACTGGTGCTACAGTCTACTCCTCGTAAGTGGCATTTGGTTAGTGCATTTTGTTTAGGTATAACTATTAACCAACCATGCAGTTCACAAAAGTATGCCATTTAAAAAGAATAATAAAGATGTAAGGATGGGATTATATGTTGTTTTATTGTCTCGACCTTTTTCCGATGGTTTTGGGTGCATTGCCATTTCTACATTTTCATACATTTTACTTTTTACTTTTGTTTATCGTTGTTTTTACTTTACCTTCCATGCAGCTGACAACCATCATTTAGAAATTCCTGTGTTGAGAAGAATAACTTCTTTCTTTCTGTGATGCTTTCGAATTGTGCAGCGACGTGAGATGCTGGATACAATTAAGTGAAGTAATAATTAATCAAACATCCAATTCTTCACTGCCCCATCAGGAGTGTTTGGGCCCGGGGCTAGGCTGTTCTAATCGGTTTGGTTTCATCCAAAAAAAATGGACCACTCCCACAACTTGAATACTAAGTCATGATTGCATGAAGTTTGACGAACCTTAGTTTTTAGGTAGAAATGAGTCTTCTTGGTTACTAGTCAAGTCAATCCACCGATCTGACTACACTTAGCCAGTAACAGAACTCAAAGGAATTAAAGATTTTTGTCAGATAAGAGTACATGCACCATAGTCCAGGCGTGAGTGACCTTTTACTGGCGTCTTTTAAGTAGTACCGCGTGGACAGTGAACCCAGGTGATCTACGAAAGCGTGGATCCGCACATCATACATGGGCCTATTTATTAAAAAAAAAAAAAAGTTTTTTTTTTTAAATATCACTAGAGCAGCTGAATTTTATCATACATGCATTACGTCTGTTTGCCTTTGCTCGCCCACAGTGGTAATGGAATTTTGTTACATATACGCTCCTCCAACGAGTGTTATTGTACACTGAGCACGAAACAATCTGGAGTGGAATCATCAGGTATTTTGCAAAATACCTGATGATTCCACTCCCGGTTGATGCATCTACTTTTATGGGGATTTTTTTATGCATGAAAGAAGGAACCAAAGGCAAGAAGTCCGCAAAATTGTTCGCTCCAGGAAAAAATAAAAATAAGATAACAGAGAACCAAATTCAAGATCCGTTCATTCCAGACGCGTTTAAAGAATGGAGGTCATAGGAAATACATACAGATGAAGCCAGTTCCAAAGTTGACTTTGAAGTCAAGGACTGGGAGTAACGGTTAATTCTTGCATGAAGGAGTTGAACAGAAAAGGGATGAGAGTTTGTTGCAAGCCGGGAGCCGCTGAAGTGGTGGAGAGATGCAAGCAGATAGTTCGAAGGAGCAGTGGCCATTGAAGCAGCAATAGAAAAGAGATGAAGATGCAACAGTGTGGTGGAGAGACAGAGGTTGAAGGGAGCCAGTACGAGGAGGAGTGTTAATGAGGTGAAAAGCCTTTGACTCCACCTTATTGAGAAAAACTATACGTGGGGAGTTTCCTCACACGTGAGAACTCAACAACTTTGCAGGGGTAAAGAAGGTACGGAGTCTGTTAGCAAACCTAATCTCTTGGAAGTAGATTTTACAAAAGAAGTAATATGATCTATCGAGGATAAATCCCGAGAAAATGAAACCACATGTATGTTCAAATACTTGAGTCAGTTCATTTCTTTAATTTTTGGAAGTCACCTTCGTTATCTGCATTTTTCATTTCAATATTTGCACCGTTTCTTTCACTTTATCTTGGAGATTTTCATCCTTTTGCAGCCCATTTCCGGTACATCATTGGCAGAAGATAACAAAACTATGGTTCAACATCCTTCCTGTTACACGTATTTGTGACTATAGCTCTGGAAAGAAGTAAAGAGAGTTAAACAGGGTGGTAAAGACGTTAGTCGGGGAGTGAAAGATAAAAATGGTTTACTGCTTGTGGAGAAGGGAGAAAATATGAGCAAATGGAGAGAACACTTTAAAGAACTGTTTAACACAGAGAATGAAAACAATGCGAGTATAAGTGGCTGGGGAATGGCTGGGAGAATGAGGGAGGTGAGAAAGGAGGAAGAGACCACTAGGATGGAAGTAGTGGATGCAATGAAGAAAATCAAAATGAGAAAAGCCCCAGGAACTGATGGAGTGTGTGGTGAAATGCTGAAGCTTGGGGGTGAGATAGTAGTAGAATGGATATGGAAGATGTGCAGATTAGCCTGGGAGGAAGGTAGAGTCCCGGAGGATTGGAAATCAGGTACAGTATAATTATTCCCCCATACAAAGGAAAAGGGGAAAAAGAAGTGTGTGGTAATCATAGGGCCAATTGTCTTCTTAGTGTAACAGGAAAAGTATATGGTAGGATACTCATTGACAGAGTTAAGGAAATAACCCTTGAGTTAATAGGAGAAGAACAGGGAAGTTTTAGGAAAAGAAGTTGTGTAGCTCAGATATTCTTTCTTGTCTTTGGTGGAAGTTTCTTGAGAAGGGAAAGAAGTTATATGCGGCCTTCATGGATCTGGAGAAAGCATATGACCGGGTGGATAAGACAAGAAATGTGGAAAATATTGAGAACATATGGAGTAAATGGGAAGTTGATGAATCCCGTGAGGAGCATGTATGAGGGTGCTAAGGCTGCAGTGCATGTGGACAGTGAACTAAATATTTCTGTCTGAATCTTGGATTGAAACAGGGATGTGTCATGTCTCCATGGTTGTTCAGTCTGTACATGGATGCGGTTATAAAAGATACAAGGTAGGGCAGTGGATATTGGATAGTCCCTAATGAGAGAGGGCAGCATTTGGAGACTTCTTGTACTGTTGTTTGCAGATGATACTGTAGTATTAAGTGACGGCAAAAGGGAACTGCAAGGCTTGGTGAATGTTTGGGAGAGCGTGTAAGATACGGAAGCTAAAAGTGAATGTAGGGAAGTGTAAAGTTATGGCTTTCGAGAGAAATGAAGCCAGTCAATGTGCAATGAGGTTGGATGATGAGTAAATGGAAAATGTGAGTGAATTTAAATTCTTGTGTAGTGTGATGAGTAAAGATGGATGTTTGAAGGGTGAAGTGCTTGACAGAGTACAACAAGGAAGAAAGGTTGCTGGTTCTTTGAAAGCAGTGATAAAAAATAGGAAAGTGAGCATGCAAGAAAAAAGTCGCTATACGATAGTATTGTGATACCATTTCTAACATATGGGATTGAAGCTTGGACGTTATTGGAAGGACACAAGTCAAGAGTGAGAGCAGGGGAAATTAGTTATTTGAGAGGAGCATGTGGAGTTACATGGTGAGACGGACAGACAAATGAGAAAGTGAAGGAGCGTCGTGATGTTGTTAGGAGAAATACATTGAGAAGGTTTAGTCATATGGAGAGGATGGAAAGCAAGAGACTGACGAGGAGAGTGTATGTGATGTGCAGGGGGGAGGGGGGAGGGAGAAGGAGGCCGAGAATGAGATGGAGGGACGTAGTGGAGAGGTATGTGAGAGAAATGGGGAGGGTGGACTGGCAGCAGGGCAGTGAAATGGCGGGGGGGGCAGGGCGACATGGAGGCGATTTGTTTGTTGCCACCCCTTACGGGATTAAGATGTCTGGCAACAGATAAATAGATAGACAGATAGCAATTTCCTTCACCTTAACTTTTGCCCGGGATTTTGTCTTTTTTGCAGCTTAGTCACGTTGCTCAGTGTCACAAATAGAAATATTATGGGTCTACATCCTGTCCATATCACTCCTTTGCTGTTATTGTTATATTGTATTGTTAATCTCTTGCTACAACTCAGCATTCAAGATGGAGGCCAAGATAGAAATAATAGGTTGTAGTACTATATTATAATGGTAATATCTTGCTACTTCTCAGTATTTAATTGAGATGAAAATTTTACTACTAGTTAAAGTGATCAAATAGGTTACTTGTGAATTGCCTGGCAGCAGTGTGAGCACCATGAAAATCAACTTATTAACATTCTTATGCTAAAGAAAGTTTATGGACAATATTCCTTGACTTTTTATTGTCCAAATTAGTTTGGTCGTGAACTATCTGGTAGCAGCGTGAGTTATGTAAGTACCAGGCAACAGGTGTAACTAAGGTGTGAAGCTAGTTCGATCGAGTAATATGTGTTTGTGTAAATTTTGTTGAAAATGATGTTAAGCACAGATGTTATTCAAATTCACCACTTTCAACTGTAGTTTTAACTTTTGCTTTGGCTAAAGTGCTTTTCGTTTTATTGTTTTCTTTCTAAAAAATCAAGTTAGCACGTTGGGACTTGTAGTTCACACCAAAGTCTAATTCGCGCTTTGCGTATGGAGACAGCAGTGCTGCGTATCATTAAACAGTCATAAATAATTATCCCATAAAACTTTTATTTCAGAACAGATTCTCTCCACTTAACTGGGAAATCCTATGTTTGTAAGGAGGCCCAATCAGAAGAGCTACTTTAAAAATTCATAATTTCAATAAGTTCAGTTATATGAGTTTCAGAGATACTTTTGTCATATTAATAATATATTCTGCACTTTTGGGTGACTGCTAACGTAGGATTCTTTTTTTTTTTTTTAATGTTGAGGCTGAGCACTTCGAAAGCTATCTCGAATGATTAATATGTATTCCTAGTTAAGGGTGCTGTAATGCTGGGTAGAATTAGGCTCGACTTCTCGCGCCTATTTCAGCCATCGGGAAGCGGGGTCCTCTTTCGAGACCGGAGCTAGTGCAATAAAGAGAGGTAGGACATAAAAACCTTCGGCAACACCATACACGTATATTAACACAGTCAGACACAAGACACTTCAGCAGACATTACTTCACAATATAGAGCAATACAAAAACCTTATCTAAAATATTGTGTATCTCGCAGGATACTAGCTTTCTAGATACTAATGACAAATACAACAAATCTTAGTGCTAGGAGTGCAGTAAACACAAGCGCGCGTGGAGCGCGTAAAAGGGGGGGGGGTGATCCATTAGGAAGAGGTAGGGGGGACACGGAGAGTGACTTGAAACGGCGAGGGGGTAATTATGGTAGTATTGGAGAATGCCTGATGTTAGCATGGGAGTTTAGGTGTTTTCTGTTGGTGAAGATTCTTTGACAAATAACTCTGATTCTTACTTTGACTCTAAGGGCAGGAGCGAGGAGTGGAAAGGGTTGTTAGAGGTAGCGGGCAGAGGAGGAATACTGTTAATACTCGCCTCCCTTGATATTTACTCAGAAGTACATTTTCACTTTATGACTTAAAGACTAGCCAATAGAACTCCAGTAATATTTTAGTCTTTTCTCCAGTACCTAGAGATATGTCTTCCGTAGGATTCAGGGCGTCACTCGCACGTACTTTCACTTTAGGTCTTAACCCACATTCTCGTCCTTCACTGGATATTGTGTTTTGATTTACCCCAATGGAAATTACACAAAGTTACTGCACAATACTCATCTTAAGAGACAGGGCGTCACACTTAACCTATTTCACGGACTCGACATGCGGCCCGTGGGACTGGGGCCGAAGAGGTCCAGATACCTCTGGGTCAGGTCCCGGCGTCGCGGGGGCGTGGTGAGGTCTCGCCCTGGTGTTCTAGGGCGGGCCGGAAGAGGCGACAGACTGCGGTCTCCCACGACCAGGGGCGCCGTCAGGGAAGGGCTGCAGCAGCGGCTGTCACGGGGGCCCGACAGGTGCGTCTGTTCGAAGGCCACGCGTAGGGAACAGAGGCCGGGAGAAACAGGGAGGTCTCGCTGAGGTGCTCGGGAGCGAGACTCCTGGAGTTCAACCTCCGGTAGTGGAGACGTCTCCCTATTCACTATGTCCGGGGAGCGACCGCCGATCGTCTCCACCGGAGTGCTGAGGGAGCGACCGTTGATCGTCTCTACCTGAGCTTTAGGAGAGCGACCATTGATCGTCTCTACTTGATTTTTATGGGAGCGACCATTGATCGTCTCTACCTGTGTTTTAGGGGAGCGACCATTGATCGTCTCTACCGGAGGGCCAAGGGAGCGACCGTAGATCGTCTCTACCTGGGCTTTAGGGGAGCGACCGGTGATCGTCTCTACCTGGATTTTTGGGGAGCGACCATTGATCGTCTCTACCTGAGGGCCAAGGGAGCGACCATTGATCGTCTCTACCTGGGCTTTGGGGGAGCGACCATTGATCGTCTCTACCTGAGGGCCAAGGGAGCGACCATTGATCGTCTCTACTTGGGTTTTATGGGAGCGACCATAGATCGTCTCTACCGGTGTTTTATGGGACCGACCATAGATCGTCTCTACCGTTTCACTAAGGGAGCGACCATGGATCATCTCTACCTGAGGGGCGCTGTCTGGAGTGCTAGTTCTGACTCCACCCCTAGCTAACTCGGTGATTCCGCCACGCGAAGGTAGTGTCTTTCGCCTACGGTGGCGGCGGCGTGGTGGTTGAGTGTCACAGGGGTGCACGGCCCGGGCTGACATACGTCGTTGTTGCCCGGAGTGGTGGTGGCTGGCGGCGGCTACCCCATGGGGTCCGAGTGGGGGTGTCGGCATTCTTGAGGGCGAACTCCGCTGTTTTTGGTTCGCCTTGATGTCGGGGATACTATGGTATTCTCCGGAATATTCCGGAGTACTGCGCGTGAGTCGTCTGTCAGAGTCACGCATTTCAGGTGCAGGTATTAATTTTTGTGTACAACTCTTACATACATTGAAATGCGTTATTATTATTATGTTTTTTTTTTCGATAACATTCTGTCTTATATTACGCGGAAAATGCAGTGGGGCATTTCCGTAGACTTTCACGTCTATGCACAGCGAGAGAGAGAGAGAGAGAGAGAGACATTAGGCTCAGACTTTATACAAAGTATGGAGCTCACCTCCCAATTTTAATACACAATATAGTTTATCCTAGGGTTATCAATACAAATTACCTAAAAATATTAATTACAGACTTGACGAATAATGCTACTTTGCACTGTATGACATAGCTATTACTTTGAAATGATTGTGCTAACTTACATCTACTGGGATTATTTCTGTAATACATTGGTATATACCTAAGGCTCAATGCTGTGATGTCTCATTAGTACACTCAAATAATACATGATACTCGTCTCCAAGGATATTATCATTACATTTATTGCAGAACATTTCTTCTCTAGGAGTTCTGTTGAACCTACCTGTTACAATGGGTAATCTGTGATTATTAGTTCTGAATAATTTTACATAGGTTAATCGTGTGCTGTTTTGGTAATTTTACTAGATAACTTTCGAAGACAAATCTATCTTTATCAGAAACATGCATGGTACATGATGATTTACTATTCAGTACTGACTGCCATTCAGTGATCCATTGGTCCTTAACCTTTCTCACAAAAGCAAATTTCAACCATAAACGATTATTAACTTCTTGGCCCAACCAGATGCCTGACATACCTGAATTATTCAACAGAGTTTTTATGTAGTTCAACCACTCTGATTTGAAACTGTTTTCATTATACAGTTTGTAAAGACACTGATACATTACAAAACAAAGTTTATCTTCCTTACCAGTAATTATTCTTGACCAATAATTCAACATTCTACTTTTAACATGCGTAATGATAGGATATTTACTCAACTCCCCATAAATCATGGCATTGCTTGTGGTTTTACGAACATTAAGTATATGTTTCAGGAATGTAACATGTACCTTCTTTGTATCCTTAATACATCTGTATCCGCAAACCTCATAGCCATATGTAACGATCGGTAATACCATCGAATCAAACAACTCTAGTTGCAAGTCAATAGGCAAATAAAATTTACGACACTTTGCAATCAAACTGTACATTGCTCTCCTATCCAGCTGCACCAGTTGTCCCTGGCATGTTTTAAAACTTCCATTATAATTCATGATAACACCCAAATATTTATATTCCTCAACAGTTTCAATCTTTTCTCCTTTAAATTGAAACTTATAATCCTCTGTTCCACATTTTTTCTTGCTAAATATGGTTATTTTTGTCTTTTTACAATTGATATCTAACTTCCATGTGTCACAATACATTTCCATAGCTTTAAATGCATTGCAAATACATACTTCACTCTCAGCTAATATAATAGTATCATCTGCATACATCAAGACGAGAACTTTAAGCATATTATCTACCCATTCGTCATCAATATTAATGTAATTGCAGCTATGTTCTAACAGGTATTCTTCAATATGATTCTCATACAAAGAGAAAAGAAGTGGTGACAGGTTTTCTCCCTGTCTAACACCAGTATAACTTACAAAATAGTCAGAGACCTCTTGATTAACTGAAACACAAGATTTTATATTGCTGTACATATTCCTTATTACTCTAATAATTTTACCATTAATTCCTATCTTCAGTAGTTTATACCAGAGGCCATCTCTCCACACAAGGTCGAAAGCTTTTCTGTAATCAACAAACAGGCAACAGATTTTTTTCTTCTTGTGCTGAAACAGATCAGTTAATTATTTTAAATACGAAGACATGATCAGTAGGAGAATATCCCTCCCTAAATCCTGCTCGCATTTCCTTAATGACAGAATTATCATAACAAAATTTGGTTAACCGTACATTGAGTATTGTTGTAAACAATTTTCCTACAGAGCTTAGTAGAGTTATGCCTCTATAATTATTTACATCATTTACTTCTCCTACATTGTTATAAATAGGAACAATTACTCCTATTAGCCATTCCTCTGGGATATTTCCTGTCTCTAGAACCTTATTAAAGAGTTTCACATGTAAGGGGCATAATAGATGTTTAGTATTTTTTATATAATCATTGATAATATTATCAGTACCAGCAGCCATGTTATTCTTAAGCTTCAGTATACACTTGTACACTTCATCCTCTGTAACCTCTTTATTTAACACACTGTCGTCTTCAGTGTCAATATCAATGTCTACATTGCTAAGAGAATCTTCAGGGTTACCCTCTTGTGCTAGTCTCTTACAATGATTCATAAATTCTGAAATTAGTTTCGGTATGTCAGATATTTGTGTGTTCCCTGTAAAATCTGCCAATATAATCTAGGGTCTTTGGTCTCAGCATTTCGTTACATTACAATTAAATTGCATTTTTCTTTCCCTTTGATTCGTTTCAGTACTTGCTTATATTTCTTACTTTTTGTTATCATGTCATTATAACTGTTCAGAGTTTTTCTATATTATTCTTATGTTTTGCCTTATGATACTCTTTCCTGCTTAAATAACATTGTTTATCATAACCACACACACACACACACACACACACACACACACACACACACACACACACACACACACAGATGAGGGTGGTTGCACATTAACAGTCCGATGTCTCTTACTTCACTGATGCTACGAACAGACGATAATTATCCAGCAGAAAATACTTAGTAGTTTTGGTGGTGGTGGTGGTGATGGTGGTGGTGCTGGTTGTTGTGATGATGGTGGTGGTAGTTGCTGTGGTGCTGGTGGTGACTGTGGTAGCTGTGATGATGCTGGCTGTTTGTTTTGTATTATCCATAAATGCCTTTATTTCATACATTAAAATTTAAACGAGCAAAAGGACTTGCACAAAGAAATTACTTGCCTATTACTGACGCGGAGCCTAGCTTCCACTTAGGCGTCAGCAAGAGTCAAAGGTAGTATATATAATATGTATAAAGGAAACACATTTCATGTATATACGTACATGTGTGGAGTTTTCAGCACTAGCCGAGAATCGAACCCGGGTCTTCTCAATAGGAGCTAAGCCACTCGAATTATATGAAGAATCAGGTAAATCCGCCATAGCAGGATGTTTTCAACCTGAACCCAGATAATATATATTTCAGCCATCTGGATTTTTGCTTTGTCCCACGCAACTCAGCAAGTGATAAGTTTTTAATCTATCCCTATCCAGGTATATATATATATATATATATATATATATAGATAGATAGATAGATAGATAGATAGATGGACAGATAGATAGATATACTGTACATACATACACCAGTAGCACCAGTCGAACAGGGTGGTGCTCCCAAGGTGGATGGAAAGCTAATGACAGGGAGAGCTAAAGCTTTCATTTCGTCAGCCCTCAGGACTAGCTTCGGACCATCTATCTCTCCTTGCTGAACTTTTTCAGTGTTTCGGTAACACAGAGAATAGGCCAGCATACTTTCCTATACAAGTTCCCTCAATTGTCAGCCAAACTACATGCACAGTACACGCTACACTATCTTTTCTTAAAAAAAAAAAAAATCAAAACACCAAGCCTCGGAGTCCCCAGGTGGGGGGACCATATAATCTCCCACCATCTGCCCCTCTCTCAGTGACGGCCAGGAAATATGCTGAGAACCAATGTCTGACTCACTTCATTTCTGCAACATTCGTGGCCTATTCCCTGATGTTTTCTCTGCTGAACACCACCTCTCTTCCTCAAAACCTCACTTCTTCCTCACTGGGACTAAGCTGTCTGAAGCGATTAATAGCAAACCCTTCTCTGTATCCTCCTACTTTCTCTATACTCACTTCAAAGCCAAAGGTGGCTGTTTTATATATGTACAGTCGTAATCATAAATAATTACCTATCCTCCGGTACCCCGTGCCTCGGGCTGGTTCCTTTATGCACGCCAAGTCACATTAGAGTGAGAGGGGCTGAGAGGGAGGGGTCAGAGAGAGGAGGGAAGGTGGGTGGAGGGACGAGTGATATGCGGGGGTGGAGTGAGTGAGGATAGCGGCGCCAGATAACAAGCTTTAGATAGGTGTTATCAAGGGCTGGTTCGTGAGAGAAATATACTGACGTGACAGATCAAACATTAGTACAGAGCCATCGAGACTGTGTGGGTCCATATTGTCAACGCGTGGGAGCTAGAGAACGAGCGAGCACGGGCCCGTCTCTTTCAGCACACCAAGGACGAGTGAGAGCTGTTCAGACGGAACCAGCAAACCATCATCAACACTGTTTCCTCGGTGCCACAAAGACTGCAAGAGATTATTTAGGCAGGAGGTCACTGGACTACTTACTGAGGCTTTCCTGGTTGCTTTGTCTTGACGAATATCGGTAAATTGACAGAGATATTTGGGGGAGTTTGTGTGGGATTCTGAAGAGAGAAACATGTACTTTACACAAGAGAAATCATCCAATATATTACCATTATGCCAGGAATCGACCCCGGAACTCTCAGGTGAGAGACAGGCAGCAGTCCACTACGCTACGACCAGGATAATTTACCTTACATTGTCACAATCTTGTAACCAATGTCCCTCCGCCCCCACTGTGGGCATGAAGATCATTTTAATCCCTGAGCCACCATGATCAATATGCAGGTGCACAACCTTGAAAACCAGCTACTGTAAGCTGGGAATCCAAGATGGCATCCAAGATGGCTGCCAAATCCATAAATGTTCATAAGTTGGTCATAATTTTCAGTAATTTCAAGTATAATGAAGGTTTTCTAGGGTTTTTATGGACAAGGAATTCATTTTTGATAATTTCAAAGCAAGACATACCCTTAACTGTAAAATCAACTACTGTAAGCTTGAAATCCAAGATGGCATCCAAGATGGCTGCCATATTTATAAATGTTCATAAGTTGGTCATACTTTACACTAATTTCAATGTAATAAAAGTTTTTAAGTGGGACAAGAAATTCATTTATGATAATTTCTGTGTAATTTGACATACCTTTACCTGTAATTCCCCTCCATCCTTATTTAATGAGGATGGCACAGTGTGGGCATGTGGAAGAAAATCAAGCCTTGTGAAAGCTATAAAGGAGGATACAGACGTAAGCATTTGTGAAACGTTGCCACCGTTCAACAAAGCATATGCATTAGTGCTCGATGTCATGCTCTGGGTTCATCGTTTGTCATTTGTAAAAGTTGAAAAGTTCTCTGCCACTGTACTTAGCTACAAACAAGTAATTCTTAGTGAAGTCCCAGCTAATGCAGTGGCTGTTCACCTGTGTTTTGGTCGCTACAGAAGTCCAAGTATGGACGATGCAAGAAGACATTTGAGGACTGGTAATCCAATGTTACATAGCCTATGATTTCATCATCCTTTGTATAATTCTAACGTACAGTATGCTGCATGTTTGATCACGATTCGCCACGTGGCTTCCATAGTGACCAGGCTTGTGTGTCTACCTCACTCCCCCCTTCTCCCCCTTATAGTAGAGTAAGTCGTTCTTTCTGTTGTTCAGAGCAGGACTGTCAACTCTTCCTCTCCTGTGCCTTCATTTCTGCGTCCTTCTTGCAAGTTGAATCAAGCTCTGCCGGCCCCTATATAATGAGCTCAGTCTCTTCATTAGTTGCCACTTAGATCTACTCCTCATTTTGTTCACATCTCTGTCCTCCCCTGTATAGTGTATTATTATTGTGAGTGCTCAGGAAGTCTCCAGCCATCTAGCTTCCGTATGATTTGAGTATAAGTGTTGTTACCATTTTTCTTGTACTGTATGGCCTAAGGAGTTAATTCGTAGGCCTGGTAAGGTTTTAGTGATTCATGTAAAGTTTTTAATGTCAGCCAGTGTGACTAGTGTTTTGGATCTGTGATAATATTATATCTTACTTTAACTGAGCATTATCCGGTTCTCTCATTTATCAGGGCTAACTTAGATAAATTTGTTCCTGCTAAATTCGTGTTAATAGAGGCTATTGCAGTTAACCATAACTGTAACCTGTTTTGCCATTACATTATCCTTATGAGTCCTGAATGTTTAGTTGTTAGTTTCAGCATTAAACTTTAACTTGTAATTTTACCTAAATCTTTTGTTTTGAACCTGGAACTTTGCGGGACAGTAGTGATTTTAGTATTCTCACTTGAAGTGTTCATTATCTCTCTCTGTTCCTTAACACAAAAACAGTAAAAATATTTGATGTGTCAGACCAACACAAAGCACCAGATCCTTCAGAGTTCATTCCTTGTTCTGCAAACAAAACACAATTATTTGCCTACTTGCGTGATAAATGGTGTCAACTCCAGTCTTCATATTCTGGTAGCACCAGAATATGAAGACTGGAGTTGACACAATTTATCATAGTCTTATAGTTAAGATATTTAATATTTTACCAAATTATTCGTTCCTTAACACTATTGCCTATAGGATGGCATATCATGGAATTCTAACGGACATACACCCATAATATAGCTACAATGAAACGTGTACGTCGAAGACACGAGAATCAATATGATGTGAAAGCTGCAATCAGAACAATACCTGACATTTCCACCTCTCATCCTCCCCCATCATCTTCCCCTAATATTTTCCCCTCTCCCTCCCTCCTTTCCCACCCCTCCCCTTGTCCTTGCCGGCTTCATCTCCCTGTCTCAAGTCATCTTAGTGCTACAAAATGTATTCGTACACTTTAAACACTCAAGTTTCCATTTCTGCCTTTCATAGAAAAGCAACGGTGGTCGAGTCAATCAACCATGGACAGTTATATTGATGTATACCCTCTCCTGTGTGCTTTACATAGCCTTCATTTTAAAATGGATATATTTCTGTCTGTCCAGCTTTGGTGTTCCTCTGATTTCCTCAGATTTCAGCGACAGAAAGATAAGATCAAAAGTAGATGATGCATATTCCACTTTCCACTCAGCTAATGCCGGCGTGCCACAAGGATCAGTTCCGGCTCCAACCCTTTTCCTAATTCATATTAATGATATCTTATCTCTCACCCATAATCCCATCCATTCACATGCAGATGACTGAACATTTCACGGTTCATTCAAACTTAAACACCCATTCACAAAGTTTAATATCTCTAGCTCACAACTCAGCATTGCCGTCTCCACAAATCAAGATAAATCTGGGATCACTGAATGGGAACAAAATAACCTTGTCTCATTTAATGCTAGTAAAACCAAATATATGTAATTTACTAATGGACGGATATTGCCAGATCCCGAAAATACCTACAATGCTACTAATATTCCTATCTCCAAAAGTACTGAAATTCTCAGTGTTTCACTTAACAATGCCCTCAGCTGGACCTAATGTCAGATCTCCTGCTAAAACCGCCTCAAAGAAACTCGGATTACTGTACCGAGTTCGTAGTTTCTTCACTGACGAGCAGTTCAGTATATTCGATAGGAGTCATGTGTGCTGTCAACTGGAATATTGCTCACCCTTAGGCAATGCATGTAGAAAATTTGAACTGAAACTGGTAGTGCTCATGACTGGAATGTCACTCTATCTATCTATCTATTGCCAG
>NC_137068.1:16269905-16339905 GCF_032717465.1 Coenobita brevimanus
ACTTAACAGTTTATCATCTATAGCATACATGCATTAAACTTTCCCTACTCCTTCTGTCTGTATCTTGTCCTTTGTTTTTTCCTGATCCATAAATACCATTATTACCTTATAGTCCTCCTCGCATTTGATCCACACATCCTTTTGCACTCATAAAACCATCCTGTTCGTTACTCACCAGGTCTTCTGATATCCCCCTTATTTTCTGATAATTCTTCCATATACGTTTCCTACAATACTCGTGAAACTTATGCATGATAATTAATGCACTCACTTTGCTCACCATTATTCTTGTACAGGGATACAATCACTGCGTTTTCCCACTCGGCTGCTATAATTTCACTCATCCACACCTTCTTACATATCTAAAACAAACACTTCATTCAATTCTCTCCACTACACTTAACCATCTCTGCATACACCTCATCAACACCTGCGTTCCCAGTATTTAGCCACTTAACAGCATTCTACACTTTGCCAAAGTTGCGTTTCTAGACACTACATTTCTTCTCTGCAAACCATCAAAGCCAATCATATTTACAGCCTCTCTGCTCACTGTTTCAATTCATCTGCCTTTCTAAATATTCTTTTTCTCTGCTCCTTACTTCACTTCCAACTGTAAATATCCTTCCACTTTCACCCTTCACATTTTCACTCTTTTTTCCTCTTACACTCCTACATTTTCGCAACTCTTTTCGGAACAAATTCCTATTTTCAGAGTACAGTCACAGGCCTTGTACGTCCTACCGCACGATGTACGTGTGCTTTAACGTCCAGTGACCAATAGCAGTATAATTAAAAAAAAAAAAAAAATCCAAAGACCTGGACGTAGCAAGTGTAGGAGGGCGCAACGCAGTGTTGCTGCGTGACGGCCAGCCAGCATCCCAAAACAAAGCGACTACGATGTCGACTGTACGATACGCACTGCATATATAACCTATACATATACACTGTAATACTGTTCGTGTCAATTTTTTTTCTTTTTCCCCCTACTGATATAAAAGCCGTCAAAATATACCAAGAAGCAGTAAAAAATTCCCTAACAAGCAGTAAAAAGTTTACCATATAATAGTGTCATCAACACCAGCCGCAGGCAGCTGCGTTCGGTCGCATGTTTACTGCTGCTTTCGAGCGTGTTCGTACCTATCCTTGCATCAGGTTTACATGACATGTTGTATTATTGTCTTACTATGGGCTTTTTATACTGTGCTGTACTTTAAAAGTATTATACAGTACAGTATATACCATATACCTGTATACACTGTACAGTGCATAAGTTACGATGGTCGCTTAACGTCCCAGATCACTTAGCGTCCTATTTTTCAGAACGTATCGTGGACGCTAAGTGGCACATGGTTTTTGCATTCATGTTTCTTCCAAGATCATCAGTTACCTCTTTCTTTTTCCTCTTTACTAGTCTTGTCGCCTGCATCTTACTCTCAGTATTTTCTTATTTTCATTTGGATCCCTTTCCTGCATCCAACTTAGCCATTTTCTCTTCACCTCCACTACTCTCAATCTCGTCATCCCACCACGCTGTACTCGAACACACACTAAAATAATTCGACACCCATTGCAACTATCACTGACATGGAAGCCCTGAATACGGTAGGGTTGGTACACCTGGTCCTCCATCCCTCAATCTCCCCCCATTTCTCTCTCTCTCTCTCTCTCTCTCTCTCTCTCTCTCTCTCTCTCTCTCTCTCTCTCTCTCTCTCTCTCTCTCTCTCTCCAGGTATAGTATAACTCCCGTAGCTTCACATTGTGTATAACGAATAATTCATAGCAATGGACATAATGCTCGAAGGAAGGTCTCAAAACAGCAAAGCATCATGCACTAGCTAATACAGAAATCAAACTGCTATTTGCCTGCTTGGCATCCATCATATCGATTATCACTTTAGGATTTTCTTACACGTTGTGATACAATATCAACCACGATCAGCATATTAAGAACGGGTTGATTGCAAAGTATATAGGCCTAACTGTCCAGTATATACAACACCCCATGAACAACGGATGTAAAGTATATGTAGTATGTATCATAGTATTGATATGATATTAACCACATCAACTACACGTGAATGTAGTAGTGCATGGATCATGGAACTAAGAATGGTATATCACCAGTTTGACGAAGATGATAACATCGCGGAGAGGTTGATCAGTGGCATATTTCTTTATTTTCGAATAAGCTTTTACGTTAGACAGTTCTCAATGTGCATATAATGTGAGGAATGTGTTGCCTGCGAAACTGATTCAGCTTGGACAATTTGAGTTTCGAATTAGTAGGAGTCTTAAAGCTGATTCTGAATCTGATCTACATTACATATCAACATCCTCGTTTACAATTTTTATGAAAACTATGCCGATATTCAAACTCTCTACGCAATGTAAACGGCAGTGATAATTAATAAACGTAGCAAAATGATTAGTAAGCGATGCCACGGAGCCTCCGATGCCACAGAGCCTCCGATGCCACTATGCATATGGTCCTAAGGCTCAACAGATCACTGATACCAACCAGTCACTTTAGCTCAGGAGTTATTCAGGTGTTATTTTCAGATCTCTCGTCCAGTGTGTCAAATGTTGTCATGCTAAAATTGCGCCGATAATTTTTTTGTGGGTGTACTTACCTTATTTACTAACCTCGTGACACTACACACCGCCTTGGCATTTCTAAGTAAACATTCCTCATATTCACTCCATAAGTTGTCCAGATCCATTCACTCCCAATTCACTGCCTCCAACTCATTTACTTTTGCCTGGTAATCATCTGCCATTTCTTTAGTTCACATGCTCTCCACTTTCAGTCTTTCACTCTGACTGCACCTCATTATCCATCTAACTCTTCTCACATAAGCCTTGCATACCGCAGTCATACGTTCAGATAGACCTCCGCATCGTCCTTTCATCGCCCTCATACCCTCAACACTCTCAAGCATCTTCCTCCTCCACGAGCACGTTACCAGTCAGGTTCATCTGGGCATAAGATCTTTTCCACTTGATGTCACTGGTCATGTGACTTTTGTATAAGACGCCATACTGGACGGCAAATTGTCCGACGTCTGGAGAGAGAGAATTGCAGATTCCACAAAGTTATTCTGCTGTAGTAGTAGTAGTAGTTGTTGTTGTTCCCTAAGCAGTCTGGCCGAACAGCCCCGAGTCCCTTAAGAAGGCCATGGCCGAGATTGGGCTTTCCCACAGAGCTATCAAAGAGTGTATGTTGTGTTATTGGCGTAGGTGATCGTGTGCAATGCAGTCTTCCATAATATGCTTAATAGTATGGGGTGCTGTGTTACATCCTGGACAGGCATGAGTGACTGAGTCATCCAGACCCTGGTAGCTTAAGAGGGCTGGATGGTGCCCACATCTCAGCCTGGCCAGGTGGACCCTATCCTCACGAGGGAGATAGGTTTCTGAAGGGTGGATGTCAGGAGGTCGTGCATGCAGCTGTGTGTTGTCTTTAAGTGACTGAATGGAGCGGCGAGTGATCTGAGTGTGGATATGCTTCTGGAAGCTGGTCTGAGGGGGGGCGAGGGGGGAGAGATGACAGTATATGTGTATTATATCATGTGCTGGGTGTTGTGCCTCTCATGTCTAGGTGACCCTTGACTTTGAGGACTTTGGTTTCATGATGAAGGTGGTCAGTGAGCTAGTACCTTACCGAGTACCTGGTATTCCGCTGCTGTGCCTTTGGCTGTAAGACATGGCAGAAAAGTGGAAGTGGGGTAAACTTCTGCCGGTTTCCAGCTAATGAGGAAAGACAACAGAAGTGGACAGCTGCCGTGAAGAGGGAGAATTGGCAGCCGACGGTCTACACCCGACTCTATCTATCTATCTATTGCCAAACGCCTCAATCCCGTTTGGAATGGCCACAAACAAATCACCTCCAAGTCGCCCTGTCTCCCGCCATTTCACTGCCCTGCTCCCAACTCACACTCCCCTCTCTCATACACCTCTCCACTCCTCTATCCTCTCCACATGGCCAAACCACCTCAGTGTGTTCCGCATAACGCTTCCTATCACATCCACATCCACACCACAATGCTCCTTTATATCCTCATTCGTCACCCTGTCTCTCCATGTGACTCCACAAGCTCCTCTTAAATAACTCATTTCCACTGCTCTCACTCTTGACTTGTGTCCTTCCAACAACGTCCAAGCTTCACTTCCATACGTTAGAGTTGGTATCACAATACTGTCATGTAGTAACTTTTTCACTTCCATGCCCACTTCCGTTTCTTATCACTACGTTCAAGGAACAAGCAACCCTTCATCCTTGTTGTACCCTTTCAAGCACTTCACCCTCCAAACTTCCATCCTTACTCACCACACTACCCAAGTACTTAAACGTACTCACATTTTCCAATTCCTCACCATCGAACCTCGATGTACATTCACTGACTTCACCTCTCTCAAAGAACATCACTTTACTCTTCCCTACAGTCACCTTTAGATTCCGTTTCTTACACACTCTCCCAAACTCATCCATCAAGCCTTGCAGCTCCCCTTCGTCTTCACTCAACAACACAGTATCATCTGCAAACAACAGTACAGGGAGTTTCCAAACACTATCCTCTCTCACCAGGGCCACTCCAACATCCACTACCCTACCTTGTACCTCTTTTATTACCCCATCCATGTACAGATTGAACAAGCATGGAGACATGACACATCCCTATTTCAACCCAACTTTCAAAGAGAAAAATTCACTTAGTTCACCATCCACACGCACTGCAGCCTTCGCACCATCGTACATACTCTTCACAGCATTCAACAACTTCCCATCTACTCCATATATTCTTAACACTTTCCACAATCCTTGTCAATCCACCCTGTCATATGCTTTCTCCAAATCCATGAAAGCCCCATACAACTTCTTTCCCTTCTCTAGAAACTTTTCCACTAAAGATCTAAGAATGAATATCTGATCTACACAACCTCTTCCCTTTCTAAAGCCTCCCTGTTTTTTTCCAACTAATTTCTCTGTTCTTTCTCTAACTCTGTCAATAAGTATCCTACCATACACTTTTCCTATTATACTAAGAAGACAAATGTCCCTATGATTACCACACACTTCTTTTTCCCCTTTTCCTTTGTACAAGGGAATAATTATACCTGACTTCCAATCCTCCGGGACTTTACCTTCCTCCCAGGCCAATCTGCACCTGTTCCACATCCATTCTACTACTATCTCTCCCCCATGCTTCAGCATTTCACCACACACTCCATCAATTCCTGGGGCTTTCCCTGTTTTAACTTTCTTCATTGTTTCCACAACTTCTATCCTACTGATTTCTTCCTGTCTTCTCACCTCCCTCCTTCTCCCAGCCATTCCCCAGCCACTTATACTCGCATTACTTCCATCCTGTATGTTCAACAATTCCTTAAAGTGTTCTCTCCATCTGCTCACTTTTTCTCCCTTCTCCACTAGTAATCTACCATTTTTATCTTTCACTCCCCTGCTAACTTCACTTCCACCCTGTCTTACTCGTTTCACCTTTTTCCAGAACATTTTCTTACAATCCCTCCAATTTACACTCAGATTCCTTCCAAATTCCTCATCCACTCTCTTCTTTCTCTTACTAATCTTTTCACCTCTCTCTTTCTTTCTACATATAACTCTCTCTTCCGCCTCTCAACTTCTTCCACGCCCTTATTTCTCATCCATTCATTGTATACTTTCTTCTTTTGTGCCACAGCCTGTCTCACCTCTTCAGTCCACCACGCTGTTCCTTGCACCCCCCTTCCGTCTTCTCTTCCTTCCACACACCACATCACATGCTGCACATATTTCTTCTGTAAATGTCCTACACACACCTTCCACGTCTTCCATCTGCTCCAATTCATATTGGAGCAGGCATTTCATATCAGGTGAGTCCCCCCCACCCCCTCCCCCCCACCCCCATCCCCCCCACCGGCACTCAATCACCTCACACACACCCCCACCCACATACACCCCCCCGCCACCATCCCACTGCCACCCCAACTCCCCGACCGCCAGCCCGACCCCCTCACTGCCGGCCCCACCCAACCACCGACCCCACCATCCCACCACCGACCCCACCATCCCTCACTCCCATCCCCAACCACCCACTATCCCCCCACTTTTGAACCCCCACACCCCTACACCCCACGTCCCCCAACTCCCCTCCACAAGCCCCTCAGCCCCAAAAAATACCCCCCACTACCACCCAACCCCCTTCCCCTCCACTCCTACCTTTCCCACCCCTTTCCACCCATTCCCAACCGTCCACCACACCTTCAGCCCCCCACCCCCCACCCACAAACCAACCCTAATCCCACCTCCACCCTCCCCCCACCCCCACCCCTCCAACCAACCATAATCCCACTCCCCCACCCCCCACCGCCATTCAAACCCCCGACCCTCCCTCCACCTCCTTCCCCAACTCCTACGCCTCCATCCTCCACTCATCAACTACATGATTCCCAGTCAGTGTATGCAATCCCTCCCCCCTTGGCCCCATGTCAATAATTTACAGATTACCAAGATCATTTACATGTACTGTATGTCAATTCCAGCTAGATATTTTACACATGTTTACCTTGAGGGATGCCCCGGTGAACTTTCACGGGGTGTTCACCAAATAGTTATAGCAATCGCCATATCTGAGATCTGGTTTCGGTCTCCAGTACATGAAACGGGTGAATTTCTCCCTAGATATGGTGTAAGCATCCAGCCTTAAACACTTTATATTGTTCCTGTACAGTTCTTGGTGGCATTGATCCAGATTTCTGCATATATCAGACAATTCAATCTCTGAAAGCCCTGCCTGGACAGACACTACTGCGAGGAGTTTGCCGTCCAAAATGGAGTCGTAAACAAAACCACGTGATTTCTGTGACATCATTGGAAAAGGTCTTATGGACCGCCAAAAAAGTTGTGTCTTCGTTCTGAACGTCGTAAATATTCGAAAATATAAGTGGAAGCAGCAGGGATAGCTTCACGTCTAGCAACTGTGTCAGATCAGACGGTGGTGGGGATGAGTGGATTGGAGGTGGATGTGGGGTAGTGGAGGATGTATGTGTGTGCTGTAATTATCGCTGTCAGTGTAGTCTGTAATTATTGTTGGCAATGTAGCCACGTCTAGCAATACAACCCACAGTAAAGATACTAAATGTGATATTACACCTGATTTAATACCTGTTAAGTGTGAAATGTTTCGTTAACCTGAAATAATGCCTACAACGTGTAGTGAAACAAGCGTTAACAGAAACGACAAGGTGCTACCACACCCCCTCCTCACCTTCCTGCCACACTCTCTCCGCCGGGAATCAATTAGCCTCATAACATGGGAATGAAGGGCAGACAGCTGTGTTTTTACTGTATGTTTACCTTCTGAACATGACCACACCCTGTGTGGTGCGGCACAGAGGCATGCGGTGCCTTCATAGTAATAACGAGAAAAGCATTTGTTTCCACAAGTGGTTAATTAATATTCTGGTAAAGGGGTAAGGGAGACTAGCCAGCCATAGGTGTTACATAAGGTGATGAAACCAAGGTATACAACCACCAGCATATGGTCATATCTTCACCGTCACTCAGTTATCTGTACTGGGTGACAGGAAATAGAAGGGAGATTCATGTTATCACTAATAAACGCTGTTTTATATTATCACAGTCATGACGTTTCATTAAATTCCGAACACTCGTTACGAAACGTATTCCACCGTCATTCCGTCCTCTGAAGTATTCCAAATATAAAAGATGAAATAGACATGACAGCCCATGTATATGAAACTGCAGTATATTTTGATTACATGTAAACTAATCATGATGCATATCTAGACATTTAACGACATAATAGCGATAAAAATTGACTATAACCCTATTACCCAGTAGCCTATGTTATGCCCAACAGTTTCCACCCTACGGTAATGCATGTTATGTAAAACATGACAGCACACACATCCTCCACTACCTCACCTCCACCCCCAATCCACTCACTCCCACGACCGTCTGCTCTGACACAGTTGCCAGACTTATCAAACTTTTCCTGCTGCTTCCACTTATCTGTTCGAATATTTACCAGAATTTGAAATACATAGATATTGGGCTGGTGCATTTGCAGTCTTTCATTCCCTTTCTGCCTCTCATCACTCATCAGCAATGCACCTCCTTCCATGCATCTTTCATGTGCATTCATACTAAAATCTTAAACGTTTCAAACCCTCACACTCAACCTCACTTCCTTTCTTCTGCGTTTCAAACTGTATCATCTTGGTGTACATAGCTCCCTTAAACACATTCACCACTTTCACACTCTTACTCTTCTCATTCACGCCTCTCACATCCCTCACGGCCATACGAACCTGCCCATTTGGTTGGGCCCTGGGCAGTTAGTGAACCCTTCGATGCCCTCTGAATTTTCTCCCATTTTGAAAGTTATTTCAGATTTAGGGAAGCTGGAGTAGACTACCCCATCATAGTGGAAAGATTCTTGCAGGACCTTACTTCTCCGTTATGGGTAGTTACAACCAGGAAACCATTCCATGATGTCTTAAAGGTGTGAGTGTGTAGGCGAGAAGTGAAATACACGAAAGATACCTGGTGTCGCTTGTTTGTGTGGTTGACAGGAGTCTGCAGTTTCTTGCCCCAGAATGCTACCTCCCAAGTCGACTTATATCCAGGTATCTACCCGTTGCTTGATGAACAGGACATAGAGTATAAAGGCCAGATATTATCAGTCATCCTATCGTTGTTGGTCATTGTTATATATTGCAAAAGAAGGACCACTCAGAGTGCAACACCCGGGACCACCAACTGGTCTGAGGTCCGAGCATTTGACTTTTCCCTATGACCTGACCTCTGATAGGTTACTCAAAATCGAATCAGATCATTCTTACCTAACCTTTAACACTTCCACCAACTGTGGTTGATATCAGATCAAATTGTTTGAGTTGACTTTGTCCAGTGACCTTGACCTCAGACCTTTCCTGTGATCTTGACCTTCAACTGATTCTTCTCAAAATCGAATCTATCTTTCTTTTAACCCGAACTCTTCCACGAAGTTTAGTCTCCGTCGGATAAAAACTGTGTACGTTAACCCTAGATGGTGACCTTGACCTTTGACCCATTGTTCTCAAAAACAATGAGTTAACCCTTTGGGTGTCCCTCAGCTCATTCATCAAGCAAGATCCAAATCAGATCAAAATTGTATTAGTTAATTTGTTCACACACAGACACACGGCTCGAGGTTTAGCCTTGCCTTGTGGTTTTGACCCTTGAGTGATTGTTTTCAAAACTGAACTATTCATGCTTGACCCTTAACCCATGCAGCAAGGGTGGTTCAGATCAGATCATAATTGTTTACGTTAACCTTATCCTGCAACCTATGTATTTGATCTCAACCCGTCCACAAAGTTTAGTTTAAATTGGACATATGCTGCTTAAGTTTACCTGCACTGTGGCCTTAACCTTTGACCTGTTATTCTTAAAAAAAAAAAAAAAAAAAAAAAATCCTGGCTGACCTTCAGTTCCACCAATAAATTTGGTAAAAATTGGATTAAAACTCTTTATTTTGTTAACAAGCACACACACGAGTCGAGCTTTAACCTTGCCCTTTGGCCTTAACTTTTGACCGATTGTTCTCAAAACTGAATAATTTAAATCTTGCCTCACTGTCAACCTTTGACCCTAATTTGGTCTAAATTTTATATTTGTAACAAAAAATTCTTTGATTTTCCTAAATCAACGTTTGACCTAACCAAGTAAGCTTGATATTTTACGAGTGTTCTCATAAAAACAGTTGATTTACTCCTTAACTAACCCTAAACATTGCCACCAAGTTTGATTAAAACTGTTTAAAATATTCTTTAGTTACTTTGTTCGATCACACACACAGACACACGCTTATTAAAACGTAACACCCAATCTCCCTTTGAGGGTCCTGGGTGTAATTATGTAACACGTAACACCCGATGACCTTACAGAGTCCTGGGTGTAATAATGTAAAACGTAACACCCGATGACCCTTTTAGAGTCCTGGGTGTAATTACGTTTCTTTTCAATAATTCCCTTCGTAACTCTGCTGACACTTACCTAATACAATTGGCGGCGGCAGTATGTTTTGCATACGATCTTAGATGCCTGCACTTTGCTGAGATTCCCTTGATGATTATTATACAGAGTTTTAAAACTTAGAACACGGTCACTTCAGCACCAAAATGCTACATGCACTTCTCACTCTACACTCCGAGAGCCGTCCACAACTGCACTAGTGTGTAAAGCACTGAGAGAGAGAGAGAGAGAGAGAGAGAGAGAGAGAGAGAGAGAGAGAATAATTGGCATAATGGAGTTCTATAAGTTTATGCACACTCCTTAGGGTATTTTTTTTTAAATAACTAACGTTTCACACCTGCATCTTAAAGAGATTATGGCAATCTTATATTCGTGCCTGAGAGGGACGCCTTCATGTGGTGGAACTGATAGACCAGGTGACTCCATTGTCCGGTTAAACAATGGTCCCTCAACTTCTTCCTTATGCCCCAAAAGGAGGACAGTGAGCTGCAGAGAAAGGTACATTCAGCCTCAGGTTCACTGGATTCCTGTTTCAATGAACCCAGGCCCACAGCAATAACAATAACAACTTTTTTTGTTTCCATTCTCCAAGACGAAGTTGACGGTCTTAGAACGGGCGAACCAGAACCAGGCTTTTCCATCCCTCCGTTTGTCCTCTGTTACCTTAATTATGGACCGATTTTGACGAATGAAGTGTCAAGTGAACCCCCTCGACTTGGCGATCTGTCTAAGGGTCGGCACGCTTACATCAGCCCGATCGCCACAGTGACTAAGTCCAAGGAACAAACTTCATTATTTAAAATGGTATAGGCATAACACTGATAGCACTGGAAAGGTAGCTCAAATTTTATGCCCTTATCACATTCTCATAAAACCCGTAGAAACTGACAAACTACAAAAAGCAAGTACTCGCTTATGTTGCTACCTAATGAGATGCAGAGGTTGACAAAGACATACATTGGCAGGGAAGTTGGTAGGCAAGGAGGGTTGTAGGTAGGTAGGTAAGAAGGAGGGGGGGATGGGTAAGGAGGTCGGTAGGGAGCACGGTAGATAGGAAGATAAGTAGTCAGAGAGGTAGGTAAGGAGGTAGGGAGCCACGGAGCTAGGTAAGCAAGGAGGAGGTAATTAGGCAATGACGTAGACAAGGAGGTAAGCAGGGAGGAGGATAGACAGGTAAGGAGGAAGGCAGGCAGGTAGGCAGGTAGATCATCAGGGAGGTGGGGAAGGAGATAGGCAGGTAGATACAATATGTGAGAGGTAAGGATAAACAAGAAGTGCTAGTTAATCCCATATAGGCTAAAGGATTAACCTGTACAAACAGCTATGTCTGACAGAGTGGCTGTCAAGCCTAAGATCAGCACTTAACAGAGAATCCGTCGGACACGGCAAGAATCCTACAAGACTTCGTTTTCAGGACCCCAGCGTGGCAGCACAGCGAGTGTAAAACAAAGGACAATTATTTAACCATGATTTACTTTTCCTGATTGTATCATTTACCGTGCCCAGTGATATTACTGTTTATAATGATTGCTATTACGATTTTACCAAGATATACTCCTTCTGACTAAATCATTTACCAAACCCAGTGATGTTATTATAGTAATTATTGTGTGTACAGGTGTGTGGTAAGTTCGGCCACCAACCATTCCCTCACTTCATACAGCGCTTCCTTCAGCTGACTGCTGTGACTGACAAGCCAGACAGTTTCCTGTACCTCCGGAATCCATTAACCATTTTATGTTCAAGCCACATAGCCAACAGGACGCCTGGTGGTCGTGTGGGTTAAGGTACTCCAATCGCAGAGAAATTACATCTGAGGGGTGGTAGGGTGTTAGTGTTCATATATTTCAGCTAAGGTCGATCGACTGGTCACTCTCTCTTTAAATGTCTGTACCAAGTAGCCTAGCCTCAGGTCCCTGTTCTCCTAATGGGAGATAGAATACTGAATGACAGATAGATACATAGAGAGATAGACAAACAGATAGATAGATAGATAGAAAGATAGGTAAATAGGCAGATGGATAGATACATTAAAAGATAGGTAGATAGATAGATAAATGTGTAATGAGACAGAGATATTGATACAACACGCATCCCCTCCCATCAGATGGCGTAACTTTCATTCCTGTTTTGGTACTTCCAGAAGGACGCTTGTGATGGACGCCTCCCTGTAGTGGCACCAATGCACTAGATGGTTCCGCTGCGTCTTTATACAAGCGTCCTTCAGTAACTTCCCTGTCCCCTGAGTGAAGAGTGGTGGACTGAAGGAAAAAGGTAATTGATGTGGTCCACTGGGTCATGTTCAGAGGAGCCTGGGGTTGATCCTCCTCCTCTTCCTACTACTTCTGCTGCATATACTAATACCAGTACTAATACTAATACTGATACTGTAGGCGGTCTCTAAAGCCTTCACGGATAAAAGTCTACCGAAGTTTGTTAACAAAATAATTGCAAGTATGAAGTATAAAAGACGTATTCTGACATACACACACACACACACACACACACACACACACACACACACACACACACACACACACACACACACACACACACACACCGTTTAATATTTACGGGACAGTTCGAAGATTTACTACATCATACGAGGAGGGCGGCGACACCAATTATTTGTGTTCTACTCTGAGCACACACTTACCAGCCCTTTCCCTAAGATTCAGCAGACTACGAGCTACACATTCCTTTACACTCGTTCGAAGCATGTGATCATCAAGAAAAAAGAAATGGAGCACTGGGTCTTTTCATTTTATCCTGCCCCCAATATGTCATCTCTCCAACTTGAATTCTGACTTGTAACATCAGACTAACACTAGAATGTTTATCTCCTCATTTTTTTCTAACCTGACTTAAAACTGCCATCCCTCTTTCTCATATATATAAATGACCTCCTATCTGTCACTCACAACCCAAGACACTCTTATGCTGATGACTCGACTCTTCATAGTTCTTTCACATTTAGTACCTCCTTTACACAATTTGATATTATAAATTCCCAAATAAACACAGCAATTTCTCTGAACCAGGACCTTTCTAATTTTAATCAATGGGTCTCATTTAATGATCAGAAAAATAAATACATTAATTTCTCCAACAGAAAGAATCCCTCAGACTCTCACATAATTTTAAATGATGTCAATATTCCCATATCCACTACAATTGATATCCTAGGTGCTACTCTAAACCCCAACCTAAGCTGGACAGCTTATGTTAAACCCCTTGCTAAAAATGCTTCTAAAAAATTGGGACTCATTTACAGAGTTCGTGAGTTCTTCACTGACGAGCAGATGGCCACAATATACATAAGTCATGAGCGTTCTCAGATCGAATACAGTTCACCACTGTGGAGTGGATGTGGAGCGGTTGCATTGAGGTAGTTGGACAAAATTAAAAATAAAGCCATTAGATTAATCAATAATCCTGCCATTACACAGGACCTTGCTCCATTATCAGTGCGTAGAGATGTTGCTTCTTTAGCATTATTTTATCGATATTTTTACCGTAAGTGCCCTGACGAACTGGCTTCAATTGTGCCTCCCATTCATATTTTCTCCGGAAATACTCGGGCAGCTGGGAGCGCCCATGAACTCACAGTCTCCTCCCCGCAATGCAGAACCTCTGCTTATCAACATTCATTTATCCCCAGAACTACTACTCTCTGGAATTCACTTCCTGGGAGTTGCTTCCCACAAACATTTAATCCACTTCAATATAAACCCAGCTGTTATTAATATATTATGAATGGAGGATGCCTTTGGGCACATGGACTTATTTTTTTTTCTTTGTTTTTGCTTCCTCCATTCATAATCTATAAAATTTAATACTGGAATATTATACTTAGTCACGAAGAGGTCCTATGGAAAGGAGGTATAGTTTTTAGTTTTGTCTCTGTCACCGGGCTTTTTTTTTTTTTTTTTTTTTTTTTTTTTGTGTGTGTGTGTGTGTGTGTCCGACTCTGGGCATAGGCTTCACAGCCTGCTATCAAGGCCCAGCAGTCCTCCTACATACCATACACCTCTACATGTCACCACGTGAAATAAGCTGCAAATGGACATTAATTTGGGCCAAGTTATGGTGAAATAACTATATTATAACTGTACTAACACTCTAGCTCCCATAACCTAACATTCAGCAAAATGCAGTAGAGTGCAATCTTAAATTGTTTACCCGAACAAATACCAGCATTGGTCTATAGCGAGAACGTTAATGGTGACAGTATTAATACTCTTGGGCTTTTATTTCACTCTTGGCCGAATAAAATCATTTAGTGTTAGCCGGGAGACAACACTGAGCTAGAGTTGTCCCGACTATGACGGAATTCAGAGTATGAGCTGTGAACGCAATCCTGTGTAGCTTACAATTTCTGATAGCACGTTTCAGTGGTGTGCGTCTACTCCCTCTTCTCATTCTTCACCTTAACTTGCGCCCTGATTCTGGACCTTTTGCAGCTTATTTCACGTGGCTCAGTGGTAGAAGAAGACAATACTGTGGTCAACATCCCTTCCACAACACCTTTTTGTGACCAGTTAAATCTATCATCGATCAGTTTTCATAAGTCAGCATTTCGGTTGGAAATTTTAGGCAATGTCAACAAGCATAGCATTGTCATCATAAACAGGTTCTTATGTAATCCAACAATGCTTCAAACCAGCACCTTGCTCCCTCCCTGTACCCCCAAAAGAGGATGACGGACTACAGGAGACGAGCAACTTCAGCCCTCTGTCCACTGGGTTCAGGTCTAGATTAGCCTGGAGTCACAACAACACTAAGATAAATTCGGTGTGAAACTGGCTAGGACTTCACTCAATCATGTGGTGGCAGCAATATGATCGGCGGTGGAGCTTTCCAGTTAAACAGACGTCCCCCAGTCCTGAAAGAAGGATGGTGGACTGCAGGAATGGGCAACTTAAGATTGCGGTTCACCGAGGTTCGTGTTCAGATGAGCGTAGTGTTGCAGCCACTGCTGCTGGTACAGACATTATTAGTCATTACTGGGAGGGTAGGGTGTGTCAAATTCTGATCAGAAATTAATACTGCTGATATTTTTCACAGGTACTTGTGTCCAAATAGTACATTTTGGTGTGTTGATGTCAAATATGGCAAAAACTAATATATCATATCATTTCTACCTACATACATTTCAAGTTAAAATAAGGTCGGGATATATGGTTTTTATGCACTAGTTTCATGTCCCCGCTTGGACTATTACAATGCTTTTAATGAGTTCTCCAATGAGTTAGAGTTTATTTTCAAAATTTATAACATTCTCTATTAGCTATATAGTACTATTTTAGCTATCTATGCCTTTCAAAATGTAACATGACAAACATCAAGTACACATAATTTCACAATTGTCACATATAAAGCAGAAACGTATAACATTAAAAAATCTGTAAGGTTTCAACTGACTCCAGGACATACAAATAACAATCATGCTCTTCATTAAACTAAACTTTAATTTCAAATCTTATAAAAGGCTTAATCCACATGAATGATAGCTATAAAATTTTACATTTTTGAACATAAAATAAACATGTCTAGAAACATTTATCAAACAAAATCTGTGTCATGGCCTACTAACAGTAGCCTATTCATCAAAACTCAAGTTCATAGTTAAGTCAGTATTTGAATTTAGTGACAGCTGCCAGATCAGCCTTGCTCCTGTTCCTTGGCATTAGTTTCCTACTGATCACTTGGTCTCTGATATACATCTCCCTCATATCTTGAGAGAAGACATGCTGGGCTGCTTCGGTTGTCATTTTTACACACCTTTCGACTGACTGGGTGTGTGATGGCCAGGGTAAAACTTCCATGGGTTTCTTCAGAAACTTTCTGAGTGCTGCAATGGTAAGCCTTCCTGTCAAAGGTGGCTCAGTTATATGAGTGTTCCAGTCAATGAGCTCAACAAATTTGGTGGCATCAGGAATCATCTTGGGTGTCTTTCTGGATCTGACACTGCAGTCTCCAGCCTGTGTCTCCATATCTTCTTCATCTCTATTGCACATATGCTTTCAACTGCCTCCCTCCGTTCTTCTGGTTCATCACTGCACAACATAGCATGAAGTACAGCTTCACAATGCACATACAGTACCAGGCAGAACGCTTCACTACAATTGGCATCACTATGTCTACCACTTGCTTCTTCTGACTCAGAAGTTGTGGTTGGTATAACACATGCCTCGGACCATCCAGCCAACTAAGATTTAACTTCAACCAGTCAGGTATATAGACCCCCAAAATGAATTCCAGTATCATTCTCAGTTTTTTTTAGGCTTGCTCCTTTCAAACCATGTTTAGATATCCACAGTCTGCAAAATCTCAAAGCCGTGGTAAGCCACCTGCTGTGAGACACTCATCCAATCTCCAGGACAGCAAGATCCTTGGGCAGATTTCCTGATCTGGTGGCAGTGACAATCCTGTAGCCATATGGCTAATCGGTGCTGAGGATTTGATGACCTCTTGACTGAGGTTGGGCAACGGGGATCCTACAGTTATCCTGGTGAATTCAGGATTGATTTCCAACTCCGTGGCAGTGCCTAACATAGATCATAGAATCCCAGAGCACCTATTGTTGTTCAGGGTCTTGCCATCTAGGCCTGTCACCAGATGTCTTAGGCTCAGCTCTTCTGTATGCAGATCACAAACAATCCAAACCAACCTTTTACCCAGGTTTACCTCCACTTCATGCACGACTCCTCCTGACCAGCCAGTGTTGACATTGGTACTGTCACCCCCAATAGCCACCAGGGTTTTATCTGCTCCTCTCTCTTTCAGCATTCCACCAGATGATCAGCAATTACCTTAGCATGGCTCCTGTTTTCTGTTGCCTGTTCTGGGACAAAATGCCACAAGCATTTGCCACCAGGTTCTCTGCATACTGTGTAGTGTTCTTTGACAAGGCTAGGAAAAAGCCTGTTACTGCCCTCAGCTTCCAGTATTATTTTGATGTCATCTCTTCTCCCATCAAAGAAGATACAGGTTATTCCATTTTCTCTAATTTTCTCATCTGCATTTTTAATAAACTCCCTAGCTCGTCTCTCCTGGGTCCTTCTCACTTTCTTGTGATCAATCACCGATGTTGTGTCTGTCTCTGTGATGAGACCAGCATCTATCCAGACAGCAGTCGCAATTTCAGCTGTCTCCCGGAGCCCTGTGTGGTGCCTAAGACTGGCCAAAGCTATATTGGAGATGTCTTCTGTATTGTATTTCTTTCTTTTTGTCACTGGAGAGGCTGATGTTGAAGCTCCTGGGAAAGAAACGTCAACATCCCCATCATCCTCACTGGACGTTGTCTCCGGTTCAAAACCTGGCTCTTCTCTAAACAGTTTCTCACTCTTTGCTGATACTTTGCTCTTTTTCCTCCTCTCCTCTGCTGCCTTTTCTCTCTCTCTTCCTTTCTCTGTGATACTTCTCTTTGTCTGTCCTTGACTTCCAGTTTTACATTTCCAAGAGCCACTTTAATAGCCTCATCCCATAACACCTTTACCCTTGTCCTGATCCTAACTTCACTGTTAATTACAGGCACTTTGAATAAAGCATTAGCTTTCTCCCACTGACCTATTAGGGCAGGAACAATGCCATTATTGATCAGGTAACTGATAGCATAGTGCGTCTGTCCTCTTCCACCTGCTCTCTCCTAAGCAGGCCATACCTGAGTAGATCTCTTTCCGTTGGGAGTTCAGCTGGGGGTAGAACTTTTCCACATCCCACCAAAAGACTGAGATGACAGGTTGACTTTGCACGGGGTTTAACTGTTCCCTGACATTTTCAGAACACTAACTGCTGTGAAACAGTTTGTAACTCATGCGAGTATGTCTTTGCCACCAGCCCAGAATCCTAGTTAAGTGCACTGTAATGTAACTGCGAAAAGGCAAATTTTATACCAGAAGTCCAGTTTGTTAGAAACAAGATAAACTGTAGACTGACAACAGCCAAGGAAAATTTAACTTGTCTTAGTCATTTTTAAAGGTCTGTCTTTATCCGTTTGTAAGATATGTCCAAAAACGGTATTCTGAAACCATGATCTGAGTTTCAACAAGTCATTAAAAGCAAAAGTACTCTATACTGGAGTCTACAAACAGAAATATACAATCATATATCCATCTTTAATGTAATTTTATGGTAAATACATAACTTTAGAAAAAATTTGGAGGTACCTGCATTTAACGATTATGTAATTTTATTGGATAGAACCTTCAAAAAAAGACAAAATATAAGTAGGTAAATGACCTTTAAAACAAAACTAATTATATATTTTGCATTTCTGGATAAAAAGAACCCATTTTATGACTAGTACTCAGTAAATTTAGGATTTTGCCAAAATTGACAAACCCTACTGGACTGGCATCTCGTAGTGAAAGGGTTTGTCGGAAATTCATGGAAACTCCTTAATACTAGAAGGATCAGATAATCCAATAGTCTCTGAGTCACTCGCCAGAAGAGAACTGGGACAGACTGGACCCCCCAGGGCGGCTCCAGTAATCTTACCTTTGTCTAATTGGATGCAAGGCGATGCTTCCCAGGGATCTGAGTCATATTCACAAACAGTTGTAAGCTGATAATTTTTGTACATAGGCCCTCTATGAATACGAAGCCAAGTTCATAAAATGACCTCTTTGGGGCCACCCTAAGCGGTTTTTGTTTTTCATGTTAACAGCCTCCAAGGGTTCAGCAGTAAACGACTTGGCTGTTCTAGTTACGTGAAATAGTAATCCTATGACACAGCAGCACTTCATTGCCTTTTTATTGTCTCTCCACCAGTAGTAGGCGGTGCTCATATCCAAGACCCCTCAACTGCTTTACTACACTACTTTCATAATCATCATTATTCCGCCTCTTTTTTCCGACCACAGGTAGATTGGAGTACTGTTCAGAAAGCAAGCAAGAAGAAAACAAAACAATACTGGGATATATAAATAACAGCATACCCAGTGAAATGTGACACAGTCATCCACTCACCAGTCAAGTCCCCAAACTCCCAACTCAACCTCTTAAGCCCACCTTTCAACAAAAACGCGCTTCATATTACCTGCACACCTTTCCACAAACACGCGTTTCATAATTACTTCTGCGACCAATGACCATCAAGTTAAATATCCGATGCCATTCTCTTCTGTAGCCACGCACTCTGTACAAAATTCATTCAGCCAGTTCGATCCCTTGTCAGCTCCCTAGCCTCGCCGGCTACCATACTTCTCTTTCTCACACATTATTACCATCTTTAACCATCTTCTTCCTTGCCCATCACGTCTTCTCCAATCTCCAAATTCACTCACATAATTATACCCATTTCACCACCCAATTTATACCCGTTCTCTCCAAATGACCGTACCATCTAAACACGCTCTCTTCTATTCTATTGTTTGGTGCATTTCTACTCTGCATATTTCTGGAATCACATTTTTCATCCCATTCATTCTCCCCACATCACACACACTTCTCAATAACCACATCTCTGCTGCTCTCACTCATGATCTTTCGTTTTCATGCAACACGAATATCCTACACCTACATTTAAAGCTATAAAAATGGACATAAACCCCACCACACCACATAGTTATAACTTACAAGCACCACCACATGTACCATAAACACCAAAACATTACGTGGCCATAAACCCCACCACACCACGTAGTTATAGCACCACCACATGTGCCATAAACACCACAACAGTACATGGTCATAAACACCCATAGGGTCATACACGTCAGTCGTAAACAGTTTATTATTATTATTACTATTATTATTATTATCTCTTTTTCTTTTGTAAATATTCTCTCATCTTTTCCGCCATGTCCCCTGCGTTGATTAAGTGTCGTCCTATGCGGTGCTGGAGAGGGACGCCTTCATGTGATGGCATCAATATACCTGGGCGGCTTCACTGCCAAGTTATTAAAACATCCCTCAGCTCCCTCTATGTCACCCGAAAGTAGGATGGTGGGCTACAGGAGAGAAGAGGCTTCAGCCACTGGTTTATATTGATGAGTTATTAAGCTAATCAATATACTTAACTTCATTCATGACTAATATAATGATACGATCTTATTTAAGTCTTTCTACACATTTATTACACATGTTAACGTCATCTTGAAACATAATGTCGATAGAATCTGACTGCTTAGCAACTGCAGGCGGCCATGTTTGGGACTGATTCACAGCACGTGTGCGACGGTGCCACATTTCAGGTTAGAAATAATAGGTCAGGGAGGAACACCTGGCCGCCATAGCAGGCTACGTGGCAGCGTGACACAGCGCCACATACAGTATGCCTGTCCCATGTCAACAACCAAGAGTCCTCAGATCAGCCTTTACACCTTGATGGTTATATCCAAGAAGTTAAAACAGATCTGGCCAGTGGTGGTCACATTTCAATGTACCGTGGAGCTCAATCCCCCATCTCCCCCCACCCCACCCCCCCAAAAACGGCACAAAATACAAAGAGTTCCTCCTAAACGTTTAGAATTTGTAAGAGCATGTCTTCACGAGGAAGTACCTTACTTATATGAAGGGGGAAGGAATAAATGTGTACATAATCTACTTTTATATAGCCCATGATTTATTTGACCATAACTAACACAGTGAGCTTTGTGAGCGCGTGACGACCAAGCAAGCGCCATGTATAATTCCCTTCTGATGTAGGGGGAATCTCAGATACCTGATTGCTAGAGTGGATGCCAAAAAACACAATGTAACCACGGAAAACAGTTTATAGTTTAATTTCGTAACAGGCGTTCACCGACCAGACCCTAACACCTCCTTGGAAACATTTTTGTTTGGTATTTTTCTGACTCCCCTTGGATTAACCCCGACGTAATGCACAAAGAATTAGGTCGGTATCTTTTACCGTTCTCGTGAAAGAAACGAACAAACGCACAGACAGACACACACATACACAGCTTGACTTTATTTAGATAGTGTACTCGTATTTTATATATAGTTTGGTGCAATGTACGGGCCGAAGGTTTTTACCGTACTGACTGGACAATTTATTTTTCCTGCAGCTGTAAGTGGCACACGAAGCTTCGTAGCAATTTTTCCTTAGCAATTTATTTTGCACATTGTACATTAACATTCGCTTGTACACCTCTTATATTGTTTTAATACAGACATACATCTATGAATAACATTTGAACGTATATTTATATGTAATGTGCAGACTCTATTGTTGAGGATGATATATTACGAATTTTCCAAGGCCACAGAATAACATCATATATCAAACTCTGCCATTTCGAAAAACTCGACTGAGATGAATGAAATTTGGCTGAAGGTAGCGAGAATAAGCTGAGAGAGACGTCACTGGAATCGCGGTATTAAAAGGAAGGGAAGGAATATCCTAACGGAAAGGAAAGATTGGAATGGCAACACATTACTGTAGGGGGAGGTGGTGGCCAAATGGTTAGAGAAATCATCGTTTGTCGAAATATTACATGAGTTTGATTCCGGTCTAAAAGAATTTTGTCGGAACAGGCTTTACTGATGTTCCACGACACCCACAGACATGGCAAAAATAACCCCAGGACCATCACAACAGTTCTGAATGAGACAGCTTTAGAACAAACAAACCTCTAGCAGTTCCGTCAGGACGCGCAACACTTGTCCAAATAAGAGCCTTTTCTAAATAGTCATCATCACCACTATCAGCACCACCACAGCTACCACCACCAGTCACCATCACAGCTACCACCACCAATGCTACCACCACCACCACCACCCCGCTGCAGGGAGTCACCTTGACGTGGTGGCGGGGCTTGAAGCGTGGTTGGCAGTGCAACCTACTTTGGAGGCGTGCCTGCCTTTGTAGGGTTCGGCATTTGTCTGCCTCGTGGACCAAGCACCCCCTACATCACTGGTGGAGGAGGAATGCTGGTGATGTTAGTCCCTGCCCATGTACAGTTGGAGAAATTTCCGCGCGGGACACTGTGTAGATGGCAGCAGCAGTGACAGACAGAAATGATCTGGTAACAATGCTGGGGGTGAAGCAGGGGGGTGGGAGTTGCTGGGAAGGTGAGTGATGGGGGAGAGGAAGGGTGGTGGTGGGGGTAGGTGTGTGTTAGGGAGAGGTTAAGTAGCCAGTATCTGTGTCAACAGACTCTGCGTAGATAATCATTCCAATACGATTTTTCTATTAATAATAAAAGGTAGTGGCAACAAGCTGCTAATGATGGTTCAGTATGTGATGGAATAAGTTCATTACCTAAGCAAACACGTATCGCCAATACGTAACCTTATCCTTCGCCTCAGTCATTCCATCCCCTCATCGGAAAGCTTTCTATTGTTGACCGAGAATTTACAAATATTTAGAATTGATTTCAGCTGCTTCTCATGCAAGTTGCGTAACAAAGATAGGGCCTACTGTAACTTTCATTGCAACTTGTATTGAATACCGAATCTAACATCCTGTAATAGTTCATTTTGTAATTGTTTAAGTCAACTACTGTTATCTTAAGATCGAACGCTGACAGAATAAGTAAAATACACCCTTTAGACTAACGGCATAAATTGTTATCCTTTCATAGTCGTCTAGGCACTTACCCTGCTTACGGATGGATCAGCCTGGCCTTCATACCAGACTATAAATTTAAGCATACACCAGTCAACACTTTCTTATGGCCAATCCCTCATATCTTAATAGCCCAATATAACTTTATGCTTATGTGCGTATACGTGAGTGATTATACGAGTAGAGCTATTAAACGTGCATAATCTCCCTCTCTCTCTCTCTCTCTCTCTCTGACAAACACAGTAGGTTACCTTTATACAGTCACACTGGTAATCTTTCGGTTGGCAGGAATAAAATACAATGTCTATTTTTCAGTTGTCATCTAAAGTGAATACGGACATTATGTCACTATTACAGATGGTGATGTATATTATGACAAAATACACACGACACTCGCACAAAATTACCAGCACTATGTAAGAGTTGCATTGCTACAAATTGTGCATGCACCTAACGTTGTACGAAATTTTCGTAATGTAATATCTACTAATGTCCTAGCAGTAGCGGTCGTCCCCTCCACACAATTATTTTAACCAGCCTTCACACACACACACACACACACACACACACACACTCACACAAAACTGGCGTAGTGGTAATGCTTTCACCTTTCCATCTAGTAAGACGGGGGTTCGCGCCGGATCGGGTGCGAAAAGTTTCACTAACGAAATGGGGGGCTACTGTTCCTCTTGAGGGAGGGAATGGTTGTGTGCCCTAGATCGGACTGTATGAGCTCTCAGCTCTCTTCCTGGAGGATAATGAGCTGACAATCAGGCCAGTCAAGTTATCCTGACCGACCCGGTGAATTACACACACTCACCCAAACGCATTAAATTTTGGCAGGCAGTTCTCCTCTCTGCCCACTCCTTCCACACACACTAAGAGATAATATCACATACTTATTGTCTCATACAACTCACAGTTGAGGTGAATATAGCTGAATAATAATTCTTTCTGGGAATTATGTGGAAGGACTTCTTTGTCCCATTACATTTAAACAAGGAGTGTTTCTCAACCCAGCTATTCTATTCTACTGAGTTTCTGATAAATTTCATGCATCAATCTAGTACTACACGTTCTAACATTTGTCTGGATAAACAAATATTAACTGAACCAAGAGCAAAAAAAACGTCACTGATAGAATGTGTCAATACCAATGATTACGTTGGGTTAGCACTCGGTTGGCAATGTTCTTGTAAACCAGTGCTTTCCAAACTGGGGAACGCGCCCCCCCTTGTGGTGTGAGGTAGATGGAGGAATGACCTGAAGCCATCTTCCAAAAGTTGCTATTATATTGCTGTATGGCGCAGAAGCCTGGGCGTTGAGGAAGAATAAAGAGAAACAGCTGGAGAGGACAGAGATGAGGATGCTGCGATGTCTGATGGGAGTGCCAAAGAGACAGGAGGAGAAATGATGATATCAAAGCAGAGGCAGGAGTTGTGTCAGTTGTGGAGAAGGCAAGAGAGGCACGTTTGAAGTGGTATGGGCATGTGACCAGGATGGAGGAAGTTGATCCTGTGAAGGTGGCATGAAGGAGTCAGGTGGGAGGGAGAAGAACGAGGAGAAAACAAGAATTAGGTAGAGAAATGGAACTGGGAAAGAAATGAGGCAGTTAAGCCTGGATGAAGAGGACGCAGCTGACAGAAGTTACTGACGACAACATATAAGAGCGGCCGACCCCACGGGAACTAAGGCAACGAATATATATATATATATATATATATATATATATATATATATATATATATATATATATATATATATATATATATATATATATATATCATTTCCTGTGGCACCCTCGGGGATGCATAGGGCCTCGATGAACTCACACCACCACATCCTATCTTGTGCTAACTCCTCAAGATCTCCCCAACACTCATCTCCAGCTTCCCGTCTCATTGTCCTCACCCACGTCTCTTTTGGCCTTCCTCTACCTCTCCTACCAAGTGCCACCCACCCTGGTGTACCTCGTACTATTCCCTGTCTCCTATACACATGTCCTAGCCACTTCCATCGTGAGAATCTAACATATTCATCGATCGGCTGCACTCCCGTTATTTCTCTAATTCTACTATTTGGTATCCTTTCCCACCACTTAACTCCTAATATTCTTCTAAGTGCTTTATTTTCAAACACCAAGAATTTATTTTCCATAGTCACTGTGCTGTACCAAGACTCGTGTCCATAAATTAAGATACTCCTAACCATTACCTTATAAAGTTTGATTTTTGTATGCACAGAGAAATTGTTATTATTCCAAATATTTTTAAGCATTCCCATTGCCTGATTAGCCTTCTTTAACCTTTCCTCGAATTCAAAGTTCAAAGAACCATCCTTGGCTAAATAAGTACCTAAATATTTAAACCTATCAACTTGCTTTACAACCATACCTCCAATTACACATTCCTGCGCATTTTCCATATTCATATTGATTATTTCAGTTTTTCCACAATTAATAACCAAACCCACCTTGCGACCTTCACTCACCAAACGGTCCAACACTCTCTGCATCTCTTCTGGCCCATCACAAATCAAAACTATATCATCTGCATAATCTAAATCCAAAAGTTTCCTGTTCTCTCCCCAAAGTATACCTGCACCGGTTTCTGTTCCAACGCGTTTCATAATGTAATCAATGACCAATATAAATAGTAAAGGCGATAGAACACCACCTTGAATTACTCCGGACTTGACTTCAAACGAATCACTCAGACAACCATCAACCATCACTTTACAAAATGTGTCCTCATGCATGTTCATAATGACCCTCACAAACTCCTCTGGTATTCCATAATGTCTCATGATCTTCCCCATAGTCTCTCTCGAAACACTATCAAAAGCCTTTTCAAAATCAACAAAACAAAGACTTAACGGTACTCTCATTTCATTAACTTGCTGCATCAAATGCCTAACTATAAAGATCTGATCATTGCAACCACGTCCCTTTCTAAAACCAGCCTGTTCATCCCTCAGAATACCCTCAACCACTGGCTCCAACCTATTTAACAACACTCTACTGAAAACTTTCAAAGCTATCGGTGACAAAGAGATTCCCCTCCAATTACCACATTCACTCAGGTCTCCCTTCTTCGGAACTTTAACAATTACACCATTCTTCCAAACTGATGGTAGTAACCCCGTCACCCATATCTTATTGAATAGCTTGGTCAAGATCATTATTAATCTATCCCCCTCCACTTTAAACATTTCCGGAAATAAACCATCCTCCCCTGGTGCCTTATTATTCTTTAACTGTTTTACTGCTTTCTCCACTTCTGCAAGCCTCAACTCTCCTGTTTCTATATTTAAATCTTCCTGAGCAGACGGTATATCCTCTTCTGGTGGTATTGGTCTATTAAGAACTGTCTCAAAATGCTCTTTCCATCTATTTTTAATATCTCCATCTTTGGTCAATAAATTTCCTTCCCTGTCTCTAACTGGTATTTCCTTGCGTTTACCTGCATTACCACTCAGTTCTCTAATCGATTCATATGCTATTCTTTGACTCTGTCCATCATTTTTGTTTATTAAGATTTCAGTCTCTGCAACCTTTTCATCTACACATCTTCTTTTATCTCTCCTAGCTAACCTTCTTACTTCTGAATTCAAACTCCAGTACGCAGCTCTTGCTAATTTAATCTCTTGTTCATCAACGCATTGCATCTCACTCCTTAATTTAGCCTCACCTCTCTTTTTTATCATATCCCACGTTTCCTCTGATATCCATTTCTTTCTCCTGAAGCTATGTCTCCTTCCAATCGTACATTCAGCAGTCTCATGCAAAACTTTGTTCACATCCTCCCACATCTCATCTACACTTCTCTCCCCCTCTTCCAACGTTTCCAACACCAAAAACCTATTTCTGCATTCTAATCTGAATTCCTCCTTTTCTTCTTCCCTTCTAAGCTTAACAATATCGTATCTACCAACACCAGATTTTTCCTTCTTCTGATTTTTAAGTTTAAACCTTATTTTTGCAATGCTGCGTTGATGGTCACTACCAATATCCGCTCCCCGTTTAACACGAACATCTAGCAGAGAACTTCTATGCCTCCTACTGATAGCGATGTGATCAATCTGATTTTTATATTTTCCACACGGCGACACCCAAGTTGTCTTGTGTATATTGCAATGCTGAAAGAGTGTGCCCCCGATGACTAAGTCATATATATATATATATATATATATATATATATATATATATATATATATATATATATATATATATATATATATTAACAGGGAGCTGTAGACAGAGGCGTTAATGAACAGTACAGAACCATGAAGAACAATTTCTTGAGAGTTACTGATGTATTATGCGGGTTGGGCAAGAGGACCACCAAGACATAAAGTAACTTGGTGGTGGGATGAGGGTGCAGAAGCTGCAGTTAAGGAGAAAAGAAGGCTTTTCCGGGAATGGAAGAAGGGTGGTAGCAAAGAGGAATATTTGGCTGCCAAGCGTAGGGCTAGAAGAGAGGTATACAGGGCAAAGTCTGAGTCACAGAGACAATTACTTGATAACCTAAATCATGGGGAAAGGAAAAACATGATATTTAGGGTGGCAGGTCAAGTGAAGAGGGGTAATCGGGATAGTATAGGTGAGCAGTGTGTGAAGAATGATGAAGGAAGGGTAGTGGTGAACAGTGAGGATATTAAAGATGCATGGAGAGAGCATTATAACCGGTTGTTGAATGAGGAGTTTGACTGGGACAGGGAAGGTTTGGAGCCAGCAGATCCAGTGTCTGGCCCTTGGCCTTTGATTGATGCTGCTACTGTGAGTGAGGCAATAGGCAGGATGAGGGTGGGGAAGGCAGCAGGTGTGTCTGGGTTGACTGCCGAAATGTTGATGGCCTCAGGCGATATAGGGGTGAGTTTAGTCACTGACCTGATAAATAGGATTATTTATAAGTGTGTTGTCCCAGATGATTGGCTGAAGAGTGTAATTGTAAATGTGTATAAAGGGAAGGGTGATGCCCTGGAAAGAGGAAATTATAGAGGTATAAAGCTTTAGATCAGATAATGAAGGTAATGGAGAGAGTTTTAGAAGGTATGATTAGAGAAAGAGTGAATATTGATGAGATGCAGTTTGGGTTTATGCCAGGTAGGGGGACCACTGATTCTGTATTCATTGTTCGACAGCTTCAGGAAAAATATATTGGTAGGAGAAGGGATCTTTATTTTGTTTTTGTTGATTTGGAAAAGGCCTTTGACAGAGTCCCTAGAGAGGTGGTGAAGTGGGCAATGAGAAAGCTTGGCTTGGAGAAGTGGCTGGTTAGGGTGGTTATGGCTATGTATGTGGGTGCTCACACCCAGGTAAGAGTGAACGGAGATTTGAGTGATAAGTTTTCCGTGAATGTTAGTGTGCATCAGGGGTCTGTCTTGAGTCCCATGTTGTTTATCATGGTACTTGAAGCCCTTTCACGTGACTTTAGAAACGGACTCCCGTGGGAGTTGTTGTATGCTGATGATTTGGTGTTGATTGCAGAGAACGAAAGGGAGGTGGAGGAAAGGTTTAGGAAAAGAAGAGATGGTATGGGGCACAAGGGTTTAAGGGTAAATGCAGATAAAACAAATGTGATGATATCTAGGGTTGGTGGTGGTACTGTCAAAGACGAGGGAGAGTGGCCATGTGCAGTTTGCCACAAGGGCGTGGGAAGTAATTCCATCTTGTGCAGTGTGTGTGATAAATGGGTGCATAAGAGATGTAGTGGTATCAGAGGTAGACTGCAAGATAATGCTGATTTTATGTGTACGGCGTGTCGGGGTGAGCAGGTGGAGATTGTCAGACGTGAAAGAATTGAACTTGCTGGTGAATCTCTTGAGTGTGTGGAAGAGTTTTGTTATTTGGGAGACATGTTGTGTGCTGGAGGTAGGGCTGGAGATAGCTCTGTGGCTAGGGTGAGAAGTGGTTGGAAGAAGTTCAGGGAGCTCGTGCCTCTCCTGACATTGAGAGGACTCTCCCTACGTGCTAAGGGGTCTTTGTATCCAGCTTGTGTTAGGAGTGTAATGCCGTATGGTAGTGAGACCTGAGCAGTGAAGGAGGAAGATATTCGCCGGCTCAGACGTACAGAAATGACAATGATTAGGTGGATGTGCAGTGCTTCCCTGCGTCCAAGGCCTGGGGGGTCTGGGATTTACGATGGAAGAGTTGAGAGGTAGGATGGGACTGGAGTGTATTGGTGTTGTGATGAGGAGAGGTAGATTGAGATGGTTTGGACATGTGGAGAGGATGGGGGATGATAATTGGGTGAGGAAGGTGAGAAGTATTAATATTAGGGGTGGGGTTATGAGGGGTAGACCGAGAAAGACATGGGACGAGGTCATTAAGTGTGAACTCAGGGTTCAGGGATTGAACAGGGAGGATGCAATGGATCGTGCAGCGTGGACAGCCGCCATTAGGTGACCAAGGCCGACACATGCAAGCATGTTGGAGCCTTTAAAAACGAAAACGAAAACGATATATATATATATATATATATATATATATATATAGATATATAAATATATATATATATATATATATATTGTTACATAGCCGATGATTTCATCATCCCTTGTATAATTCTATCTTATGATAAAGTTTCGTTCATGATTGCATCATCCTTTGTATGATCCTAATTTACAGTATGCTGCATGTTTGTTCACGATTCGCCACGTGGCTTCCATAGTGACCAGGCTTGCGTGTTCTACCTCACTCCCCCCTTCTCCCCATCATACTAGAGTAAGTCGTTCTTTCTGTTGTTCAGAGCAGGAGTGTCAACTCTTTGTCCCCTATGGCTTCATTTGTGCGTCCTTCTTACAAGTTGTATCAAGCTCTGCCGGCCCCTATATAATGAGCTCAGTCTCTACATTAATTGCCACTTAGATCTACTCCTCATTCTGTTCACATCTCTGTCCTCCCCTGTACAGTATATTATTATTTTTGTGAGTGTTCAGGAAGTCTCCAGCCATCTAGCTGCTGTATAATTTGAGTATAAGTGTTATTACCATTTTTCTTGTACTGTATAGCTTAAGCCATTAATTTGTAAGCCTGGTAAAGTTTTTATGATTCATATTGGTTCCATACTGTCAGCCAGTATTAGTAATATTTTGTATCTGTAATAATATTATATCTTGCTTTAACTGAGCATTATCCGGTTTTCTCATTTTATCAGGGCTGACTTAGATAAATTTGCTCTAGCTAAATTCGTGTTATTAGAGGCTATTGCAGTTAACCATATATGTAACCTTTTTTTGCCATTACATTATCCTTATGAGTCCTGAATGTTTAGTTGTTAGTTTGAGCATTAAACTTTAACTTGTAATTTTACCTAACTCTTTTGTTTTGAACCTGGAACTTTGCGGGACAGTAGTGATTTTTAGTATTCTCACTTAAAGTGTACATTATCTTTCTCTGTTCCGTAACATAAATTTGGCGACATCTTATCAGAATATTCAGGATATTATCATAAGGATATTACTTGATATTTTGTGACTGTGATTTATTCGTGATGTCTACTATTACTACACTTGATGAAGCCAAAGATTTTTTGTCAAATGTGCAAACAGTGTGTGATGTAGAAAACAGAACAAAGAATGAACTTAAGCTTGTTGCTCAACAATTGGGAATTGCAGTTCACTCTCATCATTCTAAAGATCAAATTGTTGGCATGATTAATAAAAGCTTGTTTAATGTAACTCATCCAAATGAGCAAAAGCAGATTGAAATAGCTAAGTTACAGCTAGCTCTGCAGGAGGCTCGTGTTAAAGAGGCTGAGTTTCAGGCACGTGCTAAGGAGGCTGAGTCTCAGGCTAAGGAGGCTGAGTCTCAGGCTAAGGAGGCTGAGTCTCAGGCTCGTATTCAGGAGGCACAAATTGAACTTGCTAGGATTCAGGCAGACCATGAGTATCGCATGAAACAAGGTGGAACTGGATCATCTAGCTCTGATGATTTTGATGTGGCTAAAAATGTTAAACTTGCCCCTCCTTTTAATGAATCTGATTTAACAAAGTATTTTCAGTTGTTTGAGAGGGTAGCTACAGGTTCTAATTGGCCCCAAGAGTATTGGCCAATACTCCTTCAAACTGTTCTCACCGGTAAAGCTCAAGTAACTTATGCATCTTTGCCTCAGGATCAATCTGATAATTATGATGTGGTTAAGAGCTTGATTCTTAAAGCCAATGAGCTTGTTCCTGAAGCCTATAGAGTAAAATTTAGGACAACTTATAAGCAAGATAAGCAATCCCATGTTGAGTATGCAAAAATCAAAGAAGATCTGTTAGAGCAGTGGTTAAATTCTAAGAATGTAAATTCTGATTTTGATAAATTTAAGCAGATGATTTTGCTGGAGGACTTCAAAAGGTGTATTAATAAAGATGTAAGCCTATATCTTGATGAGAAAAGAATAGATAATTTGTCTGATGCTGCAGCTTTAGCTGATGAATATGTTCTCACTCACAAAAGATAGTCTAAAGAAAAAAGGAAAGCTGAGAGTAAGTACGTTGCCTCTACTCAGAGTACAGGTAACAGGAAAGAGAATAAGGATGATGTTTCTCAGGAAGTAAATATCAGCTCCACCTCTAGATTTCAGAAAAGTAAATGTACTTATTGTAGTAAGCTTGGTCATACTACGGAGAAATGTTTTAGGAGACAGCGTGATGTGAACAAAAAGGAGTCTTTAATATTCAGTCAATTGGTCTAGTGTCCACCCTTGGGAGTTCCCAGAATTCTTTAACTGAGTTAACTGAACCTGCTTTGAGGGGTAAATTAAATCCTCATGATGAAGCTCCTCTTTGAGCAGTAACGTGGGTGACACTCTCAAGAGTTCATGTGCTAATTTCCTGTCTGATGGTTTTGTCAGTCCTCTGGACAGTAATGACAGGAAATCAGTTAAAATATATCGTGATACAGGTGCTTGCCAATCCCTTATGCTGACCAGTGTTCTAGGCTCTAATGTTAATTCCTCTGATGAAACTGTAATCTTACAAGGGGTAGGGAATAATTACTTCTCTGTCCCGCTGTGCAGAGTGAATTTAGAGCCTGGTTTTGTTAATGGTTCCGTTATGGTTGGGTTGGTTGAGACACTCCCAATGTCAGGTGTAACTTTCTTACTTGGAAATGATATTGGTGGAAGTCAAGTGTGTCCAGCTCCTCAGTTGTCTAGTGAGCCAGTGGCTGCGACCCGGGATTGTGATGTTCCTGATGTGTTCTCTGCATGTGCTGTCACTAGGACTAAGTCTAAAGTTACTGGTGACTTAGAGGATAATGATGATGATGATGTTATCCTAGCTGACACTTTTCTTACTATTTTGAACCACTCACCAGATGAGACAGTACCCCGTAATGTTGATAATTTGTCTCGTCAAGAGTTGGTTGAGTTGCAGGTTGCTGACCCTGAGTTGAAAGGTCTAGCTAACTCTGCTTGCAGTGAGGAAGAGTCAGCTGGTGCTTCTACTTGTTATTATATAAAGTCAGGAGTACTTATGAGAAAGTGGAGACCCCCAACAGCATCAGCCGACTGTGAATGGGAGGTTGTACATAAAGTTGTCATCCCTCGTGTTTGTAGGCAGGATATCATTAGAGCGGCTCATGATTCCAGTTTGGCAGGACACCTTGGAGTGAGGAAGACTGTGGCACGCATTTTGAAACACTTCTACTGGCCAGGTATCTTCAGGGATGTTTCCTGGTATTGTAAGTCTTGTCACACCTGTCAAGTTGTGGGGAAGTGTAATCAGACCGAAAAGGTTGCACCTCTAGTTCCCATTCCTCCTTTTGAGGCGCCATTCACCCGTGTGTTGGTGGATATTGTGGGCCCTCTTCCTAAGACTTCTTCAGGATTTTCTTATGTGTTGACCCTGATTGATTTGGCTACTCGTTATCCTGAAGCCATTCCACTTAGAAATATCTCAGCAAAGAACGTGGTTAAGGAAATGCTAGGGTTCTTCACAAAGTTTGGTCTGCCCAAGGAGGTATAGTCAGACCGGGGAAATAATTTCATGTCAAATGTTTTCAAGCAGTCTCTGAAAGAGTTGGGCATCACCCAGATCACGTCTTCAGCTTACCATCCCCAGACCCAAGGAGCGTTGGAGAGATATCATCAAACACTCAAATCGATGCTCAAGAAATACTGTTTGGAACATCAGAAAGACTGGGATAAAGGTCTTCCATTCGTTGTATTTGCCGCAAGAGAATCTCCAAATGAATCACTGGGCTTCTCACCTATTGAACTACTGTTTGGCCATGAAGTAAGAGGACCCCTTAAGCTACTCAAGGAATAATGGCTGTTGGAGGAAGATGACGTCAACCTGCTGGAGTATGTGATGAAGTTCAAAGAACGGCTGTCCACTGCTTTACAGCTGGCGAGAGAGAATTTAGGAGCTGCTCAGGAGAAGATGAAGACTTGGTATGATAAGAAGTTCAGGTTATGCCACTTTCAGCCAGGAGATCAGGTTTTGATTCTGCTACTGGTGCATGGGCAACCTCTTCAAGCCAAGTTTAGTGGTCCTTATTTCGTGGAGAAGAAACTCAGTGATGTCAACTATGTCATCACCACACCAGATCGTGGAAAGAACAAGCAACTTTGTCACATCAACATGCTAAAGTTATATCACAGCCGGGACGAAAATACCCCAGTCTGCACTGTAGCTGTTCCACCCGAGTCTGCAAGTGAAGTTCTCCCATGCAGCATGAGCCTGAGTGATAGTTTGGGGAAGAATCCTGATATCACGAATGATCTCCAGACTAAGCTTTCTCATCTAGCTCCCGAGGAAAGGCAGGAGTTTTCGGCATTACTGCAGGAGTACCCGCAAGTGTTCCGTGATACTCCAGGAAAAAACACTGTGTTGATGCATGATGCCGATGTTGGAGACGCAAAGCCAATTAAACTGCCTCTTTACCGTGTGAACCCAGTGAAAGTTCCTCTCATCCAGAAGGAGCTTGGCTACCTGTTGGACCACAAGATGATTGAGCCCTGTCAGAGCGAGTGGAGTTCTCCTGTCACTCTAGTCCCTAAGCCAGGTGGATCACAGCGGCTTTGCATCGACTACAGATGTGTTAATCACATAACCAAAACAGACACTTACCCTCTCCCTCGCGTGGAAGATTGCATAGACAAGATCAGAAAGGCTAGGTACATAAGTAAGTTTGATTTGTTAAAGTGATACTGACAAGTACCTATGACTGAACGTGCTAGGGAGATCTCATGTTTTGTAACACTAGGAAAGACTATTGCATGTTCCGTAATGCCATATGGTATGAAGAATGCACCAGCCACATTTCAGAAGCTCATGAATGTTGTAAGAGAGGGTTTGTCAGGGTGTGTTGTTTATATTGATGATGTATTAATCTTCAGTGACAACTGGAAAGATCACCTATGCCATGTCAGTAAATTTCTTGAGCGTTTGATTCAGGCTAATCTTGTAGCTAATTTATCAAAGTGTGAGTTTGGTCAAGCTAAAGTTCAGTACCTTGGGTACGTAATTGATGATGTACATGTTGCACCACCAGGAGTTAAGGTTCAGGTTATAAGTGATCTTCCCAGACCTAAAAGTAGGAAAGAGCTACAAAGATTTTTGGGAATGGTAGGTTATTACAGGAGATTTGTTCTTAACACTTCAATTCTTGCATCACCACTTACAGACCTACTGAAAAAGGAAGTTAAATTTGTCTGGACCGATAACTGTGAATCCTCTTTCAGCAAACTTTAAGCTATCCTATTAAGTCAGCCAGTGCTCGCTACTCCAAATTTTGCTAAGCCTTTTAAGATGGCTGTTGACGCAAGTGATACAGGAGCTGAGGCTGTTTTGCTGCAAGAGGATGATCAGGGTATTGAACACCCTTTATCTTACTACAGTAAGAAGTTCACTCCACCTCAAAAGAACTACTCATCTATTGAGAAAGAGATTTTGGCCTTGAGTTTGGGTTTACAACATTTTTCATTTTATTTGTGTTCTGGTTTTGACCCCATAGTCATTTATACCGATCATAACCCACTGAAATTCCTTAGTAAGTTTAAAGATAAAAATCACAGATTGACAAGATGGAGTCTACTTCTTCAGGAGTATTCATTAGACATACAACATATCAGGGGGAAAGAAAATGTTATTGCAGATTGCTTATCTAGACTTTAGACAGATTGTTTTAGAGTAATAAGAAACTTCCTTTGTAAATTTCTTTTGTCTTTGTGGGGAGGTGTTACATAGCCTATGATTTCATCATCCTTTGTGTAATTCTAACGTACAGTATGCTGCTTGTTTGAGCACAAGCGTGTTCTACCTCACTCCCCCCTTCTACCCTTATAGTAGAGTAAGTCGTTCTTTCTGTTGTTCAGAGCAGGAGTGTCAACTCTTTGTCCCCTATGGCTTCATTTGCGCGTCCTTCTTACAAGTTGTATCAAGCTCTGCCGGCCCCTATATAATGAGCTCAGTCTCTACATTAATTGCCACTTAGATCTACTCCTCATTCTGTTCACATCTCTGTCCTCCCCTGTACAGTATATTATTATTTTTGTGAGTGTTCAGGAAGTCTCCAGCCATCTAGCTGCTGTATAATTTGAGTATAAGTGTTATTACCATTTTTCTTGTACTGTATAGCTTAAGCCATTAATTTGTAAGCCTGGTAAAGTTTTTATGATTCATATTGGTTCCATACTGTCAGCCAGTATTAGTAATATTTTGTATCTGTAATAATATTATATCTTGCTTTAACTGAGCATTATCCGGTTTTCTCATTTTATCAGGGCTGACTTAGATAAATTTGCTCTAGCTAAATTCGTGTTAATAGAGGCTATTGCAGTTAACCATATATGTAACCTTTTTTTGCCATTACATTATCCTTATGAGTCCTGAATGTTTAGTTGTTAGTTTGAGCATTAAACTTTAACTTGTAATTTTACCTAACTCTTTTGTTTGAACCTGGAACTTTGCGGGACAGTAGTGATTTTTAGTATTCTCATTTAAAGTGTACATTATCTTTCTCTGTTCCGTAACATAAATTTGGGGACATCTTATCAGGATATTCAGGATATTATCATAAGGATATTACTTGATATTTTGTGACTGTGATTTATTCGTGATGTCTACTATTACTACACTTGATGAAGCCAAAGATTTTTTGTCAAATGTGCAAACAGTGTGTGATGTAGAAAACAGAACAAAGAATGAACTTAAGCTTGTTGCTCAAGAATTGGGAATTGCAGTTCACTCTCATCATTCTAAAGATCAAATTGTTGACATGATTAATAAAAGCTTGTTTAATGTAACTCATCCAAATGAGCAAAAGCAGATTGAAATAGCTAAGTTACAGCTAGCTCTGCAGGAGGCTCGTGTTAAAGAGGCTGAGTTTCAGGCACGTGCTAAGGAGGCTGAGTCTCAGGCTAAGGAGGCTGAGTCTCAGGCTCGTATTCAGGAGGCACAAATTGAACTTGCTAGGATTCAGGCAGACCATGAGTATCCCATGAAACAAGGTGGAACTGGATCATCTAGCTCTGATGATTTTGATGTGGCTAAAAATGTTAAACTTGTCCCTCCTTTTAATGAATCTGATTTAACAAAGTATTTTCAGTTGTTTGAGAGGGTAGCTACAGGTTCTAATTGGCCCCAAGAGTATTGGCCAATACTCCTTCAAACTGTTCTCACCGGTAAAGCTCAAGTAACTTATGCATCTTTGCCTCAGGATCAATCTGATAATTATGATGTAGTTAAGAGCTTGATTCTTAAAGCCAATGAGCTTGTTCCTGAAGCCTATAGAGTAAAATTTAGGACAACTTATAAGCAAGATAAGCAATCCCATGTTGAGTATGCAAAAATCAAAGAAGATCTGTTAGAGCAGTGGTTAAATTCTAAGAATGTAAATTCTGATTTTGATAAATTTAAGCAGATGATTTTGCTGGAGGACTTCAAAAGGTGTATTAATAAAGATGTAAGCCTATATCTTGATGAGAAAAGAATAGATAATTTGTCTGATGCTGCAGCTTTAGCTGATGAATATGTTCTCACTCACAAAAGATAGTCTAAAGAAAAAAGGAAAGCTGAGAGTAAGTACGTTGCCTCTACTCAGAGTACAGGTAACAGGAAAGAGAATAAGGATGATGTTTCTCAGGAAGTAAATATCAGCTCCACCTCTAGATTTCAGAAAAGTAAATGTACTTATTGTAGTAAGCTTGGTCATACTACGGAGAAATGTTTCAGGAGAAAGCGTGATGTGAACAAAAAGGAGTCTTTAATATTCAGTCAATTGGTCTAGTGTCCACCCTTGAGAGTTCCCAGAATTCTTTAACTGAGTTAACTGAACCTGCTTTGAGGGGTAAATTAAATCCTCATGATGAAGCTCCTCTTTGACCAGTAACGTGGGTGACACTCTCAAGAGTTCATGTGCTAATTTCCTGTCTGATGGTTTTGTCAGTCCTCTGGACAGTAATGACAGGAAATCAGTTAAAATATATCGTGATACAGGTGCTTGCCAATCCCTTATGCTGACCAGTGTTCTAGGCTCTAATGTTAATTCCTCTGATGAAACTGTAATCTTACAAGGGGTAGGGAATAATTACTTCTCTGTCCCTCTGTGCAGAGTGAATTTAGAGTCTGGTTTTGTTAATGGTTCCGTTATGGTTGGGTTGGTTGAGACACTCCCAATGTCAGGTGTAACTTTCTTACTTGGAAATGATATTGGTGGAAGTCAAGTGTGTCCAGCTCCTCAGTTGTCTAGTGAGCCAGTGGCTGCGACCCGGGATTGTGATGTTCCTGATGTGTTCTCTGCATGTGCTGTCACTAGGACTAAGTCTAAAGTTACTGGTGACTTAGAGGATAATGACGATGATGATGTTATCCTAGCTGACACTTTTCTTACTATTTTGAACCACTCACCAGATGAGACAGTACCCCGTAATGTTGATAATTTGTCTCGTCAAGAGTTGGTTGAGTTGCAGGTTGCTGACCCTGAGTTGAAAGGTCTAGCTAACTCTGCTTGCAGTGAGGAAGAGTCAACTGGTGCTTCTACTTGTTATTATATAAAGTCAGGAGTACTTATGAGAAAGTGGAGACCCCCAACAGCATCAGCCGACTGTGAATGGGAGGTTGTACATAAAGTTGTCATCCCTCGTGTTTGTAGGCAGGATATCATTAGAGCGGCTCATGATTCCAGTTTGGCAGGACACCTTGGAGTGAGGAAGACTGTGGCACGCATTTTGAAACACTTCTACTGGCCAGGTATCTTCAGGGATGTTTCCTGGTATTGTAAGTCTTGTCACACCCGTCAAGTTGTGGGGAAGTGTAATCAGACCGAAAAGGTTGCACCTCTAGTTCCCATTCCTCCTTTTGAGGCGCCATTCACCCGTGTGTTGGTGGATATTGTGGGCCCTCTTTCTAAGACTTCTTCAGGATTTTCTTATGTGTTGACCCTGATTGATTTGGCTACTCGTTATCCTGAAGCCATTCCACTTAGAAATATCTCAGCAAAGAACGTGGTTAAGGAAATGCTAGGGTTCTTCACAAAGTTTGGTCTGCCCAAGGAGGTATAGTCAGACCGGGGAAGTAATTTCATGTCAAATGCTTTCAAGCAGTCTCTGAAAGAGTTGGGCATCACCCAGATCACGTCTTCAGCTTACCATCCCCAGACCCAAGGAGCGTTGGAGAGATATCATCAAACACTCAAATCGATGCTCAAGAAATACTGTTTGGAACATCAGAAAGACTGGGATAAAGGTCTACCATTTGTTGTATTTGCCGCAAGAGAATCTCCAAATGAATCACGGGGCTTCTCACCTTTTGAACTACTGTTTGGCCATGAAGTAAGAGGACCCCTTAAGCTACTCAAGGAATGCTGGCTGTTGGAGGAAGATGACGTCAACCTGCTGGAGTATGTGATGAAGTTCAAAGAACGGCTGTCCACTGCTTTACAGCTGGCGAGAGAGAATTTAGGAGCTGCTCAGGAGAAGATGAAGACTTGGTATGATAAGAAGTTCAGATTATGCCTCTTTCAGCCAGGAGATCAGGTTTTGATTCTGCTACCGGTGCATGGGCAACCTCTTCAAGCCAAGTTTAGTGGTCCTTATTTCGTGGAGAAGAAACTCAGTGATGTCAACTATGTCATCGCCACACCAGATCGTGGAAAGAACAAGCAACTTTGTCACATCAACATGCTAAAGTTATATCACAGGCGGGACGAAAATAACCCAGTCTGCACTGTAGCTGTTCCACCCGAGTCTGCAAGTGAAGTTCTCCCATGCAGCATGAGCCTGAGTGATAGTTTGGGGAAGAATCCTGATATCATGAATGATCTCCAGACTAAGCTTTCTCATCTAGCTCCCGAGGAAAGGCAGGAGTTTTCGGCATTACTGCAGGAGTACCCGCAAGTGTTCCGTGATACTCCAGGAAAAAACACTGTGTTGATGCATGATGCCGATGTTGGAGACGCAAAGCCAATTAAACTGCCTCCTTACCGTGTGAACACAGTGAAAGTTCCTCTCATCCAGAAGGAGCTTGGCTACCTGTTGGACCACAAGATGATTGAGCCCTGTCAGAGCGAGTGGAGTTCTCCTGTCACTCTAGTCCCTAAGCCAGGTGGGTCACAGCGGCTTTGCATCGACTACAGATGTGTTAATCAGATAACCAAAACAGACACTTACCCTCTCCCTCGCGTGGAAGATTGCATAGACAAGATCAGAAAGGCTAGGTACATAAGTAAGTTTGATTTGTTAAAGTGATACTGACAAGTACCTATGACTGAACGTGCTAGGGAGATCTCATGTTTTGTAACACTAGGAAAGACTATTGCATGTTCCGTAATGCCATATGGTATGAAGAATGCACCAGCCACATTTCAGAAGCTCATGAATGTTGTAACAGAGGGTTTGGCAGGGTGTGTTGTTTATATTGATGAAGTATTAATCTTCAGTGACAACTGGAAAGATCACCTATGCCATGTCAGAAAATTTCTTGAGCGTTTGATTCAGGCTAATCTTGTAGCTAATTTATCAAAGTGTGAGTTTGGTCAAGCTAAAGTTCAGTACCTTGGGTACGTAATTGATGATGTACATGTTGCACCACCAGGAGTTAAGGTTCAGGTTATAAGTGATCTTCCCAGAACTAAAAGTAGGAAAGAGCTACAAAGATTTTTGTGAATTGTAGGTTATTACAGGAGATTTGTTCTTAACACTTCAATTCTTGCATCACCACTTACAGACCTACTGAAAAAGGAAGTTAAATTTGTCTGGACCGATAACTGTGAACCCTCTTTCAGCAAACTTAAAGCTATCCTATTAAGTCAGCCAGTGCTCGCTACTCCAAATTTTGCTAAGCCTTTTAAGATGGCTGTTGACGCAAGTGATACAGGAGCTGGGGCTGTTTTGCTGCAAGAGGATGATCAGGGTATTGAACACCCTTTATCTTATTACAGTAAGAAGTTCACTCCACCTCAAAAGAACTACTCATCTATTGAGAAAGAGATTTTGGCCTTGAGTTTGGGTTTACAGCATTTTTCATTTTATTCGTGTTCTGGTTTTGACCCCATAGTCATTTATACCGATCATAACCCACTGAAATTCCTTAGTAAGTTTAAAGATAAAAATCACAGATTGACAAGATGGAGTCTACTTCTTCAGGAGTATTCATTAGACATACAACATATCAGGGGGAAAGAAAATGTTATTGCAGATTGCTTATCTAGACTTTAGACAGATTGTTTTAGAGTAATAAGAAATTTCCTTTGTAAATTTCTTTTGTCTTTGTGGGGAGGTGTTACATAGCCTATGATTTCATCATCCTTTGTGTAATTCTAACGTACAGTATGCTGCATGTTTGAGCACAAGCGTGTTCTACCTCACTCCCCCCTTCTACCCTTATAGTAGAGTAAGTCGTTCTTTCTGTTGTTCAGAGCAGGAGTGTCAACTCTTTGTCTCCTATGCCTTCATTTGCGCGTCCTTCTTACAAGTTGTATCAAGCTCTGCCGGCCCCTATATAATGAGCTCAGTCTCTACATTAATTGCCACTTAGATCTACTCCTCATTTTGTTCACATCTCTGTCCTTCCCTGTACAGTTGTTATTATTTTTGTGAGTGCTCAGGAAGTCTCCAACAATCTAGCTGCTGTGTAATTTGAGTATAAGTGTTATTACATTTTTTCTTGTACTGAATAGCATAAGGTGTTAATTCGTAGGCCTGGTAAGGTTTTTGTGATTCACGTGGAGTTTTTGATGTCAGCCACTGTTAATAATATTTTGTATGTGTAATAATATATCTTGCATTAACTGAGCATTATCCGGTTTTTTCATTTTATCAGGGCTCACTTAGATAAATTTACTCTTGCTAATTTCGTGTTAATAGAGGCTATTGCAGTTAACCATTTATTTAACCTGTTTTTGCAATTACATTATCCTTATGAGTCCTGAATGTTTAGTTGTTAGTTTGAGCATTAAACTTTAACTTGTAATTTTACCTAACTCCTTTGTCTTGAACCTGGAACTTTGCGGGACAATAGTGATTTTAGTATTTTCACTTGAAGTGTTCATTATCTCTGTTCCGTAACATAAATTTGGTGACCACTTATCAGGATATTCAGGATATTATCATAAGGATATTGCTTGATATTTTGTGACTGTGATTTATTCATGATGTCTACCATTACTACGCTTGATGAAGCCAAAGATTTTTTGTCAAATGTGCAAACAGTGTGTGATGTAAAAAACAGAACAAAGAATGAACTTAAGCTTGTTGCTGAACAATTGGGAATTGCTGTTCGCTCTCATCATTCTAAAGATCAAATTGTTGACATTATTAATAAAAGCTTATTTAATGGAACTCCTCCAGATGAGCAAACGCAGATTGAAATAGCTAAGTTACAGCTAGCCCTGCAGGAGGCTCGTGCTAAGGAGACTGAGTTTCAGTCACGTTCTAAGGAGGTTGAGTCTCAGGCTCGTATTCAAGAGGCACAGGCACAGGCTCAGGCACAAATTGAACTTGCTAGGATTCAGGCAGACCATGAGTATCGCATGAAACAAGGTGGAACTGGATCATCTAGCTCAGATGATTTTGATGTGGCTAAAAATGTTAAACTTGTCTCTCCTTTCAATGAATCTGATTTAACAAAGTATTTTCAGTTGTGTTGTTTGAGAGGGTAGCTATAGGTTTTAATTGGCCCAAAAAGTATTGGCCAGTACTCCTACAGAGTGTTCTCACCGGTAAAGCTCAAGTAACTTATGCATCTTTGCCTCAGGATCAATCTGATAATTATGATGTAGTTAAGAGCTTGATTCTTAAGGCCTATGAGCTTGTTCCTGAAGCCTATAGAGTAAAATTTAGGACAACTTATAAGCAAGATAACCAATCCCATGTTGAGTATGCAAAAATCAAAGAAGATCTGTTCGAGCAGTGGTTAAAATCTAAGAATGTGGATTCTGATTTTGGTAAATTTAAGCAGATGATTTTGCTGGAGGACTTCAAAAGGTGTATTAATAAAGATGTAAGCCTATATCTTGATGAGAAAAGAATAGATAATTTGTCTGATGCTGCAGTTTTAGCTGATGAATATGTTTTCACTCACAAAAGATATTCTAAAGAAAAAAGGAAAGCTGAGAGTAAGTACGTTGCCTCTACTCAGAGTAGAGGTAACAGGAAAGAGAATAAAGATGATGTTTCTCAGGAAGTAAATAACAGCTCCACCTCTAGATATCGGATAAGTAAATGTACTTATTGTAGTAAGCTTGGTCATACTACGGTGAAATGTTTCAGGAGACAGCATGATGTGAACAAAAAAGAGTCTTTAATTATTCAGTCAATTGGTCTAGTGTCCACCCTTGAGAGTTCCCAGAATTCTTTAACCGAGTTAACTGAACCTGCTTTGAGGGGTAAATTAAATTCTCATGATGAAGCTCCTCTTTGGAGCAGTAACGTGGGTGACACTCTCAAGAGTTCATGTGCTAATTTCCTGTCTGAAGGTTTTGTCAGTCCTCTGGACAGTAATGATAGGAAATCAGTTAAAATATATCGTGATATAGGTGCTTGCCAATCCCTTATGCTGACCAGAGTTCTAGGCTCTAATGTTAATTCCTCTGATGAAACTGTAATCTTACAAGGTGTAGGGAATAATGACTTCTCTGTCCCTCTGTGCAGAGTGAATTTAGAGTCTGGTTTTGTTAATGGTTCCGTTATGGTTGGGTTGGTTGAGACACTCCCAATGTCAGGTGTAACTTTCTTACTTGGAAATGATATTGACGGAAGTCAAGTGTGTCCAGCTCCTCAGTTGTCTAGTGAGCCAGTGGCTGCGACCCAGGATTGTGATATCCCTGAGGTGTTCTCTGCATGTGCTGTCACTAGGGCTAAGTCTAAAGGTACTGGTGACTTAGAGGATAATGACGATGATGATGTTATCCTAGCTGACACTTTTCTTGCTAATTAGGACCACTCACCAGATGAGGCAGTACCCCGTAGTGTTGTTAATTTGTCTCATCAAGAGTTGGTTGAGTTGCAGGTTGCTGATCCTGAGTTGAAAGGTCTAACTAACTATGCTTGCAGTGAGGAAGAGTCAGCTGGTGCTTCTGCTTGTTATTATATAAAGTCAGGAGTACTTATGAGAAAGTGGAGACCCCCAACAGCATCAGCCGACTGTGAATGGGAGGTTGTACATCAAGTTGTCATCCCCCATGTTTGTAGGCAGGATATCATTAGAGTGGCTCATGATTCCAGTTTCGCATGATACCTTGGAGTGAGGAAGACTGTGGCACGCATTTTGAAACACTTCTACTGGCCAGGTATCTCCAGATACTTGGTATTGTAAGTCTTGTCACACCTGCCAAGTTGTGGGGAAGTGTAATCAGACCGAAAAGGTTGCACCTCTAGTTCCCATTCCTCCTTTTGAGGCGCCATTCACCCGTGTGTTGGTGGATATTGTGGGCCCTCTTCCTAAGACTTCTTCAGGATTTTCTTATGTGTTGACCCTGATTGATATGGCTACTCGTTATCCTGAAGCCATTCCACTTAGAAATATCTCAGCAAAGAACGTGGTTAAGAAAATGCTAGGGTTCTTCACAAAGTTTGGTCTGCCCAAGGAGGTATAGTCAGACCGGGGAAGTAATTTCATGTCAAATGTTTTCAAGCAGTCTCTGAAAGAGATGGGCATCACCCAGATCACGTCTTCAGCTTACCATCCCCAGACCCAAGGAGCGTTGGAGAGATATCATCAAACACTCAAATCGATGCTCAAGAAATACTGTTTGGAACATCAGAAAGACTGGGATAAAGGTCTTCCATTCGTTGTATTTGCCGCAAGAGAATCTCCAAATGAATCACTGGGCTTCTCACCCTTTGAACTACTGTTTGGCCATGAAGTAAGAGGACCCCTTAAGCTACTCAAGGAATGCTGGCTGTCGGAGGAAGATGACGTCAACCTGCTGGAGTATGTGATGAAGTTCAAAGAACGGCTGTCCACTGCTTTACAGCTGGCGAGAGAGAATTTAGGAGCTGCTCAGGAGAAGATGAAGACTTGGTATGATAAGAAGTCCAGGTTACGCCACTTTCAGCCAGGACATCAGGTTTTGATTCTGCTACCAGTGCATGGGCAACCTCTTCAAGCCAAGTTTAGTGGTCCTTATTTCGTGGAGAAGAAACTCAGTGATGTCAACTATGTCATCGCCACACCAGATCGTAGAAAGAACAAGCAACTTTGTCACATCAACATGCTAAAGTTATATCACAGGCGGGACGAAAATAACCCAGTCTGCACTGTAGCTGTTCCACCCGAGTCTGCAAGTGAAGTTCTCCCATGCAGTATGAGCCTGAGTGATAGTTTGGGGAAGAATCCTGATATCATGAATGATCTCCAGACTAAGCTTTCTCATCTAGCTCCCGAGGAAAGGCAGGAGTTTTCGGCATTACTGCAGGAGTACCCGCAAGTGTTCCGTGCCACTCCAGGAAGAACCACTGTCTTGATGCATGATGTCGATGTTGGAGACGCAAAGCCAATTAAACTGCCTCCTTACCGTGTGAACCCAGTGAAAGTTCCTCTCATCCAGAAGGAGCTTGGCTACCTGTTGGACCACAAGATGATTGAGCCCTGTCAGAGCGAGTGGAGTTCTCCTGTCACTCTAGTCCCTAAGCCAGGTGGGTCACAGTGGCTTTGCATCGACTACGGACGTGTTAATCAGATAACCAAAACAGACACTTACCCTCTCCCTCGCGTGGAAGATTGCATAGACAAGATCGGAAAGGCTAGGTACATAAGTAAGTTTGATTTATACAGGAAAAGCAATACCAGTGTTGCAACAAACAGCATATTTATTATGTCCAGACGTTTCGACATATTCATCTATGTCATCTTCAGTGGATCTAAAAAAATGAAAAAAGACCTGTAAGGTATTTAAAATCCGAAAAAGGACTATATGAGCATGAGCTCTTCGTACCTAAATAAAAGAGAAAACGTAGTGTTAAATTATAGGGGCGACTTAACTGCACAATATATTCAGAGGGACAGCAGACAGACAATTGTTTAGGGCGGGTTTTCGTTTATGAATATGAATGGATTCTAGTATTCTTAGATTCATACTGGTACATGTGTCTATTATACAGAAATTCTTGGGATCAACAGAAGTATTACAAATATATGAGTGTTCCCTTACCGCTGAGTGAGGAGGGTCGCTGACAGGGAGACCTGACTTGCTCGACTGACCTCTATGCTCGTCAACCCTTAGCTTGAAAGCTCGTACTGTGCTTCCAATATACCCTGTATGGCAACTTTGGCACTTGTATTCATAAACGACTGACGAGCGGAGGGCAGTCGGTAGTCGGTCTTTGTAATGAAAAAATGATTGAATCTTAAGATCATTCTTATGAACAAATCGTAACTTTATTTGAGGATAGAAAATGGAAAAGTTATATTTCAGTTTTCTCTCTATCTTTTCTGATACAGTACCAAGAAAAGGTAGAGAAAGATACATTTCCTTCTTACTCACTGTACATACGGGTTGCTTTGGACTGTAAATTTTGGCTAAGAATTTTCTAACACAATTATCAAAAAGAGCAGTACTGAAACCATTGTTAGCAAAAAAAATCCTCAAAAATGAAATCTCCTGATGGAATAGGTTGTAGGTGGAAGTTAGGTTATAAGCTCTATACAAAAGTGTTCTAATTGCATTCAACTTAAAAATGAATGGACAGTAACTAAAAAAGCTAGTGCCCAAACCCGAGAAAGGAGGCTTACGATATACAGACATAACCAGAGTGCCATTTAACTTCTGAATTAATAAATCAAGAAAAGGGAGTTTACCGTTAACTTCACATTCCGTGGTAAATTTTATGTTCTTATGTTGTTTATTTAGGTAGTTTTAAAAAAGTGGAGCATGGCTTTCATCTTGAAATATAAGTAGAGTGTCATCCACATATCTACGATAAAGGATGGGTTTAAAGTATACAGGACAATTATCCAGCCATTTTTTCTCCCAGAAACAGAGAAAAACATTAGCCATAGTCGGACCCAGAGGCGAGCCTATAGCCACACCGTCTACCTGTTTATATACCTCGTTATTAAATATAAAATGGCAGTCCTTAACACAAACAGAAATCAGGTTTTTAAAGAATTTTTTACTCATACCCATGACTTTATCCATATCATTAAATACTGAATTTACACATAACTCAATAGTTTCATCCAAGGGAACATTTGTAAACAATGAGGTGACATCAAAACTACACATGTAGCAGGAGGTTGGTAGTCCGAATCCAGAGAGAAAGTTAAAGAGCTCATACGAATTTTAACCGTATATTCATTGGTTGTTAAACCCGAAAGGATGGGAACTAAAAATTTGGCTAATTTAAAGGAGGCAGTTTTAAATGCAGCCATGATTGGTCTAAGAGGTATGGATTGTTTGTGAACTTTAGGTAATCCATACAGAATAGCTGGTGATGAGCCACTAGGTTTTAAAGACTGTGAATATTCCTTTGAAACGGTTCCTTTTATAACCATAGATTTTAATAACCTGTTTACTTTATCCTCTATTTTCATGTTCAGTTTTATTAAATCGGCATGAATGACTTTAATGAATTTAGTGGAGTCCTTCAAAATATAGTACATTTTCGTTATGTAATCAACCTTATTGAGTAGCACAACCCCTCTTCCTTTATCTGAACGACAGACAACCAACTCCTCATTAACATTTTGAAAGACTTGGGTAAGAATGAGGAGTTGGTTGTCTGTCGTCCAGATAAAGGAAGAGGGGTTGTGCTACTCAATAAGGTTGATTACATAACGAAAATGCACGATATTTTGAAGGACTCCACTAAATTCATTAAAGTCATTCATGCCGATTTAATAAAACTGAACATGAAAATAGAGGATAAAGTAAACAGGTTATTAAAATCTATGGTTATAAAAGGAACCGTTTCAAAGGAATATTCACAGTCTTTAAAACCTAGTGGCTCATCACCAGCTATTCTGTATGGATTACCTAAAGTTCACAAACAATCCATACCTCTTAGACCAATCATGGCTGCATTTAAAACTGCCTCCTTTAAATTAGCCAAATTTTTAGTTCCCATCCTTTCGGGTTTAACAACCAATGAATATACGGTTAAAATTCGTATGAGCTCTTTAACTTTCTCTCTGGATTCGGACTACCAACCTCCTGCTACATGTGTAGTTTTGATGTCACCTCATTGTTTACAAATGTTCCCTTGGATGAAACTATTGAGTTATGTGTAAATTCAGTATTTAATGATATGGATAAAGTCATGGGTATGAGTAAAAAATTCTTTAAAAACCTGATTTCTGTTTGTGTTAAGGACTGCCATTTTATATTTAATAACGAGGTATATAAACAGGTAGACGGTGTGGCTATAGGCTCGCCTCTGGGTCCGACTATGGCTAATGTTTTTCTCTGTTTCTGGGAGAAAAAATGGCTGGATAATTGTCCTGTATACTTTAAACCCATCCTTTATCGTAGATATGTGGATGACACTCTACTTATATTTCAAGATGAAAGCCATGCTCCACTTTTTTAAAACTACCTAAATAAACAACATAAGAACATAAAATTTACCACGGAATGTGAAGTTAACGGTAAACTCCCTTTTCTTGATTTATTAATTCAGAAGTTAAATGGCACTCTGATTATGTCTGTATATCGTAAGCCTCCTTTCTCGGGTTTGGGCACTAGCTTTTTTAGTTACTGTCCATTCATTTTTAAGTTGAATGCAATTAGAACACTTTTGTATAGAGCTTATAACCTAACTTCCACCTACAACCTATTCCATCAGGAGATTTCATTTTCGAGGATTTTTTTTGCTAACAATGGTTTCAGTACTGCTCTTTTTGATAATTGTGTTAGAAAATTCTTAGCCAAAATTTACAGTCCAAAGCAACCCGTATGTACAGTGAGTAAGAAGGAAATGTATCTTTCTCTACCTTTTCTTGGTACTGTATCAGAAAAGATAGAGAGGAAATTGAAATATAACTTTTCCATTTTCTATCCTCAAATAAAGTTCCGATTTGTTCATAAGAATGATCTTAAGATTCAATCATTTTTTCATTACAAAGACCGACTACCGACTGCCCTCCGCTCGTCAGTCGTTTATGAATACAAGTGCCAAAGTTGCCATACAGGGTATATTGGAAGCACAATAAGAGCTTTTGTCATAAATGACTTTGTGTCATAAAAGACTGTGTGGTTCCTTTGTGGTTGAGTTATATATATATATATATATATATATATATATATATATATATATATATATATATATATATTGTAGACTTGTGGACGAGCGGTTTTTATATCTTGGAGTAGCTTCCCATTTGTCATGTAGTGACAGGAGAGGTAAAGAATAGTATGGGACTATTTTTATTTGTCTTGGAAATATTAACAAGTCTCTCACACAGAGCGTAAGTATAGAGTCCAGTCCCGCTAGCTATATCTCTGTCTCTCTCTCTCTCTGTCCCTCTCTCTCAGTTGCCAAGCCCCTCTCCCTGTGACCTGTCTCTTCTAAGGCCTGTCTCCTTCTGAGCTTTCTTTCCTAAATTCTGGTGAAACAGGAGACGTATCACGTGTGTTCCTCGTGGATGGAAAGTTTAAGAAGCCTGTGTGTGAGTATGTGTGTATATATGTGTGTATGGTTACTAGGTCTTTGTTCACGAGAGGACTGCTGACAGCTAACTGCATCATCTCCTTACTGGCCGCTGTCGTCAGCTTTCCTCAGTGTAACTTGCAAACTCATTTCCTTTTCCCAGGCTCGCAGAGGGCTGTCTATCTATCTATTTATCTATCTATCTATTATGATTTGTAATTATAATATGTAGTCCTGACATCTGCTCGGCCGCGCGAAAATGGCGTACCATCGACAGTTAATAGTTCTAATATATTAATACATACTATATACACATTATAATGAACTTATAAGCTAATTAAGTGAAATACATAATATTGTAAAAGTAACATAATTGTATGAATATTGTATACATATATTATTCATAGTAAATAGTGATTTTTCAGTAATATTACATTTTAAACAAGTTGTATACATATTTGAATAAATGCATTAAAGTAAATTATTTAACTGTAATACAGTATGTACTTGGGTTATTATAGTGAAATGCATACATGCAAGAATTAAAAATAGTTTAAAATGAAGATTATGGTAAGAGTTATTAATATTTCATTTAAAGATAATGGTACTGGTCTGCCATATATGGGTCATTTTTCTTTGTATTTTTTTTATATATATATAATTAATACTATATACGAAATATATACACTTCATTCAGGGTGGTTAACTGTGATGTTAACTCTCCCCCCACTAAATAATGACTCCAAATTAGCAATTCTTGCATGCATTCTGTGCATTGCGAACAGCAGTACTGCAACTACAATGCAGACGATTATAAAGACAGTAGGTGCTGGGCTATACACATAATATGGGTTGAACATACTCAAACTCAAATCTTCCCAGGGCTTCATTGTTTCATTGATCAGCTGCATAGTTTCAAACTTAGGTGAAGTCAGCTTAATACTTGTGCTCATGTTTAAGTTCATATCAGGCAGTGGGTGGAAATGTTTGTGTGTATGATTAAGAATGGCGTAGTGATTGATGGTGGATAAAGTAGACATGGCTGGTGTAAATACCGCACAGTAGTCTGGTGCTATGTATAATCCTGATGCTGATGTATGAGATGGTGGTATATCTGGACAGACTATGTAAACTGATGTGTTATGAGGAAAATAAAAAAACTGTGAGTGTCCAATGCGTTGATGGTGTACAAGTTTATCTGGAGCAAAAGTGAAGTTGCAATGATGATGAATATTGTCATTTCTGATGATAGCCATTTCACAAGGGACTGTATCAGTAGGCTGAAACGTGAAAATGTACGCAGGACAAAGATGAACAGCATGTAAGGATGTGCGGCACTTTCGTTCAATCGTTGACTCACTTGCGAAAGTGACAGTGTCCCGTCTCTTGGAGACCATGATGAGTTCGGTGTCTGTGTTGATGTTGATGATGACCAAAGTGTTGTTATTTTTATAGGGGAAGGGGTGTATTTGGTATACTGTGAACAGGTCTTCAGTGATGAATGGTACATGAACTACCACTGATGTTGGTGTTAGTGTTGCTTCTAAATACGGGTAATATTGCATAAATTCCCTACTGCGGAACAACGGCTTCAATTTTTGTTTATGTATGCCTTGACTAACTATCTGACGTAGCTCATGAACTGGGAGTAAGTCATTTGTGATCTTGCCATCACCAGCATTCGAAATTCCTTGCATAAGTGCACTGAAACGATCTCTAGTGTTCTCTAATTGTAGTAGAATCGTGTCAATATGTTCTGTGATGATGGAGAAGTGCTGGAAAAGAGTAACGTTTCCCTCTAATTCATTTATTTTTCTACACTCTCGAGAGCTACGTTTTCTGCTTGTTTCAGATTTTTCACAATTGTCTTCATTGCTGAGTTCTGTCCTGTGATGAATTTATCTTGGTATGTTAGTACCTGAGCTATCTTATTAAATTTGTTGTTTATTTCTTTAAGGTCATCCTCTGTAGCCAATCCAAAGATGTTCCCAAGAACTGCGCCGCCCAGGTCGAACAAACCGCGCTTTTGGCGAGTACGTGTGATGTTGTTCCTGTCGCTCAGTACCTCCGTTCCATAAGATGGGAGATCTTGGATCATAACGAGCATAGTTGATTTCGCCTGTTCTAGTTTCCATTTCGCTAACTTCACCATTTCATTTACTTCCATGGTGTTATGTGCTTGTGAAACATAATTTCCTATCATGAAGTCCAGAGCCCGCATCGGCGTCGCAAGTCTTTCTAGATAAGTAGGTAAGTCATACAGGTAATCTAGACTTATTTCAGTACTCATGACGTCCTTAACGATTGTAGTCGTGGCCGTTGGAGCTATGAGGCATCCTTGTCGTACTATATGTTTGGGGTCTAAGTTCGCATATCCTCTTACTATGTAGAGGAGAATCCATAGCATAAGTCCCTTCATCGTAACCTACCGAAAAAAAAAATCTATTAATTTCCTATAATGCTGTGGTCGATGATAGTGATGATGTGCGTTACGGTTGATTGTTATTTCATTTATAGAAGGAGTTTAAATCGATATTTAATTCTCGTAAATGATGTACTGTAGATTTTATTGGAATAGTTGCACCTATGTTCGATTGTTTGGTATGTGACCTTAATTTCTTTTTGTAATTATTGTTGTGTTCTTGCTTGGTTTCTTGAGGTGCGTTCACCTGTTCGGTTGTATCCAAGGCTGAATAATTATGTGATAATTCCCTTGAAACTCGTTTTAAATGGTCAATATGAACTTGTTTCTCCTCGCCACTTGAAAGTGACTTAATTAAAACTTTGTTTGCTTTTATGTTAATTACTCTGTATGGGCCCTCAAATTTTGGGGATAATTTATTGTGTCTCGTATGAATGACTCCGTAAACAATGTCTCTTAAGCTGATAGGTGAATCTTTTGCCTTCTTGTTAAATGCCTCTGTCATTTCTTCCTTGGACATAGTTAATTGTTTTTTTGACTCTTTTGTGAATGTCCTGGAATTCACGTAAACGGAGTTTAGAGTAATCATCGTAATTGTATATAGGCATGCTGTCACCTTCTAGGAGCTCATATGGTAATTTTTTATCTGTGCCATATATAATGAAATGTGGTGTGTCACCGATGGATTTATTTATAGACCCATTAATTGAGGCCTCTACTCTGGGAATCCAATCATCCCAGCTTGCATAATTTTCACTGAGAATGTGTCGTAGCACATCTAATACCTTTTTATTTTGTCTCTCTACCAACCCATTCGATGCTGGGTGATAGGCCAAAACGTTAACCTTTTTGATGTTGTATTGTTTACATATTTCTTGTAAGATCTCAGAATTAAATTCTCCTCCATTACCACTTATTAATACCTTTGGGGTAGTAAAGCGACATATTACATTATCTGTTATTGCCTTTGCTACTGTCTCTGCTGTCTTATCTTTAATTGGAGCTAAAATGACATAACGGGAAAAATGATCCGTTGATACGAATAAGTATAGGTTATTATTGTATGATAATGGCATCTTGAGTAAATCAACAGCGACAACGTCCCATGGTTGATGTGGTACAGGGTAATTACCCATCGGTGCAGGTGTGATTGGGTATCCTTTGTGTTTCGCACATGATTCGCATCTGTCTATATGATTGTTTATATCTTTTCGTAATGAAGGCCAGTAATATAATAGCTGACACTTTCAAGCTAAGGGTTGACGAGCATAGAGGTCAGTCGAGCAGGTCAGGGCCCGGATTCACAAACGGTCGCACGCTCTTGGCGCCTCCCTTACCGGTCGCGCCGCTCCCTTTCGGCGTTACACCGGCATGCACAAACTGTGTCGGCCGCCATTTTTTGTCGTAGCGTCTCCCTTTCCTAAGGGTCCTCCAGACCACCCTTACAGGATCGTGATTCGGCAATAAAGGGACATTGTATCGATTACATGACCCCCGATCAAAACAATTGTGAGATGTGCGACATGAAGGGAATGTACACGTACTCCTTATGTACTTACCGTACTTACGCACCTGTGTACATACGTCTGGATCTACGTACACATCCACGTACGTAATTACGTACGCATGTATTTATGTGTGACTGTATGTACGTGCCTACCTATGCACCCGTACACGTACCAACGTACACGCCCATGCACGTATTTATATACACACCTATGTACTGTACGTACTAACGCATTTAAATACTTACCTATGTACGTAAGTGCGTACGCATGTACGTACGTAATTACGTACGCATGTGTTTATGTATGAACGTATGTACATGCCTACGAATGCACCCATGTACGTACTTACGTACATACATGTATACGTACTTATGTCCACCCGTATGCACGTATTTACGTACGCACCAATGTATGTACTAACGCAATCATGTACGTACTCACGTACGCACGTATGTGCATGCTTACGGAAGTACGTACATACGTACGTACTTGCGTAAATATTCACGTACAGACTTCCCGAAGTATTCACGTACGTACTTACGTTAGTATTCACGTACGTACGTAACTGCGTGCATACATGATGACGTACGCACATAAGTACGTACTTTTGTAAGTATTCACGTACATACGTACGTAAGTGAATATTAATATTCATATGTACGTAAATACCTTAGTCCGCCTTGGGATACATTTGTCCTTAAGTACGTACATAATTATCTGCGTAAATGCATATGTACGTATTTGTATACAGTATGTAATTGTTTTGTGGGGAGAGGGAGGGAGAGAAGGAGGAGGAAGGGAGGAGAAATGGGGAGGGTGTGGTCTGTTTAAATTCAGTCACGTGATAGATCGGTGCCTGCTGATTGGTCGAGTAAATTTTCCCCACAAAAAACCCTGCTCGGTACGGAAGAGACTTGGAAGGGAGCCAAATACAGCGTTTGTGAATCGCCCTTGAGGGGTGATCGTTGACTCATGTACGACGTCGTGCGGCGCTGTCGCCCAGCAGCCGTTTGTGAATCCCGGGCCAGGTCTCCCTGTCAGCGACCCTCCTCACTCAGCGGTAAGGGAACACTCATATATTTGTAATACTTCTGTTGATCCCAAGAATTTCTGTATAATAGACACATGTACCAGTATGAATCTAAGAATACTAGAATCCATTCATATTCATAAACGAAAACCCGCCCTAAACAATTGTCTGTCTGCTGTCCCTCTGAATATATTGTGCAGTTAAGTCCCCCCTATAATTTAACACAACGTTTTCTCTTTTATGTAGGTACGATGAGCTCATGCTCATATACTTCTTTTAGGATTTTAAATACCTTACAGGTCTTTTTTCATTTTTTTAGATCCACTGAAGATGACATAGATGAATATGTCGAAACGTCTGGACATAATAAATATGCTGTTCGTTGCAACAATGGTATTGCTTTTCCTGTATAAGTTGCGGTTCACTCAGAACAAGCCTGTCTCAATAAGTTGATCTGTTAAAGTGATACTGGCAAGTACCTATGACTGAACGTGCTAGGGAGATCTCATGTTTTGTAACACTAGGAAAGACTTTTGCATGCTCTGTAATGCCATATGGTATGAAGAATGCACCAGCCACTTTTCAGAAGCTCAAGAATGTTGTAACAGAGGGTTTGGCAGGGTGTGTTGTTTATATTGATGATGTATTAATCTTCAGTGACAACTGGAAAGATCACCTATGCCATGTCAGTGAATTTCTTGAGCGTTTGGTTCAGGCTAATCTTGTAGCTAATTTATCAGTGTGAGTTTGGTCAAGCTAAAGTTCAATACCTTGGGTACGTAATTGGTGATGGACATGTTGCACCACCAGGAGCTAAGGTTCAGGTTATAAGTGATCTTCCCAGACCTAAAAGTAGGAAAGAGCTACAAAGATTTTTGGGAATGGTAGGTTATTACAGGAGATTTGTTCTTAACTTTTCAATTCTTGTATCACCACTTACAGACCTACTGAAAAAGGGAGTTAAATTTGTCTGGACCGATAACTGTGAATCCTCTTTCAGTAAACTTAAAGCTATCCTATTAAGTCAGCCAGTGCTCGCTACTCCAAATTTTGCTAAGCCCTTTAAGATGGCTGTTGACGCAAGTGATACAGGAGCTGGGGCTGTTTTGCTGCAAGAGGATGATCAGGGTATTGAACAACCTGTATCTTATTACAGTAAGAAGTTCACTCCACCTCAAAAGAACTACTCAACTATTGAGAAAGAGCTTTTGGCCTTGATTTTGGGTTTACAGCATTTTTCATTTTATTTGTGTTCTGGTTTTGACCCCATAGTCATTTATACCGATCATAACCCACTGAAATTCCTTAGTAAGTTTAAAGATAAAAATCAGAGATTGACAAGATGGAGTTTACTTCTTCAGGAGTATTCATTAGACATACAACATGTCAAGGGGAAAGAAAATGTTATTGCAGATTGCTTATCTAGACTTTAAACAGATTGTTTTAGAGTAATAAGAAATTTCCTTTGTAAATTTCTTTTTTCTTTGTGGGGAGGTGTTACATAGCCTATGATTTCATCATCCTTTGTATAATTCTAACGTATAGTATGCTGCATGTTTGATCACGATTCGCCTCGTGGCTTCCATAGTGCGTGTTCTACCTCACTCCCCCCTTCTCCCCCTTATAGTAGAGTAAGTCGTTCTTTCTATTGGTCAGAGCAGGAGTGTCAACTCTTTGTCCCCTATGGCTTCATTTGCGCGTCCTTCTAACAAGTTGTATCAAGCTCTGCCGGCCCCTACATAATGAGCTCAGTCTTTACATTAATTGCCACTTAGATCTACTCCTCATTTTGTTCACATCTCTGTCCTCCCCTGTACAGTTATTATTTTTGTGAGTGCTCAGGAAGTCTCCAACCATCTAGCAGCTGTGTAATTTGAGTATAAGCGTTATTACATTTTTTCTTGTACTGTATAGCATAAGGTGTTAATCCGTAGGCCTGGTAAGGTTTTTGTGATTCGTGTGGAGTTTTTGATGTCAGCCAATGTTAATAATATTTTATATCTGTAATAATATATCTTGCATTCACTGAGCATTATCCGGTTATCTCATTTTATCAGGGCTGACTTTGATAAATTTACTCTTGCTAATTTCGTGTTAATAGAGGCTATTGCAGTTAACCATATATTTAACCTGTTTTGCCATTACATTATCCTTATGAGTCATGAATGTTTAGTTGTTAGTTTGTGCATTAAACTTTAACTTGTAATTTTACCTAACTCCTTTGTTTTGAACCTGGAATTTTGCGGGACAGTAGTGATTTTAGTATTTTCACTTGAAGTGTTCATTATCTGTTCCGTAACAATATATATATATATATATATATATATATATATATATATATATATATATATATATATATATCCAACGTTGCCCCATGAGGAGCGTAGAAGCCCGGAGCAAGGCAATTTGGTCCTGACATTAAAGGTTAGAGTTACTAACCTCACTCATCCCTGAGTGGCATTACGTGAGGAATAACCCCAACCATCCCTTGGATATAAACCTTCACCTGCTCAATTTGATTGGAGCGCTGTAATTATCCACTAAACCACCAGGCTCCATAATTTGGTTATATGGTTACCACGCAGCGTACTAAATGGCTTCCTGGTGTAAAGGAAACCATTAGGCTTGTCACTCAGTGTAGAGTCACCCATAGGCAGAAGGAAGAGGAAAGAATGAAGGAAAGAAAGACAAAAGAGGAAGCGTAGAGTCACCCGTAGGCAGAAGGACGAGGAAAGAATGAAGTAAAGACAGAAGAGGAAAGCAGGAATGGAGGGAAGACAGGAAAGGTCAGACACCCGAGAGCAGCACTACGTCGAGTCAGTGGATGGTGAGCGCCCCCACTTACTACATTACATATATATATATATATATATATATATATATATATATATATATATATATATATATATATATATATATATATATATATATATATATATATTAGTCACAGGCCATACATGCGTCTCAGACTCTGGTGAGTCAAGTGGTGATACACGAATCCATCTCATTCAGCTGTTGTCTACTGACCATCAAGTCACGGCCTTCCAAATTACAGCAAATTAAGCATAAGGTAATTCATTATGATCTGATGGATATTATGACTTTAAATATTATTACAAGTTGAAGAAGTTATAATACCCAGGAAATTTCAAAGAATATGCCGTATAAATAAACAAAAAAGTAAGAATATGCACTTACTCTCATAAATGGCTAGAATATGCATACGCAAATGCACAGATGCAAATGCATGATTATTCTAAGCCTATTTATGAGTCTTCGTGAGATAAACTGAGAGAGATAGGCAGCGAGAGACGTAGTATTATACACTGCACAACACACACACACGCAGAAGCTATTGATTGACCTGAAAAGGTCTAGGTCTGGTTTATGCTTAAATTAGTTTGTGACAAGCAGCCAACATGTGCTTACGATTTAGGACATATATCAAATTCACATTGACAGCTAACAAATATGCATTTGTCTTAAAATCTGACATACTTTAATGCCTTTTGGGGTAAAAAATACTAATGGTTGAGTGAAATATCGAAGAAATGGAATATTATACATACTTTATTTTCCATACACTATATATATACGTTACTAGTAAGAATGCGTGAGCAACTTTTGTGGGACGTATCTGAGGTAAACGTCTGATATTAGTCTGTGTTACAATAGGGATGTTATAGATACCGAAGGGGGGCGAGTCATTATATAAGGTTACGTGTTGGTGATGTCTGTGTGTTTATATCAGCCTTGCATGATCATTGAACTGACCACTTTTTTTATCATGTCATGAACCATCACTTTATAGCTTATTGCTACTTCGTGTGTTCTCCTATCATAAAAATACATTAATTTAAAATAAAAACAAAGTATGTTAGACATTAAATGTCTACTAAGTCTCTCTCCAACACTCCGCTACTCCCACCCCCATCCCTCCCAACACACAGCTCCTCCAACTACCCCCCCATCCCTCACGTCCCACCCCTCCCACCACACAGCTACCCCCACTACCCCCCCTATCACTTACCTTCCCCACACGTCCCACCCCTCCTTTACCCCCAACACTGTTACCAGTTCAATTTATTTGCCGCTCCCGCTGCCGTCTACGCAGTGTCCCGCGCGGAAATTTCTCCAACTGTACCATCTAGGGCGGGACTGTTGCCTCCCCACGTGTTTGCCGTGCTTGGCGTTCCGTGATGCTGGGAGACGGGAGTCCTGGGGGTTGAGCAATGCCGCAAGATGTGCTCTGCAGCTTGCAATTCACCTCTTTGGGCCCTTATTCTGGCTAGACGGGCGGCTTGGTTGGGCCCGGTCAGGTCAATCGGCTGGTCATGCATTGGCTAGGGTCAAGTGGGCATTGGGGGGCCTTGTGGCTCCTATCGTACTGGAGTCACCCTTGCCCAGGTCCCCCGGTGGTTACCCGTGTATACTCTCCTGCTACCTCTGGGGTCGCCAGTGATGTTGTCCCTGGCATACGACCTCCCCTTGTTGGGCTCCATGATGGGTGGAGGGGTGGGGGAATGAAGTTAGGCTATTCTGGTGAAATTATGGCTGAATCTCCCCCCAATTTTGGTACTCATGTGGCAGGTGGCTGGGCCCACGAATCCCCAACTACCGGCCACATCCTTGCTCCTTTCAACCCTGTATCACATAAAGGCAATAAGGGTATGGAGTGCTTTCGAGGGAGTGGCACACAGCCCTCCAGGAAAGCTCTCTCACCCTCCACTGAGATGATGCCTGGCTTCTTTGTGCCTGACCAATATATGAAATTCCTAGTTTAGAGGTTAGGTGATGGTTCCTTTTTCAGGGACCAAAATGTATTTAAAGTTCACCGTGACCTGGTCAAGGTTTGTGGGTCATCCCCAAAGATTGTTCCACAGGCAGATGGGTCACTCCTTACAGAGGCCAGGGATGCTGACCAAAGCGCCCACATCCATGCCATCAAATGTTTAGCCTCCTATGATGTCACAGCCACCAGTCATTTCACCCTGAACCAGACTCGGGGTGCTGTCTTCTCTGAGGAGTTCCTTTGGTACTCGGAGGAGGACCTCCTGGACGGGCTGAAAGACCAGGGAGTAGTGAAGATGGAGAGGATAAAGAAAAAGGTAAATGGGATATTGATAGACACATCATCACTGATTGTCATCTTTGATCAGTTGACATTGCCTGATGTCTTAGAGGTAGCTTATTACCGCCTTTGGGTTAAGGCATATGTGCCAAGACCTAGGCGGTGCTTTCACTGCCAGAGATTTGGGCATGTCAGCAGGTCTTGTTGTAGGAACATGCAAGGTCTCCCACAGGTGTGTGTTAATTGTGGTGGTAATTCACATGGTGAGATGGACTGCCTGAATCTCCCCTCGTGCATCAACTGCCATGGTGCTCACCCAGCTTCATCAACACAATGTGACCAGTACAAGTTTTAAAGGAGTCATGTCAGTTCGAATCCATGAGGAGATTTCTTTTGCAGAGGCAAAGGAAAGGGTCAGAGGGGTGTTTATCCACCCTGGGGTTACTTTTGCTTCAGCTCTCTCATGTCGTAAGGAGGTCCCACAGTACAATGAGATGAGACGACACTTCATGCTGCCCCACCTGCTTCTCGGGGTAATCAGTCATCACAGACGTCCCAGTTGGGGAATGCTACTGTGACGGCAACACATGGAAGAGGTCCCATTCCAGTACCCACCCCTTCAACTCGTGATATGCAGGATGCTGTCCCCGTGGTTAGTAATGTTTGTGAGAATGATGTCTGCCCGACCGCTACTCCAACTGTTTCCTCCCCCACTTTGGTGGTTGACAGCTTGCACACTTCTATGTTGGTGGCAGATGTCCACGTTGACTAGTCTCCTCCCATCGTACTCAGTAAGTCCGAGGCTCTACCTGTACCTGGCAAACATCACCATTGTTCGTCAGAGTCCTCTGAGCATGAAGACCAGCCACCCAAGGTCTCTGTTGTTGACCCATCTGTTGACACATCTCCTGTACCTTCTGCCCAGCAGGCTGAGGGATTTAACCAGGCGACATCTGAAGCTGATGGTTCACCTCTGGTCTCGTTCCCACCTGGGGATGTTGTTGGACAGCATGTTGATGCTGCAGATCTGGAACATGGGATGGCCTCCTCAAATGATGCAAGTCCTGTGGACTCTACTTCCACTTCTGGGGCTTCTGGTGGGGGTACTGGCCGTCCTACATCTCCTAAGGCGGTCCCCAAGCTGCCTTACAAACAAACTGGTATGCCCACTCCAAGAAGGAGTGTTGTATAACTTACTTCTTCGTCCTCACGTTTGCCTTCGGATGTTAGATAGAGGGTGCAGGTTTCTGGTGCTGGGCAGGCTCCTCAGAAGGGCTTTCATAAGCATCAATCCAAACCCACTCACTTGTCAGGTGTACAGTCCCACACTTAATCATAACTCTACTATGTGTTCTATCATCCAGTGGAATTGTCGGAGTTTATATGCTAATTATGAGGAACTGTGCCATCTTGTTTCTCACTTTACCCCTCTGTGCATGTGCATCCAGGAGACCATGGTAGGTGATGCTGCTCCTTCCAGTCCTCCTGGTTATCATGCATATTATTCTGATCCTCTACCTGGCCAAGGACATCATGGTGGTACTGCAGTCCTAGTTTGCTGTGATGTCCCATTCACTTGTCTGAGTCCTTCAACTCCACTGCAGGCTGTTGCCATTCAGATTTTCCTTCGTTGCCAATATCCGATGTGTAGTCTTTATCTTCCTCCAAGTGCTTCTGTTGAGAGGGTAGATCTTGCCTGGCTTATTCATGACCTTCCATCTCCCTTTCTTTAACTGGGTGATCTGAATGGCCGTCACCCACTGTGGGGTGCCAGTATAACCAACCCTAAAGGTGCTATGTTGGCTTCTTTGGTGGAGGATGAGGAGTTGGGGGTGTTGAATTCAGGTGAGATGACATGCTTTCATAGTTAGACTGGTGTTTTCGCGGCCATTGATTTGTCCGTGTTCAGCTATTGCTATTTTGGATTTTAAGTGGGGTGTGTTGCCAGATCTGCATGGCAGTGACGACTTCCCGATTATTTTAACCTCTGCTGAGTGTGTGCCACAATGTCGTCTTCCTCGCTGGTGCCTGGACAAGGCGAACTGGCCACTCTTTAGAGAGCTATGTTCCACTGACCGCACCGTGGAAGATTTTGGTAGTGCTGATGAGGCAGTGGCATATATAACTGATATAATGCACTCAGCAGCCCTTTTATCTATTCCTAAGACTCCTGGTCAATTTCCTAAACGTCCAGTTCCCTGGTGGACCCCTGAATGCACCTCTGCAGTGAGGGCCAAATGAATCATCTTCTATCAGCTTCGCTGCCATCATATGGTCACTCAACATTTGGTGGCTTTTCGAAGGGTGCATGCTCATGCACATCGCATGTTGAAGGAGGCCAACTGGGCTTCATGGCAGGAGTACATTTCCTCCCTTCACTCGAGGACTTCTCTCATCCAAGTGTGGAACCGGGTCAGAAAGACTTCTGGCTAGTTTCCTGTTCCTTCCCTTCCTGTTTTATCTGATGCTGTTGGAACTGTGACTGATCCCTTTGCTGTTGATGAAGCGTTTGTCAAGCATTTTGCTGGTGTTTCTAAAAAGAACACTGAATCGACTTAGGCATGCCAACGTCGGTGCCTGGAATGCTGTAGCCTCACCTTCACATCTTCTGAGAGAGAGTCTTACAATGTCCTCTTTTCAGTTTTTGACCTGTAGGCTGCTTTGTCACAGTGTCATGATTCGTCTTCAGGCTGTGATGATATTCCATATGCTTTTTTACATCATATTTCTGATGAATCCCTTTCCTTTTTGCTGGCGTTGTATAACAGAATTTGGTGTACTGGTGAGCTTCCGCCTTCAAGGGGAGTTGCTGTGGTAAGTCCCATCCCAAAGCCTGGAAAGGATCATCTGCAGGCAACAAAATATCGTCCCATCCCTCTGACCTCTTGTGTTTGCATGGTGTTGAAGAAGATGGTTAATGGTCGGCTCATGTGGAATTTGGAGAGGGGCAATTACTTATCACTAGTCCAGCATGGTTTTTGTAAAATGCGATCTACCACAGATGCCCTACTTTCCTTGGAATCTTCAGTCTTTGAGGCTTTCTCAACTAACCAACACCAGGTCACGGTCTTCTTCGATTTGGATAAGGCATACGACACTGCCTGGCGTCATGGCATTTTACTTTCACTTCATGAGTTTGGTCTTCATTGGTGCTTGTCAATTTTTATTCAACATTTTTTATCTAATCAGTTTTTAAGAGTCCAAGTGGAAGGAGTGCTTTCCAATGCCTGAGCACTTGAAGATGGGGCACCACAGGGGAGTATCCTTAGTGTTACCTTCTTTGCTATGGCAACCAACAGGGTGGTCAGTGTACTTCCTGATGGTGTACGAGGTTCATTATATGTAGATGACCTCTCAATTTCCTTCACTGCATCTAGAATGTCTCTGATAGAGAGGAAGTTGCAGCTGGTTCTTAATAGAATTTCTGAGTGGGCTGAGTCTCGCGGCTTCCGTTTTTCTTTGCAAAAGACAACGGTTATGCATTTTCGTCGTATTCGAGGGGTTCATCCAGACCCTTATTTCTATCTTTATGATTAGGGGATATCCTGTGTGGAAGAGACTCGGTTCTTGGGTCTTCTTTTTGATAGACGACTTACCTGGGTTCCTCATATTCATTCTGTAAAGGCAACTTGTATTTAAGCTTTGAGTCTTCTGAGGATTTTGGGACATACTTCTTGGGATGCTGATCATCAGACCGTCCTCCTCTTGCACAGATCTCTTATCCTTTCTAGAGTTGAATATAGGTGTGAGGTCTACTCCTTTGCAACAGATGCCAAGCTCCTTATATTAGATTCTGTGCATCATGCTGGTGTACGTCTGGCAACCGGGGCATTCAGATCATTCCCTATTTCAAGTCTGTTGGTGAATGCTGGTGTACTCCCCTTGGAATTGCGATGCCATTCGCTGATGATGAGGTGTTGGTATCATCTTCACTGCATTCCAGACTCAATTTCTTGTGCCATAGTCTCTCAGGATTCCCAATCTTCTGTTTATGACATCTGTCCTAGTTTCTTGAATCCCTTTGGTTACAGGGTCAGGTCTGTTTTGTTAGCCCTCTCTGTTCCGAGACTGGCAATTTGTCCACATCGGATCCCAAGTGTGGGTTCTTGGCTGCTCCCTCGAGTGACATTTTGCTGGTCCGTTGTTGAAAAAATGGGCTCACTTCCCTCTTAGGTGTCCCTCTCTTTTTAGAACATGCATCCACTCATGAGGGTTCTGTCCCCGTCTATACTGACGGGTCTAAGACTGATACTGGAGTAGGATTTGGTGTTGTCCTCCCTTCCTTTAGTAGGGGCGGTAGCCTTCCTGGCATTACTTCAGTGTATACGGCGGAACTGACTGCAAGTCTATATGCTCTTAAAATCATTTTTACTCTCCCTCAATCCGTTTTTGTGATTATTAGTGACTCGTGTAGTGCTCTGTCTGCACTGGAGTCTTTTAATGCACCCTATCCATTGGTTTTATCAATTTTAGTGTGGCTTTTCTTCTTGGCCATCGTGGCCGCCATGTGGACTTCTGTTTGATTCCCGCACATGTTTGTGTGGTGGGCAATGAGAGGGCAGATACATTAGCTAAAGCTGCATCTTCTCAACAGCCCCCAACCAACTACACGCTTCCTGCTTCTAATATAACACCTTACTTGCGGTACACAATTCATATGTGTTAACAGAGACACTAGGATGGTGTTGCCCATAATAAACTAAAAGAAATCTTTCAGAGAGTGGTTGTGCCAAGGGTTCTTCCCTCCATGTCTCGGCAATTGGAGGTGGCTGTTGCTAGGCTTCGCTTTGGGCATTCTTGGCATACACATGGGTTCCTGATGAGTGGTGAGACAACTGTACTGTGATGATTGCCTTGTTCCCCTTACTGTCCGTCACTTGCTGGTCGAGTGTCTGAGTTTAGGGGACCTACGTCAGAGATTCCTCCATAGGCATAAGAGGGCAGATGGTGCCTACTGTTTGTCCTCGATGCCTGGTGATGCCTCTAGCGATTTTACTGATATCTTTAGTTTTCTTCAGGAGGTGGGCCTCCTTCCACTTTTATAAGTAACTGATATTTTTATAAACTATTCTTTTATTATTTTCAGTGTTTTATTCCTACTAACAGATATTTACTTTATTTTGAATGTGCACATTTTATTTTGCCGCGTCTTTTACCTTGTTGTCCGGTGGTATATGACCCTGGCAGTTGCACCGCGAGGTTTTAATACAATCAATCAATCAACCACCACCACCATCATTATAGCTACCATCACCATCACCACCACCACCACAGCTATCACCACTACCACCACCACCACTACCACAGCTACCATCACACCATCATAACAGCTACCACTACCACCAGCACAGCTACCACCACCACAGCTACCACCTGTTAGATAAAAGAAACAAGTCTAAGGCATGCAAGACACATGTCGACCCATCTAAGCTGTTTTTTAGCCCGGGTGGTTTCTATGCTGGCTGACTTTGCCCACTGGGAAATTTGTGAGTGAGGGACTTTATCCTCCCATGTGAGTCTTGGGATGTGCTGTAAGCATCGGATGTGAAACAACACAAGCTGTTTGATGTGACGCTGGTAAGTGGTCCAGGATTCAACACCGTATATGAGTGTGGAGAGGCATACAGCTGTATATACTGATACTCTCGTCTCGATTCTCAAGTTGATGTTTTCAAAGACACACTTTTTTTCTCTTTTAAGCTGTCCTTCTGCAACAGAAGACTACGGCTACTATAGTCACTAAGATGATGGGATGAGAGGTGAGTACAGCAGTAGCCTTGTGCAATGAGTGGATTTGGTGTGATGGTGAGGGTGTGCAGTCCGTACCACCACGTGACTTGGCCCTTCCCAGCCTGTGGTGGTGGCATGAAGATTCACGATGACCATCTACTGAGCAGGGTTGCAGGAGTCAGCTAGAAGCTCTGTCTGTCGAGCCTCACCCTCCGTGGAACTCCACTCATTGATTTTTCGTTCGAGGTTTACTCCCGTAGCCTTGACCCATCCAAGAGTAATCCACAAGGCAGTGGACCTGGGAACACTTGGTCTGACCCCTCACTGATGGCCCCTCCAGTAAGGGTAACCCCTGTCCTCCTGCTGAGGCCGAAGGGACCCTCCCCCCGTTGGTACAACCCACCAGATTAACTGTATGGGGTATCCATGCCCGCCTATGACAAGATGGTTCCCGTTGGAGGTTTTAGAAAACACACACACACACACACACACACACACACACACACACACACACACACACACACACACACAGGATCATAGTAAATTAGATTCAGTATGGGTATTAGTTAATTAGTGTTGAACTGGTGACAAGGGTAGGTGTTTGTCACCTAAGAGGACTGCTGGGCTTAAGGGGACGGGTTATTAAGCCTTGCATACATAAAATAAATAAATAAATAAAGTATTTTCACACATAGAAGTAGTACTAGCTACAAATCCAGGCCTACACGAGTGTGTACTGGCCGGACTGCAGGCTGAAGCTTCCTTCCTCCTGCACTTCACCATCCTTTTTTCGGGGAATAAGGAGGAAGTTGGGTGACTTTTGCATAACCTGACAGTTTCACACCTCAGTTATATCGGTGACATCACGTGAAAGTTTCCCTCTCCAGCACCTGGTTACAGGAATCACTGTAGGACACAGATACGGCTCAGAAATCAGGTGGACTGTGCAGGGATAAATTTTGTCTGCCCATACACTGAGCCCAGTGGTGCAGTCTTTAGTTAATTAACGACGCCACCAGACATTTTTATTCAGCCAGGGAGAATATTTTCGAGATTGACGGGTTAGATACAGCCTCCATTAGCCCCGTCACAGCTGGTAACCCTCCCTAAGTTGAATATGATAGCCTGGAAGCAGCAGATGTGAAGCGAACATAAGGAAAATATCTTCATAGACCTGCGGTGAAACTGTGCATAAGCTTATGCAACAGCTGACATGTTAAATCAACTCAATATTTCAAGCTGAGAAACTTTGTATTTCATAAGAAAATCGCTCAGAGCTCTACAAGGGCAGATATTTGAACTTTCCTTGAAGGAAAAAAAATTCCCAGGTGTACCACTTATAGAGCTGTTGGCTTCGCCGCAGGTAAAAATAGCTGATCTGATTCAGGGCTTATGCTGGACATCTTCAAATTATGGGTCGTGTTTTAGAGTGCCTTTGGAGATATTGTAACGCCTTCTACTTAGCGATTTATTCTGCACATCACTCCTCAGTTCACCTTTTTTTGTTAATGTAAAGAAGAAAGAACCAAAAGCCAGAAGCCTGCAAATTGTTCCCTCAAAAAAAATAAATAAATAAATAAATAAAGATAACGGAAAGCCAAATTCAAGATCCCTTCATTTCGATATGCCTGGACACGCTGCATTTGAAAGACTGGAGATCATAGGCAATAGGAAATACAGCCAAAGGAGACAGTTCCAGAGTTAATCTGTTGCATATATTAAGGACTGCGAGTAACGGTTAGCCTTTGCATTAGAGAACTGGACAGAAAAAGGATGAGTTTTTTTTTTTATGCAAGAAGGAACCAAAGGCTGCAAACCCATAATTTTTGCCAGATGGATGCTACACGCCTACTGTAGTGGTGGAAGGATCCAAGCAGACAGTTCAAAGGAGCAGTGACCATTGAAGTAGTGATAGAAATGAGATAAAAATGCAACAGCGCGGCAAAGAGACAGAGGTTGAAGGGAGCCAGGTCAGTAACACGAAAATAAGAAATGTCATTTTGTACATATACACAACAGCTACCTTTGGATTTGAAATGAGTATATACCTGTAGAATGTAGGAGGATACAGAGAAGGGTTTGCTCTTAGTCGCCTCACACAGCTGAATCTCAGTTAGGAAATGAGGGTGAGGTTTAGAGGAAGAGGAGAGGTAGTGCACAACAAAAAGTTTGAGGAAGTGCCGTGAATGTTGCAAGAACAGAGAAGAAGTGAGTCAGTGGTTCCAGGCTTCTCACTGGTTCGTCACCGGGAGAGGGGCGGATGATGGGGGCATTTATGTCCCCCCCCCCCTCCGGGGACTCCGAGGCTTGGTTATTAGATCATGCCATTGTTTTTGTTAAATTTTGAATAAGAAGCGAAGTGTGTAATGTGGATGCAGATTGGTGTTGACAGTAAGAGGAACTTGTGTTGGCGACCATGCTGGCCTACTCTGTGTTATTGAAACACTGAAAAAGTTCAGTTCAAAACTGCTAGAAACCATGCAAAAGCAGTAATAAATCTCGCTAAATCAAAGTTTCTTCGCAACGAAGCATCCAAACTACTAAACATTCCTAATGACAATAGAATATTCTCGTCAACTCTCAATTCTTTCAATAATAACCTTAACAAGTCATCACCCAGTCCCCCACTAAAATCTTCACACGGTAACATCACAAATGACCCGCGTGGTTAAGCTAATATCGCTGCCAGTACATTTGCCAGAAATTCTAAGTTAGAGCAAGTCAGGCAGAATGTCCCAGTACTAGAACTTGACTCTCCCGAAATTCTTCCACTTAATATACCGACAAGATACATAAAATCCATCCTAGACAACTTACCAGCCAACAAAGCTCCGGCCCCAGATGGAATTCCTCCAATTGTTTTGAAAAAATTCTCCCCAGAACTTGCTTCTGTTCTAGCCAAATTATTCAGACTATGCATACTTCCTTCTTCATTCGCTTAATCTTGGAAAGAAGTCAATATCTACCCAATTTCGAAAAAAGGAAGTTCTTCTGACCCCTCTGATTACAGACTAATAGCTACCACATCTTCTCTTAGTTAAGTATTTGAAATTGTAATTAATAAGCACATAGTTAAACATCTTGAATCCAACAACGTAATTAGTGAGAGTATGGTTTTCGCCACGAAAGATGCATCATTGATATACTCAACCTCCTGACTCACACCATCCATCAATCAGTTGACCAACATGGAGAAACTCAAGCAGTAGCCCTTGATACTTCTAAAGCTTTTGACAGAGTGTGGCACCGTTCCCTCTATCCAAACTCCCTTGCTATGGACTAACATCTTTTGTTCCTCTGATTTCCTCATATCTCAGCGACAGAAAGATAAAAGTAGATGATGTAGATTCCAATTTTCACTCAGTTAACGCCGACGTGCCACAAGGATCAGTTTTGGTTCTAACCCTTCTTCTAATTCATATTAATGATCTCTTGTCTGTCACCCATAATCCCATCCATTCATATGCAGATGACTCAACACAACAGTTCATTCACACTTATACACCCATTCACAAAGTTTAATATCTCTAACTCACAATTCAGTACAGCCATCCCTGTAAATCAAGACTTATCTAGGATCACTGGATGGGGGCAAGATAACCTTGTCTCATTTAATGCTATTAAAACCAAGTATATAAAGTTTACTAATAAACAGATATTGCCAGATTTCTATATTACCTTCATTGCTACTAATATTCCAATCTCCAAAAGCATTGAAGTTCTCGGTGTTTCACTTAACAGTGCCCTCAGCTGAACCTTTCATGTCAAATCACTTGCTAAAACCGCGTAACGAAACTGGGATTATTGTGCAGAGTCTGTAGTTTCTTCACTGATGAGCAGTTAGCTATAGATTATAAGAGTCATGTGCGCTCTCAGCTGGAATATCGTTCACCCTTATGGAGTGGATGTGGGGAGGTTGCATTAAAACAATTAGACAAAATTCAGAACAAAGCTGTTGGAATTATTAATAACCCTGCTATTATAAATAAACTACCTCCCCTACAAGTAAGAAGGAATGTTGTTGTCTCCTTTGCATTATTTTACAGATACTTTTATGGCGAACGTGCAGCTGAAGTTGCATCCATTGTGTCACCTCTCCGTGCCTTCCCCTCTGCTACATGGGCATCTGGTAGTGCTCATGACTGGAATGTTACACAGCCATATTGCACAACTTCTGCCTATGAGAAATCTTTTATTCCCCGAACTGCATCTCTTTGGAACTCGCTTCCCTAGAGTTGTTTCCCCTTAACTTCAACCTACAGCTGTTCAAGTCCAACTGTTACTGATTTTTTTATGAATGGTAGACACCAGTAATCTGGTGAATGGACTTTTTTTTTATTCATTTGTTTTTCCTTCCTGTTTTCAGTTATTAAAAAAAAACAAAAAATCCCCGCAGAATGTGCCCAAGGAGGAACATAGGTTCACTGGGAACACTGAACCCCGGGGGTCCTCTCCCACAGGGGAGGGGCCATCCAGGGTCCCAGGTAATGCTAGTATGGGCAGTCATAGGATACCTCTGGCAACGTCGGATACCCCTGCTAGTCCTACATAGACACGTTTCTAAGATGTGGGTCATGGAGCAGATGGGGAAGGTTGAAGGTGTGTGCAAGATATTCACAGAAGAAATCTATGCAGCGTGTGAGGTGGTGTGTGGGGTGAAAAGAAGACGAAAGGGGACACAAAGAACAGCATGGTGGAATGAAGGGGTGGGACAGGCTGTGCCACAAAAGAAGAAAGCATATAGTGAGTGGATGAGAAACACGGGCATGGAAGAAGTTGAGAGACAGAAGAGAGAGTTACATGCAGAGAGAAAGATAGAGGTGAAAAGCTTAGTAAGAGAGAGTAAGAAGAGAGTGGATGAGGAATTTGGAAGGAATTTGAGTGTAGAGTGGAGGGAATGTGAGAAAATGTTCTAGAAAGAGGTAAAGAGAGTTAGACAGGGTGGCAAAGAAGTTAGTCGGGGAGTGAAAGATAAAAATGGTAGATTACTAATGGAGAAGGGAGAAAAAGTGAGCAGATGGAGAGAACAGTTTAAGGAATTGATGAACATAGAGAATGAAAGTAAAACGAGTATAAGTGGGTGGGGAATGGCTGGGAGATGGAGAGATGTGAGAAGAGAGGAAGGAATCAGTAGGATGGAAGTCGTGGAAGCAATGAAAAAAGTCAAAATGGGGAAAGCCCCAAGAGTTGATGGAGTGTGTGGTGAAATGCTGAAGCATGGGAGAGAGATAGTAGAATGGGTGTGGAAGATTGGCCTGGGAGGAAGGTAGAGTCCCGGAGGATTGGAAGTCAAGTATAATTATTCCCTTGTACAAAGGAAAAGAGGGAAAAGAAGTGTGTGGTAATCACAGGGGCATTTGTCTTCTTAGTGTAATAAGAAAAGTATATGGCAGGATACTTACTGACAGAGTTAGGGAAATAACAGAGGAACTAGTTGGAGAAGAACAGGGAGGTTTTAGGAAGGGAAGTGGTTATGTAGATCAGATATTCATTCTTAGATCTTCAGTGGAAAAGTTTCTAGAGAAGGGAAAGAAGTTGTATGCGGCCTTCATGGATTTGGAGAAAGCATGTGACAGGGTGGATAGACAAGGATTGTGGAAAGTATTAAGAATTCTGTATTTGGAGTAGATGGGAAGGTGTTGAATGCTGTGAAGAGCAT
>NC_137068.1:16344905-16349905 GCF_032717465.1 Coenobita brevimanus
GAGGGGGGAAGTGATGGAGGAACAGCACCGGAATCGTCTAAGGTGGAATTGGAGGAGAAAGTCTGTGCGAAGAGATCTGCTTTATCAGTAGAAGAAATAGCTACAGAACATCAGAGTAGAAAAGAGGAGGGAAGGATGATGAGGTAAAGATGTTAGAAAGATTTTTGGCAAGGTGCCAGAAGGAGCGGGAAGAATTCGAGTTGGAGAGTTGAGAGCATATAGTATGGATGAAATTATTTTTAGTAGAGCGAAGAACAGACTTAGCACGATTCCGGGCAGAAACATAAAGATGATGTGATTCAGGGGTGGGTTGGCTCCGGTACCTTTTGTAGGCCCTCTCCTTGTTGCGGACAGCATTAGAACAAGCGTGATTAAACCAAGGCTTTCTTGCATTAGTCAAAGGATATGAGAAAGGAATGTATGCTTCCATGCCCGAGAGAATAACCTCCGTAATGCGCACGGCACACTCAGATGGCTCCCGCCCATGGAAGCAATAATCATTCCAGGGAAAATCAAAGAAGTACTGCCTGAGGGCCTCCCAGTCCGTGGCTCCAAAATGCCACAGACGAGGGTCCACAGGCCTTACCTGAGTGATAGGACAGGTTAAGGTATTAAGGTTGTGATCGGAGGAGCCCAACGGAGAGAAAAGATTAACAGAGTAAGCAGAAGGATTAGTTGTGAGGAAGAGGTCAAGTATGTTGGAGCTCTCTCCAAGGCGGTCAGGGATACGGGTAGGGTGCTGCACAAGCTGCTCTAGGTCATTAAGGATAGAAAAGATGTAGACTTGTTCACCAGGTGGATCCGTGAAAGGAGAGGAGAGCCAAAGGTGGTGGTGAACATTGAAATCTCCTAGAATGGAGATTTCAGAGAAAGGAGAAATGGATAGAATGTGTTCCATCGTAGAAGTAAGATAGTCAAAGAATTTTTGATAGTCAGTAGAATTAGGGGATAAGTAAACAGCACAGATATATTTAGTCAGAGAATGACAGGAAAGCCGAAGCCAGAGTGTGGAGAATTCAGAAGAATCGAGTTCAGGAACATGAGAGCAAGATAAGTCGTTGCGTATATATACACAACAGCCACCTTTGGCTTTGAAATGACTATAGAGAAAGTAGGAGGATACAGAAAAGGGTTTGCTGTCAGTTGCCTCAGACAGCTGAGTCTCCGTTAGAAAAAGAAGGTGAGGTTTAGAGGAGGAGAGGTGGTGCTCAACAGAGCGAAAGTTAGAGGAAAGACCGCGAATGTTGCATATAGATAGATATATATATATATATATATATATATATATATATATATATATATATATATATATATATATATATATATATTTCATATATACTGTATATATATATATATATATATATATATATATATATATATATATATATATATATATATATATACATTTCACCCATTTGCTACCCCAGTAGCAAATGGGTGAAATAGAAATAGGATGATAATGAAAGGAGATAGAAGCGAGCCTCAAGAACAGTAAATCTTTTTCTTATCAGTTTTGCTGCCTGTAAGGTGAAACCAAGCGGTCACTTTTGCCTTCTCAACTGATAAGACACCACATGTTTTTCTCACAAATTAAGCAGAAAGTTCCTCTTGTCCTTGAACTGTGGGTGTGACATAATGTAGGAGGAGCAAAGTAGGGATGTTTGCCAATTAGAAGCCTAAATGGCGCTTTCATCACGTTCTTGATGGCACGCAATTGGTTCTGTCTGAAGTATATGAGGCCCTCATTGGTAGCAGGTGGCTCTATTGTTTCTGTATGGACAGAGATTATTTTTAAGATAGCCTAGTGGTTAATTAGCTGAGAAAGGCGGAGTAAGTAACCTTTATAAGCTCCAGGAAAGTGTGAAGAGACAGATTTTTATCTCATTTTGTACACACACCCCTGTACACATTTTGTCATTTGTACACATTTACTGTCAAGTTACACTTTTGTCACATTGTGTTGCACTTTTCCCCAACGTTGCTCAATACGTGACTTTGATTACAAAACACTTTGTTTGTGTACAATTTCTCATTTTTTGTTCACTCCTCCATTTACACTAGTGTGTGATTTATATCTGGATTTAACCTACGAATTCTCCACGTTTCCTCGAGCTTTGTGAGTACTTAGCTTCCACTAGGTGTATTCTGGTTAGGTAAGAAATAACTTGTTTTATATTTTATATTCTGAGGCCTATATGAATCCTCCCTTTTGTAAAACGAACCCTGGTTTCTTCTTTGGTTGTGTATGTTATAGTGTACAGTAAAGTTAAGTTAGTTTTCTTAAACTTTATCTTATCCCTTTTGGTGCTTAATTATGGGTTAAGCGTGCACCGTAATATAGACCCCCATAATAATAATAATAATATATATATATATATATATATATATATATATATATATATATATATATATATATATATAATATATATATATATATAATTTCCTGTGGCACCCCACGGGATGCATAGGGCCTCGATGAACTCTCTCCATCAATATTTGTCTCTTGCCATCTCCTTCAGATCTCACCAACACTCCTCTCCTGCTTCTCTTTTCATTGTCCTCAACCAGGTTTCCCTCGGCCTACCTCTACCTCTTCTTCCTCTAGCAGTCCACTCTGGCACATCCTGTATTAAACCACCTTCTTTTCAGTATATGTGCCCCAGCCACTTCCAGTGAGACAGTCTCACATATTCATTAGCTGGTTCCACTCTCGTAATATCCCTTACTCTTTCATTTGTAACTCTGTCTTGCCACTTTACCCGAAGAATCCTTCTCAGTATTTTATTCTCAAATCCTAATACTTTCTGATCTGTTGCAATTGTACTGTACCATGACTCATGCCCATAAATTAAAATTGGTCTGACCATGGACTTGTAAATTTTCACTTTAGTATGTACCGAAAGCATATTATTATTCCAAACAGATTTCAACATTCCAACAGCTCGCCAAGCCTGTCTAATCCTCTCCTCAATTTCATTGTTTAATGATCCATTAGATGATACAATCGTTCCCAGATATTTAAAGTTTTCTACATTCTTCACCACATTATTCCCAATTACACAATCGATTTGGTTCTCCACGTTCATATTAATAATTTCAGTCTTTCCACAATTTATTACCAATCACACTTTTTCTCCTTCCTCCACCAGACAAACAAGCACCCTCTGCATCTCGTAAATACTTCCGCAAATCAGTACAATATCATCAGCATAGTCCAAATCCATCAGCTTCTTATTTTCTTTCCAGTTAATTCCTGCACCTGTTCTCCTTACAACTTTTTTCATAACATAATCTCTAACCAAAACAAACAACAATGGCTAAAGAACTCCTCCTTGAATCACGCCTGACCTAACTTCAAATGGATCACTCAAAGAACCACCCACCATTACCTTACAAAAAGTACCTTCATGCAGGCTTCTAATAATATTTACAAACTTTTCTGGTATACCATAGAATCTCATAATTTTCAACATAGCTCCACGTGAAACACTATCAAACGCCTTTTCAAAATCCACAAAACACATACTAAGTGGCATTTTCATCTCATTAGCTTGTTGCAATAGATGCCCTACGATAAAAATCTGATCAGTACAACCTCGACCCTTTCTAAACCCCGCTTGTTCTTCTCTAAAAATTTTATCAATTATTGGCTCTAATCTGTTCAACAAGATTTTGGAAAAGGCTTTTGCAACTACAAGTGTCAAAGTTATCCTCCTCCAATTGCCATACACACTTAAATCTCCCTTTTTTAGTATTTTATTGTAATGCTAGGTGAAATTAGGCTCGACTTCTCGTTCCTATTTCACCTAACGTGGAGCGGGGTCCTCTTTCGAGACCGGAGCTTAGTGCAATAAAGAGAGGCAGGACACAAAAACTCTAGGCAACAACCTTTACACGTATATTACCACAATCAGACACAGGACAAATCAGCAGATATTACAGCACAATACATAGCAATATAAAACCTTATCTAGGATATGTGTATCTCGCAGGATACTTGCTTCTCTGATAGTAATGACAACACAATCAATCCTAGTGTATCAGGAGTGCAATAAATATAGGCGCGCGCGGGGGCGCGGGAGGGGGGTTGAGTCTCACTAGGAGGAGATAGGGGAGGTGCGGGGAGTGACTTGTGACGGCTAGGGGAAAGTTATGGTAATACTGGAGGGCGGCAGATATTAGCCGTGAAGTTTATATGGTTTCCACTAGCCGAAGGACTTTGGTAATTGATTTTATTCTTGATTCACACTTACTCGGGATATTGGAGTGAGAGAGGGTGATAAACAAGATTTCTGGGTAGCGTGGGGGAGGGAGAGAATACCATTAATACTCCCTTTCACAATATTCCTTCACAGTAATGGGGGTATGTCTTTATAGGGGAATCTCCAGGCGGCACAGGCTTACTAATTGTATAACAGGGATGTCACTCATATGTATAGTTCATCAGACCTTGTTCCACACACTCGTCCTTTAACTTCTCACTGTGATCTTATTTACCCCGATATTCACTATATGAAATCACTGCACAATACTTACATTAGGGGAAATCACACTTAACCTAAATCACTCATACTACAGTATCACATGTATTCATCAGGGGGATAGGCAGGAACATGTCGTCGCCGATCCTGCCGGGCTAGGGGCACCGCCAATGTGAGGCGTGCCGAGAGGGCATGGGGTAACTCGTAAGGTCGTCCTCTCGCGTCCTGGGCTTCCCGTGACTTCTGGGCTTGGCTCAGGCGTGTGGCCCTCGGGACTGGAGCCGAATAGCTCCAGGAACCTCTGTGATAAGTCCCGACCTGTCGTGAGGGCCTTATGGCGTCGTGGGGGCGTAGGGAGTTCGCACCCGGGTGTCATGGGGAGAACCGAGAGAGACTGTGGGCTGCGGTCTCCAGCGTCTAGGGGCGCCGACAGGGGAGGGCTGTGGCAGCGACTTCCACTGGGGTCCGTCAGGTGCGTCTGCTCTAGAGCCAGGCGTAGGGAGCAGAGACCAGGGGAGG
>NC_137068.1:16354905-16394905 GCF_032717465.1 Coenobita brevimanus
TTGTACAATACAGGCTCACTAGAACTGCAAAAGGACGTAAATCTCCGCCAAGTTAAAGTGGACACACTATACCCTACACACGGCAGGAAATCTATCAGGCCTGGGATTTCCGATTATATATTTACAACTGATTCCATATGTAACCATAAACTGATAATGCAGGAAGGACAAGGGAAGGACAGTGCAGAGTATTCGTATGTGTCTTGTTCTTCCTCCTAAAACATAAAATCTTAGTTACCAGCAGGGGCGTTCCCAGGAATTTGTTATGGGAGAGGCCTGAATTTTAGGTTTCATTATTCTTGACATACAGTTTCTTGGAAAGTATATAACAGTATCTAGAATTCTAGATTGATAAAAAGAGATCTAGTGTTAAGTAGTAAAGGAAGAAGCTCAGGAAACAATAATGAATGAATAAATGAATGAATCAATTAATTAATGAAAATAAAAATAAATGATTATATGTCTACCTTCCCCACCCCCACCCCTCCCCTGGCTGCCTCATGGTGACGGGTGGAAAATTATCTGCAGGAAGAGGACGGAATAGGAAAGTGCAAAATCTTTCCGTGTGTTTAGTTCTTCCTACAAAGGCAAACCTAAGTTAGGACAGGGAGTCGGCCGTAAATAGTAATGAAAACCTCACCCACGGCCTGTACCGTAAAGCGTACCTGGTCGGTGTTAGTGATAAGCCAATGTGCAGCTCGAACACCCGACAGGAAGGCCCCATCAACAGTGCCAAAGCGGTCAGTGGATGTGTGTTCACCTCCAAATACCACCGTCTGAAAATGAAAGAGTAGAGTGTAGTTGGGAGGAAAAGGTTCGCCTAATATTTCACCTTTTCTGCTGCCCATTTCCCTTTGCAGACTCTAGTTAATTTCCTCTGACGAAAATCCCTAACCTCTTTCAGTTCAATTGCAGGTCAGGTGCAATTAGACAGAATCAAATTGACTACCAACCAAAGAGACTCATTGCTACCCTATAATCAAAGTTTGACGAATTTCATCCATTCACGACTTGGTATTCGGAGTTGTGGTAGTAGCTCAGTTCCGTCAGATGAAAACATGCTGACTGTAGTAGTGCTAGGCTGGGAAGGGCTTGGAATATTTCCCTGCCTAATATTTCACATCTGCTGCCCATTTTCCTTTACTGACAAGTATTGCTGAGCTGATAGAGGCTTGCTAGGCTTATGTTTCTCTGTCTATAGGATATGATGCGACATGAATGAAATTAAATGCCCTAAGTGTGAGGGAGACGCCGTGGAATGCTGGCCAACTCTTATCCCTGATTTTGTTCAGGAACGTATCAACTGGTTTCCCTTAGGGTACGTCCACACGTGTACTTAAACATATGTTGACAACACAGCTGGCAACATGTTCGGGAACATTTTTGCAGCAGTATTTAGAGAGATGTATGCAAACATGTTTCAGTGCAGTTTCGAATACTGGCAGCAGCTGTGATGGGATAAGTCTGTCCATATGAGGCAGCTGAGATTCATCATGATGTTGCCAACATGATCTGGACGCTGCTGCTCCCAACATGTTTGCAGCGTGTTCGTTACTCTGTTGCTTACATGTTGCCAACACTTGTTTGTGCACACGTGTTTCTCCCGGTTCTTTCCCTTTCTCTCAGTGGACATAACCTACAACTATACTCTGTTTACCTTTACCTGCCCTAAAACTGCCGTCCTACCATCTTGAATGCTGAACTTTAACAGTAGCTTAACACAGGAATATGATGCAAGTCACGAATAAGTGCAGAGCGGTAGTATTAGCCTTTTCTGCCACTGAACTACGTGAAATAAGTTGCAACAGGACGAAAATCTAGGCGAAGTTATGGTGAAACAACTATAACAGTGCGTATTTTTGGCATTTCTTTCCGAATCTTAAACTCTTCAATCCAATAACGTATTTCGCACTTTATGCTACTGCTTGACGATTTTATTCATTTTAGGGAAGACTTTCCGACTTGACAAGTTAGATACAGCCTTCACCGACTCCTTCCCTATTAGAGAGCTCCTGTAGGTTGTATAAAATGGTTTGGAAATCATTATCATCTAATGCTGTGCTGCTCCATGAGTAGCGTAGGAGCCCGGGGCTTTCCAAGTTGTCCCGACATTTAAGATGAGAGTGACCAGCCTCATTCACCTCTGAGTGGCATTACGTGAGCAAACCAGCCCTTGGATATAAACCTACACAGACTCAATCCGATTGGATCGCCTTAATTACCCATAAAATCATCAGGCTCCAAATTTGGTTATATGTTTACCAACCAGCCTATTAAATGGTTTCCTGGTGCACGGGAAACCATTTGGCTTGTCACTCGGTGTACAGTCACCCATAGGCAGAAGGAAGAGGAAAGAATGAAGGAAAAAAAGACCGAAGAGGGAGTGTAGTGTCACCCGTAGGCATAAAGAAGAGGAAAGACTGAAGGAAAGACAGGAGAGGACGGAAGGAAAGAAGGAAGGAAGAAAAGAATGGGCAGTCACCCGAAATCAGCACTATATCTAGTGAGTGGATGGTAAGCGACCCCGCCTAACAAAAATAAATAAAACAAGACGCCAGCCAAGTGAAGTGACTATTTTTCGAGAAGGTCCGTAATGAATCTCACTGTTTCTCATTTCTGCCCCCCCCCCCTCTTTTTTCCTCTACCCCCTCCCCATCCCTCCTTTCCAACATGTAGTTCTTTCATTTTAACTTGAAGGAGATTTTCGTCCTTTTGCAGCTTATTTCCCGTAACTCAGTGCCAGACGAAGGCAACACTACACCTCAAGATCCTTTCCCTAGAGCTGCTTCGTGATCAGCATCATAATTCTCTTCTAACAGCTCAACTTTCAAGATGGAGAGATGGCAACTGTAGCCTAACTCTGGTTAATGTGAATATAGTTGAACTCCCTTTCCAACATTGTGCAGAGCAGCCCATTTTGCTAAACTTTAAGGTGTTTTTCCCAGTGTTACTTATTTTCTGCTTTAGACTTATTTTTAATGGTATTTTTAAGCTGCACATTAATGATGCAGACGCCTTCAAGTAGTGATACCAATACAGGTGGACTGCTCAACGCCTGGTTCTACATACAGTACGTTCCACAACTCCCTCATAATCCCCCGAATGGAGGATGGTCAACTGCAGAAGGGCTTCCTACAGCCCACTGGGTTCACGTTCACATGAGCCTCGGGATGCAGTTCTCAGTACTTTACGCAGTACTATACCTAATCTGATTGACCTGTGCAGCTAAGATGTATGAGGCGAGTAGGGTGTATTGGATTTGCGGCTGCTGATTGGCCGCTGATGATGCAAATCTACAACTCTTCTTATTTTATAACGTATATATTTATATTAGTAAAATGCCTGCATGTTGTTGTTGTTGTTGTTGATATTTACCCACACTTGGTGGGGCACGGGCAAACTAAGAGCCCGTCAGAGAAAAGCCTTTAAAAAAAAAAAAAAAAAAAAAAAAAAAAAAAAGCAGGATCAATGCCTGAGAATTACCGAGGAGGAGGGTAGTCCCGCACAGTGCGCAAAATTCTCTGAAAAGATGCATTGCCAACAACCCTAGCTGCATCAAAGACATCATCCCCAGTACGAGGGAAGCCTCCGCCAGGACCTGCAAGAAGCAGTGCTGTGGCCGGACAGTCTAGTAAGTAATGGGATAAAGGATCGGCGGACCATGCATAGCAATGGGGGCACGGGTCAGGGCTCCAAGCCGGCAACCTGGCGGTAGCACAGGAAACCTAAGCGGAGACGCCTAATCCTAACTAGAATAAAGTTGGGTAATCCAGTTGGTATCGGAAGAGGTGAATAAGATGTGGCCGCCGCATACCAGGCAGCCGAGCGTGATCCCTCGGCAATACAGAGTTCATGCTCATCCCTGGTACGCATGTAGATAGTGGCATACACCTCTGAGAGGACACGGGTGGCACAGGGGCGAAGCGGAAATGTGACAGCAGGGAGGGTGCTAGCCGCACGTGCAGTTGTATCTGCCAGTTCATTCCCCCAAACGCCAACATGTCCAGGGACCCAGTGAAATAACACTGAGCCACCACGCTGCTGAATGAAAGACGCAACAGTATATATAGCCGTTAGTAGGAAACGGTGGGATGTAAGCGCGAGAGACTCCAGACACTGAAGGGCAGAGAGTGAGTCAGTGTGCAGAACGACTCGCTGATGCTGATGCCGGTAGGCATGACGCAAGGCACCGAGAAGAGCCACCAGCTCCGCCTGGAAGGCTGAGACCCCCGTGGAGATGCGCCAGGATTCAGTGTATGGTCCAAAAGGAAAAGTCAAAGCAAAAGCCGCCCCCGCTGAGCCATCGGATGAGACTGAGCCGTCCGTATAATAGACTGCCGAAGCTGTTGAGTTAACAGTAGAGATGCTACAAAGACTGTCCTGCCGAAGAACTGCTGGAATGGAGTGGCGAGGCTTGGGCACTGAGGGATAGACAACAGTGAAAGGGGGGGGCGACCCGGGCGGAGGAGGCAAGTAACCTGGACAGTCTACCTCAGGATCACGGCACACCTCCGAAGCCACGCCCAAATCCTGTAGTAGGGCCGTAGTGGCACGAGCCCAGTCACGACGAGTAAGCGGGTCAGGGTCTGCCTGCTAAACGCCGCAGTAAGGCCGAGACCGGCAGGTGCGGATGGCGATGCACAAGCCGGAGTGTTTCAGCTGTTGCACGCAATGCAATTCTATGAGCCAGTGAAGGAAAACCACTCTCCAGACGTAGGTTAACCAACCTTGTCCAGCGTGGCGCATGTAGCATGGTGCGGAGTGCCTCATTTTGAAGGACCTCCAAGGACTGAGAGACATGTGGGGCAAGGCTGGTGAGACATATGGCACTATAGTCCACAAGAGAGCGGATAGCGTGGACAAAAAAGGTGCGTAAGACGTTATAGGATGCCCCTAGACTGCGACGAGACAGATAACGCAGAGCAGAAGTTCGGGTGGCAGCCCGCTCCCGCAGGTACCTGACGTGCTTGGCGAAAGTGAGGCCAGCATCAAAATAGACGCCCAGGTAGCGGTGGAGCTTGACCAGCTCAATGCTGCAGCCATCAAGCAAGAGAGGACGGTCTGGAGGGCGGAGACCGAAAGGTAGGCACTTGGTCTTCCCGAGGTTGACCTTCAGCCCGAGTTCATTACACTTGGGTTCATTACCTGGGTGAAACAGTCCCCCCTCGAAAAGACCAGTGCCAAATCGTCAGCATACACCAGCAGAGTCACGCCGGGACCATAATCCACCGTTAATAGCCCTTCAACAAGGACATTAAAAAGCAAGGGGCTGAGAACACTCCCCTGGGGCGTGCCGTTAAGATGGTGGTAAAACGGGGAGAGCTCCCCTTGAAACCTGACCCCTGCCGACCTGTGCAAAAAGAAATCTCCCACCCATGAGAGAAGTCTACCCCCAACTCCCCGGGCCGCAAGGGCTGCCTGGATGGCTAGAGGGCTTGCCAGCTCAAAGGCTTTTTCGAGGTCGAGGAAGACTGCCATCCCCCGTCCACCTCGAAGCTCCCCAAGGAAGGAAGCAAGGCAGTGAGAAGCACTCCTGCCAGGATGGTATGCAAAAGTCCTCGGGTGCAACGGTCCCAGACGCCAGGCAAGGCGGGCACGCACAACCCTTTCTGCTGTCTTAGCCACACAGCTAAGGAGCGAGATAGGGCGCATGGCGTCGGAATCGCGAGGCTTTGGAATCGGGTGGATGATAGCTGTCTTCCACGACCTCGGCAAACGGCCCTCAGACCACGAGAGATTGAACAGACCAAGCAGTTTCTCACTACCACAATCTCCAGCATGAGACAAGAGTGAGTAGACGAGCCCATCGAGGCCAGGTGCAGTGTCGGTTCTGTGTCGCAGCGCCTTATGAAGCTCCCTGCTGGTGATGGGAGGATCAGCGGGGTCAGGTCTGGCACAAGCAGCCTGTACAGCAGCGACACGAGAAGCCGACAACTGCTCCTGTAGGGCTCGGACGGGTTGCGGAAGATTGTGGGAGGCAGAACGATCCGCGAAATGCTGAGCAAGACGGCTGGCTTCAGCAGCAGGGTCAGGGTGTGACGGTGGTCGAGGTGGACGTGGATCAGAGATGGACCGGATCCTCCTCCACATCTCACGGAGAGTGGAGTGAGAATCCAAGGTTCGACACCATCTAATCCACGCCTCCTCCTTAAGGCGACGCTTCTCCAGCGTCACATGGCGTGTGACAGCAGCCAAGCACCGACGGTGAGGGATGTACGGCGCCGCCGGTACTGCCTGCGTGCTGCATTGAGCCTATGATTCAGCTCCCTGACCCTGTCGCAGTAAATCCAGCCGTCCCGATAGCACCGCGTGGATCGTCGCTGCAGAGGAATAGTGAGAGAGGCAGCCTGGGAAAAAGCGTGGGCTACCTGATCTGCTTGACTCTTGAGGTCCGGGGCAGTAGGAGATGCCTCAAAGGCCGCAGCTAACACACGGCCAAAAGCCGGCCAGTCAGCCCTGCGGAGATCCCACCTAGGTGGAGGGAGAGGGGGAGGTGGGAGTGGAGGCATTGGTAGTGTAACGTGAACTGCGAAATGATCACTAGTGAGATGGGGGTGAAGTGACCATGTCGCAGATCCAGCCAGAGGGGACGACACAAAAGATAGGTCGAGACGGCCCCCACCCACATGTGTAGCAACCCTAGTATCATTCAAGAGAGATATACCATCCATCTCCTCCAGTACCAAAGAGATGTGCCGCCCTGCGTCATTGGACGGGAGAGGCGATGAAAGCAAGGCGTGGTGGGCGTTAAAGTCGCCCCGACATAGACAGTGCCCCTGGCAGCCTGGGAGAACAAATCTCCCATCTCCAGGGAGCCCCCTGTGACTTCGGTACACGTTGTATACCGTCAGGGACGACGTAGCCAGGTGGAGAACCACGCCCAGAACCTCCACATCAGGTCCACAGAAAGGAGGAGGTTCACAGTCTGTGCACTCAATGGTCCTGAACCAGAACGGCACATCCCCGTGTGACGCCACGAACAGACGGGAGAAGATGGGTGGTGTAGCCTGCAAGATGAAAGGTGGAATTGTCTGGGAGCAGGGTCTCCTGTAACAGGATGACATGAGGACGGTCCCTGGCGGCCGCCTCCTGTAAGAGCGGGAGCTTATGCCATGCCCCTAGACAATTCCACTGAAGGAGTCTGAGGGAGGAGTTTTCCGGCCGTCTGGAGATAAGTGAAGACGGTGGTTCTCCTGTAAGTGTTGTGGGGCCGTGTCCATCGTGATGCCCACTGATGGTGGTGATGCCGGCTCTGACAGGAGGCGAGAACAGAAGTGGGTGAGTGGCAGAAGTCCGAGCAGTGGAAGGCCGAGGCTTGGCCCGCTTGAAAGAGCGAGCCGGCTTGCGTGGAAGATGGCGTGTTTCCCTCATGGAAGGAGCCGAGCGTCGAGAGGCAGGAGGAGCGTCGAGGCCTTTAGCTTTGTCTCGATCGCTTGGTCGATGATGGATGTCGGCGGCTCCAGCAAGCGTGGCCGTCTTCATTTTTATTCCCAGCTTTTGAATTATAGTCTGGGCCAAAGCCACTGCTATGCGCGTGCCCAGATCCCTGATGTCCTCCGCAGTGAAGGTGATGGCCGGTGGAGTGGGAGCAGTGAGTGTGCTGGGCATGGCGCTGAGTGGAGGTTTCGAGGTCGGCTTTGGGCTGGGAACCAAGCAGGGTGGTGTTGGCAGAACAGACGGTGGTGGGCAATGAACTTCTGCATTGGTCTGGCCGAGAGTGAGGGCTGAGGGTAGTGGAGGAAAGTCCTGCTCGTTGATAACTGGCGAGTTCGTAGCCTGTGGGCGGCGCTGCTGTCCCCAGACAAAAGTGCCTGGAGGAGCTGGATGGGCGCTGGCAGTTTGGCGCTCTTGCACCCACGTTACCTGCGTCTCCCGACCCCGGTTGACACGCTGCACTCTTGCAGGGCAACTGGGGTGCCAGGCGTGGTGTCGTCCCGAGCAATTGGGGCACTTTGAGGCAATCTGTTCCTTGGCCTTGAACCGCTTCAGGCACTCTTCGGTGTCGTGGGAGCCGCTGCACATACCGCAGATGATGGGGCGGTTGCAAGTGGCGCGATGATGGCCATAGCGGTGACACCGATAGCAGCGCAGTGGTTCCGGCATAAAGGGACGGAGGAAAAACCTGCCCCAATTGCCCAGGTCGATGGACTCCACGAGGGGTCCCCGCAGGGTTACAACTACCTGCTTTGTCTCCTCCCGTGTACGCTTTGTTTGGCAGCGCTCCGCTGTCTCTACAAGGTCGTGCCGCAGGAGGATATCCACCGGCATGTGCCGAGGATATCCCATAACAGTGGCCTTGGTGGTTCAGGCTCCCTGAGGAAGCTCGACAATCCTGACGACCGGAGCCTCCGCCTCCGCCACTGCCTTTAGCCGCAGGTACGACTCCTCCCCAGTAGGGATCAGCACGCAGCTGCTGTCGCGGCCGAAACGATTCGTGGCTGCAAGGCCTGGCAGGTGGTGTTCCAGAGCCGCTACCGCATCGTAGCTCGTGCTGAATCCCTCCTGGAGAGGAACTCGAAAAGCCGGAAAGGAGGAGCGAGGAGGCGGAGGACCCGCGACTGAGACAGAGGGGCAAGCAGCAGGGGGAGGCCGTCGAGGCACCACAGTCCTGTATGCAGGAGGAGTGGCGTTTCCCTGCGGCGCTCGCCGTGGTTTTCGCGCCACAGTTATAAAGCCGTCAGCGTCCTCGGTAGTAGTAGCAGGGGCAGCTCCAGCGGGAGAATGGTCGGCACCGGGTGCCTGTGCAGCACGGGCTCCACTGTGTGGAGATGGCATGGCAGTGGTAAGGGCCTGGCGGCGTGGGCAGGCAGCAGTAGGGGCATTAGCAGAGGGCGCGTTGGTAGGGACGGAAAGCGGAGCCGAAGCAGCTTCCTCCATAGCCTCATGGACACGTGCAACCTTAGCTGCACGTGCCAAAGTGGGAAGGGGGGAGGCTGAGGCGACAGCCCTCGCGCGGGGAGCCTGCCCTTTAGGGCGACAAGAAGTGGAGGCGGAGACGTCACCAGACGTTGACGAGTGAGAGCTCGCATCTGAGAGACGCCGCTCTCGCTTCGCGCCTGGTGTAGCAGCAGGACGAGTCGTCCTCTGCTGGGACTGGGATGGGCGCGGTGGCCCCGTAGGCCTAGGGATCTGGGTGCGTCTCATGTCCCTGAGGGACAGTCACACAAACACGCAAAGACGCCACTCACACAGACACCCAAACAGATACACCAACACTCACTCTGAAAAAAAAAAAAAAAAAAAAAAAAAAATAAGAAAAGCCGGCAGTTCCCTACAGTGACGGGCTACCTATGCTCCCCGCCCTCTAAAGGGCGACGTGGGAGGCCCCGCCACTGCCCCTTACGGGTCTTCCCTAATCTATCAGAGCCGCTCTCTGCGCTTCCTATAACCAGGCCCTAATGGCCCCCCCTCATGGAACTGCCCTAACGACAGCCCTTCAGGGTTCGGCTTCGTACCACGCAGAGAGACACTAACGGCAGCCGGGGAAAAAAAAAAAAAAAAAAAAAAAAAAAAAAAAAAAAAAAAACCACACACTCGCAAACACACTCACAAAACACCCACACACTCACACACACAAGCTCGCAAGGCTATCTGTTAGAGACAGAGTCCACCCAGAAACAGAGAAAAAAAAGAGAAAAATCGCCTAAGTAAATTAGGCTAAGTCCTGCAATGGTCAAAAACAGGAAAAACTCCCGAAAAATGCTTCTCAGTAACTGAGGCAGAGTCCAATACTCGAGAGAGACTGGCAAGAGGTCCGCTCACCACGAGAGCTAAGCAGGGAGTGCAAAATGCCTGCAATATAAGCAGCCAGTTTGAATATGGAATAATTTCCGAAGCTAAAGAGGTCAACATTAGCTTTAAAAGTTTACCGTTATCAAAGAAAATTGAAGTTGATTATGAAGTTTTATAAAACGCTGCGTAACGTCTGAAGTAAATTATCCACCCACGGTGTACACGTACGTCCGCATGTTGCACTGCATCCACCCTCGGTGCACACCTACGTCCGCATGTTGCACTATAACACCCACACACGGTGTACACGTACGTCCGCATGTTGCACTATAATACCCACACACGGTGTACACCTACGTCCGCATGTTGCACTATAATACCCACACACGGTGTACACCTTGTACGTCCGCATGTTGCACTATAATACCCACACACGGTGTACACCTTGTACGTCCGCATGTTGCACTATAATACCCACACACGGTGTACACCTACGTCCGCATGTTGCACTATAATACCCACACACGGTGTGCACCTTGTACGTCCGCATGTTGCACTATAATACCCACACACGGTGTACACCTACGTCCGCATGTTGCACTATAATACATGCCTGCATTTATTTTAGTGACATCATCGGCTGCCATTCAGCAGCCGTGAATCAAACACACCCTACTTGCCCCATACATCTCAGGTGCACAGGTCAGTCAAAGAGGGTATAGTAATAACAGCATTATCATCATCATCATTAGTAGTAGTAGTAGTAGTAGTAACAGCATCATCATCATTAGTAGTAGTAGTAGTAGTAACAGCATCATCATCATCATCTGTAGTAGTAGTGGTAGTAGTATATACAATCTCGGGCCGATTTGGACGCACTGCACACTAAAGTTGCCTTCCTCCTGCAACCCACCATCCTCTTCTACAGGGATAGGGAGGGAGAAGAGACGTTTGTTTAAGCAGGCAGTGGAGTAACCTGACTACATCGGCGCCACCACACGAAGGCGTCCCTCACCAGCACCTCCAGAATCAAACATTAGAATATTAGTTACCGACGTGAGCCTTTTCGATCAGAGGACATTGTTTTCCTACACTATTTTATGCTATACTCCTTAACTAGGCGCAAAATTACCCCCTCTCCATCCTGAATGCTGCTATAACAAGAGATGAACACCAGAATATGGCGCTGGTCACAAAGAAGTTTATGGAAATGTTGCCGAGCCTTGTCTGACCCTTCCACTGAACTTCGGTAAATAAATCATAAAAGGAGGAAAATCTCCACCTGCTCAAATAAATAAATAGAGTTGAGTGCAGACAATTCCATTCAGATCAGGAAAGAGCTTCTTCTCAGTTCAGAACAACTTTCCCGCATGCCGCTGGATCTGTGAGTTTCGGAGCAAGCGCAGCAAAATTCTAGATGGCACTAGTTCTGAGAAAAGATTATTCAACTTCGTATAAGGCCTCTCATATTGAAAAGGATTATACTTTTTTTACCTGCATTTTTGTCCTTTTACAGCTTATTTCACGAAGCTTAGTGGCAGAAAAAGACAATGTTATGGTCGTACAGTATTTCAATAGCACATCTTCATGACTGGCATCATATTTTAATCTATTGTTAGAACTCAGTACTGAAGAGGAGAGACGACAATTTTATGCCAAGATAAAGTAAAAAGAGTATAGCATATGTAACTCCTCAAGATCGTCGAATTCTTTCCTAAGCTCAAGAAAGGTGTGCAGCCAGAATATACAAAAAAAAAAAAAAATCATGAGTTGAACTGGATAATGAGTCATGTGTGTCTTGTTCGAAAAATGGATCCTTAGCCGAAGAAAAGCGCGTGGTGTGTGTGTGTGTGTGTGTGTGTGTGTGTGTGTGTGTGTGTTCACGGAGATATAAACAGAAATGACACGAGCATAAATATGGCATGAACAACAAATCTGTCGACTGATGTAAACACTCCAGCATGTGGACGCAACTCGTGTTTAACCCAACGTACCTGCTTGTTGTTTGAATTGATGAGCTTAGGAGCGAGAATAGCCCTGTCGTGCATGGCGGCAGTGTTGTAGCCCTGCATGGTGACGTATGAGTGGTGAGAGCCGCGAGACCACACCTTACTGCACCACCGCGACCTGACGAAGAAGAAGAAGATGAAGATGAAGATGATGATGATGAGATGATGATGATGAAGAAGATGATGATGATGATGATGATGATGATGATGATGAAAAAGAAGAAGAAGAAGATGAAAATGAAGAAGAAAGAAGAAGAAAAACGTTTATATTAATGTTTATCGGCAGCAGCACCATGACCCAGTGATCGTCATGAAGAATATTAGCCAAATATTCCCAATAAACAATTCAACATATATGTATGTTTTTTTTTTTTTTTCCACATACGGCTCGGGTTTTCAAAGACAAAGATTTTTACGTACTTAACTCTTCTATCCTCAGAAAAAAAAAAAAACTGTGATATATTTTGAAAAAGTTTAAAGATTTATGGACTTGGATAGTGCTCAGTTTGGCACAATATGGCTATTTTATTTAGGGCCGCCCTTAACCAACATTACTGTGATGTGTACAGTATGTCAGGCATGTTCTGTGCTGACTGGCTTTCACACGCCTGGCATGGTATGGCTGCCGTACCACACACGTTCAAGCCGTGTTATACAGAACGGTGTTGTCAGGAAGCATTTTGTTATATCACGTTTGCAACTTTAACGTTCACCCTACCCTAGATGTAATGAGTTTGACACTTGTATTAAACATAAAAGTAGCAACAATCAATCTTGTATATGGAAGTTTATGAATACAACCCTTCTACACACACACACACACTCTCTCTCTCTCTCTCTCTCTCTCTCTCTCTCTCTCTCTACTGCGCAGCATTTACATCACAACGATAGTGAGAATTTTGCAATAATATTAAACACCTTGCCTGGCAGTTTGCAGGGGGCAGGACCAAGACTTCGATAACCCTTAATATTATTCAACACGCCATATTCTAGGTGGTGTAGGAGGCTTCGTAGCAACTCTTCTTATGCGAATTATTATGTATATTACACTTTTTATTTTGATATACCTTGTTTCAATAGCATACAAGACAAGAGGATGCTGAGATATAACTACAGAAGAAACTCGCTAAGAAAGCAGTGTTACGGAATCTTCTCTTACAATGCCACCCCAGTCTCATGGAATATACCGCCGCTGATCTGGCAGAAACGTAAAATTATTCGTCCAAAACCACGATATTGTCTGTGTAAATGCTGCTGCTGAGGCACGTATTGTCTGTGTAAATGCTGCTGCCAAGGTACGTATTGTCTGTGTAAATGCTGCTGCTGAGGTACGTATTGTTTGTGTAAATGCTGCTGCTGAGGCACGTATTGTCTGTGTAAATGCTGCTGCTGAGGCACGTATTGTCTGTGTAAATGCTGCTGCTGAGGCACGTATTGTCTGTGTAAATGCTGCTGCCAAGGTACGTATTGTCTGTGTAAATGCTGCTGCAGACGTACGTATTGTCTGTGTAAATGCTGCTGCTGACGTACGTATTGTCTGTGTAAATGCTGCTGCTGACGTACGTATTGTCTGTGTAAATGCTGCTGCTGAGGCACGTATTGTCTGTAAATGCTGCTGCTGAGGGACGTATTGTCCATATAAATGTTGCTAATAAGGGACGTTTTTTAAGTGGCACGGGAAGCTTCGTAACATGTCTTCCTTTGCGGTTGTTTCTGTTCATTATACCTCAACATCTCCCTGTATGCTGTTGATGTACACTGTGTCAATAACAAAAAGTAAATAACGTGTATATAAATGTTTAAGTGTAACATACCAAATAAATCACCAAGGAACAGGTGCCAAGATGCTTCCTATGCCATCTGGAATCCTGGCCTAAATCTTGTGTTTGGAAGGGATATCTTTACGCCGTTATCAGCTCATCCGTCCTGCCTAAGGGTCAGCTGGTTACACGGGACCGTATTTATGTGGAGAAGAAGCTTGGGTGCACCTATTCCTTAGCAATTAATTTGCGTATAACACGTTAACGTGCGAGAGACTAACGAGGAGAATGTATGTGTGTGAGGTGAAGGGAGAGGGAGAGGGAAGCCGAGGATGAGATGGAGAGGTGTAGTGGAGAGGTATGTAAGGGGGTGAGGGGGTGAGGGGGGATTTGGGCAGTGAAATGACGGGGGACAGGGTGACATGGGGGGAGATTTGTTTGTGGCCACCCCTTACGGGATTAAGGTGTCTGGCAAAAGATACATAGATAGACCTTAACGTGCTTTTACATACTAAATATTTATCTTTCTAATATAGACATAGTTTGCATATAACATGCAAGACGATGCTGAAGTGTAATCATCATCATCATCCGGACCTCCTTTCCCATCCTAGGGCAGGGTGAGGAGTAGCAACGTCCAGACAGCCTAAATTTGCCCGATCCAATGGGCCACGCTTCCATTCACTCACCATACAAGCCCCCGGAATCCTGGCTCAATCTGATACTCCAAAAACATTCATCACACACATAAACCTATCCAGTAGAGTCAATCCGGATGCTGCCATGTTATAAACGGATGCCAAATCCCTGATCATGCACTTCTCACAACATTCATCCAGCCAGCTCGATCTCTTGTCAGTTCCCTAGCCTCACCGATTTCCAAAACTCCCTTCCTCACACACTCATCCACCATATCCCTCCACCCTCTCTTTGGCCTACCTCGCCTCCTTCCTCCTTCAAATTCGCTCAGACATATTTTTTTCACCACTCTATTGTCATCCATTCTCTACACATGACCATACCATCTCAAAGCACTCTCTTCGACTCCGGTGTCCACCGACTTCCTCACTCCACATGTTTCAGGAATCACATTATTTCGTATCCTGTCCACCCTCTGTATTCCACATAAATTCCTCAGCATCCCCAATTCCACTGCTCTTTCTCTTGACTTTTCATTTTCATGCCACACCATAGTCTCAAATCCATGTGTTAAAATTGGCACTAACACTCCTTCATGTAAGCCTCGTGCAGCTGCAGCACTCAAACCTCTGTTTCTTATCAAAGCCTTCATTGCTCCAGCCACTTTTCTTCCTTGTGTCACTCTACTTTCCACTTCTTTTGCACATTTTCCACTCTTTTCTATCACTGTACCCAGGTATTTGAACTCTCACCAGTTCCAGTCTCTTTCCATTCACTGCAACATCGCACTGGGAGTCACCTTCTCTCTCAATAACGATCACTCATTTCTACATTTACTCACAAGGCACGACGCTCACAGACATCAGGAAAACTCGGTACTAGCCTACCAACTTCTTGTTCGGTGACGGCTGAACCTATTCTTGTTCGGTATTTCCAAGTAGTATTGCATCATCAGCATACAACAAATTTGAGATATTCCATCCAGCACCATTCATTACCAACGCCATCCCCCTCTCCATTACTCGTGTTTTCATTTCTCTCATCACCCCATCCATATATATATATATATATATATATATATATATATATATACTGAACAACCATGGGGACATAACCTTGTCGCACGCCCACACCGATCGTGAACCATTCACTTAAATGCCCAGTAACCCTTACACATGCTTCACTACCAACATAAAAACTCTTGACGGCACCTGGCAGCTTACCATGTACACCGTACATGCGCAAAACTTTCCACAATCCTTCTCTGTCCACTTTGTCGTATGCTTTTTTCAGATCCGTGAATACCATAAACACCTCATGGTCCTTCTCACAAGCCCTCTCTGCTATCTGTCTCACTGCAAACATTTGATCCACACATCCTATATCACTCCTAAAGCCACCCTGTTCATTACTCACTAGGACTTACGATATCTCTCATATTGTCTCTGTAATAATTCTTCCATATACCTTCACTATCACACTCAGTAAACTTACGCCGCAATAATTCTTGCACTAATTTCGCTCACCTTTATTTTTGTACAGGGGTACAATCACAGCCTTTTATCACTCTGTTGGCACAGAATCACTCATCCATGCCTTCTTACATATCTCCAACAAGCACTTCATTCCACTCTTTCCACTACACTTAATCATCTCTGCATTCACCTCATCAACTCCAGCTGCTTTCCCATTTTTCCGTCGCTTCACAGCACTCATCACCTGTGCGAGTGTCACCTCTCCTGGCACTGCATCCCTTCTCTGAACACCCCTATAACCAATCATGTTTACAGCCGCTCTGCTGTCACTATTTATTCATCAGGTTTTTTAAATATTCTTTCCATCTGGTCCTTACTTCATCCCCATGGGTTAATAATTTACCACCTACATCCTTCACACGATCACGTTTCTTTCCGCTTTCACCTTATATTTCCGCACCTCTTTCCTGAATAACTTCCTATTTTCAGAATAGTTTGCATTCATTTTTCTTCCTAGATCATCCTTTACCTCCTTTTTCCTCTTCACTAGTCTCTTTACGTGCTTCTTGCTCTCAGTTTATTCAATTATTTTTTCAACTGAACCCCTGTCCAGTAACCACTTTAGCCACTTCTTCCTCATTTCCTCCATTGTTCTCTTAACCTCATCATCTTTGTTGTTACTCTTGCCACACCACACACCGCTTTAGCATTCCTAACCATATGCATTTCACAGGCTGTCCAGATCCATTTCATTCCAATTCACTGATTCTAACTCTTCCTCTACTTTGGTCCTGTAATCATCTGCCGTTTCTTTGATCCTCAGCTTCTCAACTTTTAGTCTTTCTCCCTGACTGCTCCTCTCTCTCCTGATCCACCTCACTCCTCTCAGCTTGATCTTGCATACCACAGTCATATGATCTGACAGACCTCCACATCGCCCTCTCACGGCCCTCATATCAGCAACCATTCCCGGCATCGACCTCTCTATTAGCACGTAATCAATCAGTCTTCTTTCAACACCAACCCCATTCCCTCTATACCATGTATATTTATGTACATCTTTGTGTTTGAAATACGAGTTACAAATGCACAGCCTCCTCTCCTAACACATATCCTTTAGTCGCTTCCCATTATCATTTTCTCCTGGTATGCCATTACAACCCATTATGTTATCCTCAGGACCAGTGTCTACTCTTCCATTCACATCACCCATTACGATCACTTTATAGCTCCTGGGCATTTCTACCACTACTTCATCCAGCTCATCCCCAAACCTGTCTTTCTCTTTTTCACTCCTCTCCTCACACGGTGCTTATGCTGCAACCACCACCACTTTCACCACAAACTTGAGCTTGACATACATACACCTCGAGCTGACACATTTGTAGTCTCTCATTCCACTCTGCCACACCTCATTCAACAAAGCAACTCCTTCCTTGCATCTTCCTCGTCCATTCATGTCCGATCTTACACATTTCACACCCTCCCACTCCACTTCACACCCTTTCATCTTCGTCTCACACAAAGCCATCACGACATGTCTCGCACTCTTGAACACATTCACCACTTCCACCCTCTTGCTCTCCTCATTCACACCTCTCACATTCCACATGGCCATGCGAACCTGCCCAATTGGTCGGGGCCCTGGGCAGGTTTTGGGCCCTCCGAGGCTCTCTGAAACGACTCCCATGATTATGTGATTTTGGATAGGGGAATCGGGGGGACACTTAACCCTGCCAAAAATCCCTGTTATATGGTTACCACCCAGCGTAGTAAATGGTTTCCTGGGTACAGGAAACCATTTGGTTTGTCAGTCAGTGTAGAGATCATATGGCACCTCTAAATTGAATGAGTGGATGATGGGCGCCCCCATCCACCATATGTAAGTTACAGGGGTGTGAATGATAAATAAATGGATATACAGTATGGTGTAGTGGTATACTGCCTGGCTCTCACCTGAGAGTCCCTGGTTCGATTCCCGGCGTAGTGGTAATATATTGGATAATATATAATTATATATATACATACAGAATATGTGTGTATATATATATATATATATATATATATACAGATGCAATAGATTCACCATGGGGGAAGCGTAGTCTCAATATAAAGATAAACACCAACGTAATCAGGAACATCTTTAATAAATTGGTGACGTTTCGACAACTCGTTTGTCATTTTCAAACCTATAGAAAATACAATAAAATCAAAGTAAACACCATGTCTATGATAAAAATACGAAAACTAAAGTAAAAAAAACCAAAGTAAAACACCATGTCTAATAAAATACAAGTGAAGAATTATTATGATAAGATGAGGAAATGAATTATACATAGCTAACGTTGGTGGGATGCTACTAAGTACAAGGAAAATTGTCTTATTACATGTATTTCTGATTAAATTTTCCTTGTACTTAGTAGCATCCCACCAACGTTAGCTATGTATAATTCATTTCCTCATCTTATCATAATAATTCTTCACTTGTATTTTATCAGACATGGTGTTTTACTTTGGTTTTTTACTTTAGTTTTCGTATTTTTATCATAGACATGGTGTTTACTTTGATTTTATTGTATTTTCTATAGGTTTGAAAATGACAAACGAGTTGTCGAAACGTCACCAATTTATTAAAGATGTTCCTGATTACGTTGGTGTTTATCTTTATATATATATATATATATATATATATATGTATATATATGTATATATATATATATATATATATATATATATATATATATATATACAGAATATGTGTATGTGTCAGCGTGTGTGTGTGTGTGTGTGTGTGTGTGTGTGTGTAAAAAGTTGTAATGGGAATATGATACACTCAACAGATTGTAATATGGAAGGATACTCAGACATTCTGGCACAAATGATAAGATGAAAGACAGGATACAATGCTAGTAGGGTTTTGTCAGCAAACTTTTTCTCGTGGAAGAAGATACTTTGAGACAGCAACGAACCTGCAGGCATACCACACAACACACCCGTGGAACAACAGGGGCAGGGACACAACAAAGTCTTGATTTGTGGCGCGGAGGAATACACTGACGGGTGAGGTGACTGTGGTGATATTCTTTCATACAGACTGAACCCAGCGGACCTAACCACAGCATAATGATATATAGTGACCTGGCCATACTAAAGCCAATATTTACCTCCAGGTCAGTTAGTCACTCTCAACATACCTGTGGAAAAATAGAGGCAGTGGCACCACGGAGTCCCGGTTTGTGGCGCGGAGGAATACAACGATGTGTGAAATGATAGTGTCCGGGTGTAGCGCCTCCATGGTCCTCGACGCTGCTCCTGATACCATGAACTCCAGCAGGCCAGGGTGATGAGACACGCTCTGCACCCGTACGATGCTTGATACCCACTCCTGGATTCGCAAACAAATATAATGATCAGTCCTCTCTCTAACTGTGATTTGATTCTGCATCGAGGATAAGAAAATGAAAACGCATAATCTTTTATTGCCTCTTATTCTTCCTGCACACAGTATAATACAGTGGGGAAGTGGCCGGATTATTTATTTACATTTCTTTTAGCTGTAGTTAGCAGCAGTGTGTGACATCTTATACTGACAAGTGAATGACAGCAAACATTTATATCTATGATAAATACTGAGTGAGACAGTCCTAATCTTCAACTTTTATATCCTAAAAAAAAAAAAAAAAAAAAAAAGCACGTTTATTCTCCTAAAACTCACCATTTCCTGAGGGAAGTCGAAGGTTCTCCAGAAGATGAGCATGTTGAGAGGTCGCTTGCCCCACCACGGCGAGGCCCAACCCAGCACCACCTTGTTGACAGTGCCAGACTCCACACCCTGACACACAGCACATGGGGAAGAACTCGAAAATATAGGCAGTCATCATTATAGCTTGCTTATCGAACAGGTGCCATTATTGTTGTGGCCCCATGCTCATTTAGATGTGGACCCAGTGGACTACAGACTAAAGTTCCTCTCCTCTTGCAGTTCATCCGCTTCTTATCAGAGGACAGGGAGGGAGCTGAGGGACGTTTGCTTAATTAGGAAGTGGAGTCGCCCAGTTATAATGGTGCCACCACAAGAAAGTATCCCTCTCCAGCAGTACACCTGGTGATCGACTTTAGGTCGTATTTATAGGGAAAGACCGGGGCGTAGGCCCTAAGCCCTCTCATTCTCGAGATGTTTAGCAATTTTATTTACCTCATTCGAAATACATTTTGTATCCTTCCCCACCCTCTTTCATCCTTCTGGTTGTTACCACAGGTTCATCTGACACATGAACCCGGAGGACAGCAGGCTGAAACTCCTGCAGTCCACCGTCCTCTTTCTGGGGGAGGGGGAGGGACATGAAGGTCATTTGTGTAACCAGGCAGTGGAGTCATCCAGTTATATCGGTGTCATCACGTGAAGGCGTCCCTCTCCAGCACCATTCTCCTTGCATAGTACTACCCACCCAACTCTAAACAAATCTTTAGTGTTGCATCAGAAGGCACGGAATGATTGCACTTAATATTTTAATTCTATATTACTGAAATGGCAGACTTAACTGTCCGCTTAGCACGGATGAAAACCCCTAACGGGAGAAATACGGTAAGTATATATGCGAAAAATTAAACATAGTGAGGAGAATAGTGCCATGTTTTGTTACTATTGTTTAAGTTTATGAGATGACAGTTTTCATACTCTGCTTCTTACGAAAACCCCAAATGGGAGAAATGTGTAGCTTATCTGAGAAAATCAAACCGCAGTGTGTGTGGGAACACACTTTTTTATTCATAAATGGTAAACTCCATACGTGTTTAATACGTATGAAAAAAACCATCTGGAGAAACAGTTCAAACGCAAAACATTAACCTTTGCCCTCTTGTCATTACGAGGAGAAGATTGTAACCTGATTCACAGAGGTCGCTAAACTTACTCTGCAAAGGTGCTGACCACTTCAGACCAGTGACATATTTCTATATTATTCCTGAATAAGGCACTTGCTGGTCTGGTGGCAAAGTTCTCCAGCTGGGACGCTAGTGGCCTACAGGCTACAGTTCAAGTCCCAGAGGTGGCCAGAGTTTTTATTTTTATTTTTTTGTCATATAGATGCTAGCAGGGGTGTAGGTGTGTCTCCTACTCTGAAGTGTTCTGGGCTACAGTAACGTAACCCCAGGCTCCTAGGTTGTGAAGGAGGGAAATGGGACTGGCTGTTGCCGTTACTACCTACGGATGATTTTAGTCTGCTTAGGAGTGACTTTTGATGCTGGAGAAGTTAGCTATACCGTTCTTTAATCCCTCCACGGCTACAGGTGTAGCCTAAGTTCGATACATACATCTGACGCTGGAAATATTGTAAAAGATACTGTCATGAAAGTGAAGATGTTGAGAAAATAGTTAAACACAAAAATATATGAAAAGGGTAAGACTTACGCTAAAATTACGTATGTATTGCATAAACTTGGTAATAATCCCTTTAAAAATGTTGCCAATTAGAATTTACAATTTCTGTGTCAAGCTACACAGTCGTTAAATTGATAATCCTATAATTATGCGCCTGATGATAATGATGATGATGATGATGATGATGATGACCCACCTGTAGTGCTTGGACGAGTGATGGTGGCAGGCCTGGTACGAAGGTGTGTTGGTGCCTTTCTTTCAGTACGCCCAGGGGCAGGGTAACAATTAGGTGCTTGGCCAGGTAGGATGTCCCGTCAGCTGTCACCACCAACGAGCCACGACCCCCACTCAGGTTCCAGAACACCTTACACACGGGGCTCACCAGACGGATCTTAGTCGGAGGAATTTTGTCCTAAAACAATAAATATTAACTGTCTTTATTTTGCTTATCCTCCTTTCAGTACTTCATATTGTTATACAAGGTGGTCTGTCTGTATACTGCACTCTGCAAATGTGTGTTATGGAGTATACTATACTACTATTTTGCTTGGTGTATGATATTCCTGATCAACCCTGCAATCAATGGACGTAAAAATTCAGACACTATGAATGACAAAAATGGTTATGGAAGTAGAAAATGGTGCAGAGTAGACACGGACAGTGCTAACCTGGACGTCTCTGCAACACACGAAAATCGAGTTGTTACATATGGACCATCCTGTATATTCGCTACGACAGATGCTTGTATTTATGATAGGAGAGCACCTTAGTAGTGAAGGAGTTAGTGAAGGCTACGTTTAAACCCTCCAGTTCAAAAAGTGATGGTAACAAGAACAGAATGGAAAAAGATGTCATCATGCTGAATTGGTTAAAAGACATCAGTGTGCGTAAATGAATGTAAGTCAAACCATATTGTCTGCTGTTGCATGAATGAGGTCCACATAATCCTTCTGCACACACAATATTTGCGGATTTATGTCATAAAACTACGTTACTGAGTTGTCTATAATGGTAGGTATGTGTTCCTCTTTGGTCAGTAGTTCCATCATTCTATATCTGTATTAAGCAATCTATTTATCTATATCTTTATGTATGTATGTGTGTGTGTGTGTGTGTGTGTGTGTGTGTGTGTGTGTGTGTGTGTGTGTGTGTGTGTGTGTGTGTGTGTGTGAGAGAGAGAGAGTAATAATCTCACCAACAAATACTGCACAAATCCATCCATGCCGCCCTTCCACGGATAATCTTGACCCAGGGACTTGAAGTTGGCCGCGTCCCTGGCTGAGAAACTCCGCCAGCTGTCAGCACCAAACACCTTGCTGACGTCCTGTTAATAAATACAGGTGCGACTGACGATTCTATTATTAAAACTGAGTACTCGAAGGCATAAGCAAGCCTCTAATATTAACTGTAATTTATGTAACACCTTCAATATTTTACTGTAATTAATGTAACACCTTGTTGACATCTTGAGGAACAAATAGTGTGATTCTCAGCTGTATTCTTGATAGCGTAGGGAGCTTTGTGCCACCTATTGCTCAACTTTTTTTTTTTTTCATATATATACAACACCTTAACATTTGGTGGCAGGTTGGGGCGCCCATCATCCACTCGCTTGATGTAAAGCTGCCTACTTCTTCCTTATTGTTTATCATTTCTTTCTCTGCATCTGTCCTCCTCTCTTATTTCTCACAGCCTTCTTCTCACAATTTATCACTCTTCTTTCCACTTTAGGCGACTTTACAGTAAACGACAAGCCAGATTGATTCTTGCCCCTCAGGAAACCATTACAATGCTGGGTTGTAACCATATATTATAATGGGGTGATGTGGAGCATGCTGTGTGTCCCTGTTAACTGGGTGAAGAGACGCAAACACAGCGTCCACCCAGGAACCAAACTTCCACGCTTATCCCCGTGCCTCGCTGTGGTAAGGGCTGTCATCCCCTTGAACATAGGCTCACTGCATGAAATGACCCTGTAGGGGTTGTCGCATTCCTGTGGTTGATAGGTCTGCTAGATCAGACATATTGGAGTAGCACAAGAACAACAACAACAACACGTCAGCATTCTCCTAATGTTGCTTATGATGCTTTGATATCGACAGTCTGCATCAGTAACATGCAAGAGGATCTGCATCTGTAAGTTTATCTGTATCAGACCATAATAGGTTCATTGTACGACAGGATCTTCCCTCCGGAGGGAGAGTGACAACCAAAATTAACCCTTTCACATGCTGGCGAAGTACAAATAGGTATGGGGTACCTACCTCTATAGGAAGAGCAATGCAAGGCGATGTTTGTGTGAGGCAGAGGTGTTTACTGAGTAAAGTTTTGCTCTGTTGACCTTTGCCATGGAGTAGGTGTGAGTGTGTTAGCCAGTACATGTCATCAGTAGAAACGAAAGAGTGTGAATATATGCAGGCAAAGGAAAGGATATACCATCAGCACCCCGGACAGGTAATCTGGGTCTCACAGACCCCCCCCCCTCCTTTTTTTTTTTTTTTTGACAGTGTTGTAGGGGAGCTACAACCTAGAGATCTTGTGTAGCTACATTCCGCACGCAGATGTCACGAGCGAAGTAGCTGTCGCCAGGCTCTCTAAGTACTTATTTACCTGTTAGGTACGTGTGGGTCTTCTAGTCCCATGATTACCGTTATAGTATAGCCAATTTTGGCCACATGACATGAAGTAACTAGTGTCCCAGTGATCATAATCCTCTAACTGTAGTAAATTCAACCTTTCATCTGAAAGTTAAAAGACTGATATCATATTTATGATAAGCTATTTGCACACAGAAGTGGACTAAAAATGCAGTCTTGTTTGCTCAGAAGATTTTGAGAACATTTTTTTTATTTATTTCTTTAAACTGTTAAATATAAAAATTTTCCCTCCATTGTCGGATATGATGTCCTGTATGCATTACATTTTAGTTCTATGTCAGTTAAACAAACATAATTGTGTAAATATGCATTTTTTTTTCTAATTTTCTTGAGCTGGGTCTCCTGGACCCATGATTACCTATATTGTACCATAAAATATGATTACCTATCCAGGGTTAAATAGTCACCATGGTTTGGGTTGGAATCCTAAACTCGAGGCACACACCATGAGAAGAGAACGCTATACTTGTGCAAAATTAATCGCTAAGAAAGGGGTTTTATGTAATCCCCCAAAATTAAGAACACAGCCGTAAACCCTTCAGTGCCACGAAGTATTTCTAATCTTATCCCGATTACCTCCAGACGATGATATTAAGTTCTAGGGAGATTAATTTTTATTGATACATCCTTTATGAACAATTTCATTGCTAGACATCCATCATAAATTTGGAATAAAATCGATGGGTGTTAATTTTCACGAATAGTATGTCACAGGGATGTAGCGGTTGAAGACCCTCCTAACACATCTTCCTTAGCGAATTATTCTACGTATTACCCCTTCCCGCTCTCTTCTATGTTATGTATACTGTACTATTTTTTTATATATCAGCATAGATTGTATAAACAGCATACAAGGGAATGTTAAATGTACTGAACCGATGCGGAAATATAGTAGCAAGGAAGTGATACCGTGAGGCCTCCTTTCCAACCACAATACCATCCATAGTTTCCTTCAAGAGATTCTTCCTGATTTCCACACGTCAAGTAGTAGTAGTAGTACGGTAGTAGTAGTAGTAGTAGTAGTAACGGTAGTGGTGGTGGTAGTAGTAGTAGTAGTAGTAGCAGTAGTTGTAGTAGTAGTAGCAGTGGAGGGGGTGATATCATTACTACTACTACTACAAAAACAACAAGTACTACTACTACTACGACAACTACTACTACTACTACTACTACTACTACTATTATTATTATTATTATTATTATTATTATTATCATTATCATTATCATCATCATCATCATCATCATCATCATCATTACTGCCTCTTTTCCACAGTCCACCATTCCCTCGGGGGATGGGGAGGGGCCTGCTGGGCGTTTGCACACTGGGGCAGCTCCAGCCCTCGATCATGTAGGTGCCACCACAAGAAGGCGTCCCTCTGTACCACCACTGCATACTGAGGTTTTTCCCAAGTGTGCCAAAGAGCCCTCCCTGTACACATCCATCAAGGCACCCTCTCCAGTCCTGTACTACCCAGTCAGCAGAGTGGGGGCCAGGCACTTGGCTACTCAGTCCACACACATTTGGAGTAACAATGACCAGCCACTCTTCCTGAGCGGCAATACATGAGCAACAAACTGCAACCATCCCTGGGACGTGAATCCTTATGGGTCATGCGCAACTGGAGCGTCTTAACACACTAGACCACCAGATACGATATATTGTCCACATAGTTATCAGCCGGCCATGTAAATGGTTTCCTGTAGTACAGGAAATTATCCAGACGTAGCACTACATCCAGTGTATGAATAGCGGGCATCCCCATCTACCGTGTCACAAATTACTTACATTATTGAGAGTAAATCACTCGACAAAGCTCCGATGGTGATGTGTGTCAAAAGTTATAGACGTGATTCTGATTTTCGATAGTCTTTTGACTGTTTAATGAGTTGTGTGAACCTACAGTACAGTACAGGTAGGATGCAAGGTTGTGTTGTAGCTTACCTGGTGGAGAATAAACTCAGATGCCACACGATCCTTCTCGTCACCCACATCTTCCCACGCAGTCTCGTATCTGTCAAATAACCATGTCAGTTTTGGGGTTATATTCTTAGTGGTTGAGGAAATTTCGTAACACCTTTTCCCTAGTGATTTGTTCTGCACATTGCACCTCCGTATCCTCTCGTCTGTTACTGATGGAAGCTACTGTACTTACATAATTATCAGAATTATATAAATTGCTTACAAGAGAATGTTCAGGTATGCAAAATAAATCGGTCAGGCAGAGGTGCTGCAAAGTTTATTAAGCTGCCTTGAATACAGATAAAAAATACAAAGAAAAAAAAGCTAATGAAGTCTGATCTAACTCCTCCAGTTCACACAGATAATAAATCTAAAGAAACTCGTCAGGAATATCGGACAGACGGAATACAATATGTCATGGGACTGAAGGGGCTAATTTCCATCATCGTGTACTGTATGTCAACCAGTTTGTACGTCTAAAGGTATACAACAGAAAGCAAACAGCAACATCCCTCTTTAAGTGCATTTCTTAGTCATTCTCAGCATCAAGACTTTACACTTAAAAGTAATAAAGTATATTTGTCTCTACTGAATTCAAACAAACGGTTTATCAAGTTTTCTCTGAGTTCTTGTTTCTGAGTGGGTATGTTCGTTACATTACTGATTTCTGCATCAGCAACATATGAATATTTTAGAACAAACAGAACAAGCATTTGCCAGTATCATTAGAATGAGGCATGAAAACGGGCATAAAAGAGCAAACAACAGATATAGTTGTCAATGACATTCTCAAAATTAAGCTTCTCCGACTCTAATAATGATAGAAACTTCTAGTTTGCCTCATTATCTTCGTAAAAAGTTGTACATTGCGAATCTGCAATAAAATCACTTTTCAAAAGTCTGTTGGTGAAAGCCAGCTGAGAGTAAAACGTGTATAAACATTTCGCAAGCAACTTGTTTTTTATTTTTACTCTTATAGTTCCCGAAGTATTAATTTCATCTCATTTCTGTTTCTTGCATCGTGCTCGGAGGCAATTTTTGTTTCAGTTTGTTTAAGACTTATGCAGATGCGTCAAATAGCGGTGTTACAGAAATGGTGGGAATTTAGTGCTACTCAGCAATTATAACTTTTGTTCGTCTATATGGTTTTATTTATCGTCCTATCGTATTTGTGAGGCATCCAACTGAACATTCAGCCTTGCTACGTCTCATAACATAGGTTTCATACGGTAAGACACCGAAAAGTATTTGGTAACAGCAAAAAATCTGAAAATGGTTTCTGGGCAAAATCTTCGGAAAAAAAAAAAAAAAAACTTTATCAAAATTGCAAATTGACCAGTACTACGGTGCCATAATGGTTTTGTGAATAATAATTTACAAAGTTGAACTGATCGACGTAGCATCTGAAAAGCATGACTATTGGGCTTGGCCATGGTAGACCGGGCCGGGTTGCTCAATGTAACTTTTCGCCTATATACCCACAGTAAATTTGGCTCACTCGCTCGTAATTAATACAAATTTGAAACAGAATGGGCCCCCGTATTGTACCTTGTGGCACTCCACTTGTCATATTCATTGATTCTAATTCCTTCCCTTTCCTCGTTGTTTCGTTCTGTAAACCAGTTTTAGCTCATTAACGTGAAAACATGGATTTTGTTTCTCAAGTTAAGCTTCTGGGAACCTTTATAGAATGCCATCTGTGAATCTAGGTAAATTATATCGACGGATATATATAGTTCCATATATCAACATCTCTCTATGTCTAATTCTATCTATCTATCTATCTGCTTACACACACACACACACACACACACACACACACACACACACACACATATATATATATATATATATATATATATATATATATATATATATATATATATATATATATATATATATATATATATATATATTCATTTATTTATTTTGTGGTAGGTGGGGGCGCTCACCATCCACTCACTCAATGTAATGCTGCTCTCGGGTGTCTGCCCTGTCCTCTCCTCCATCCTTCTTTCCTTCCATCTTCTTCTATCGTTCTTTCCTTCATTCTTTCCTCGTCCTTCTGCCTACGGGTGACTTTACACTCTCTCTTCTGTCTTTCATTCCTTCATTCTTTCCTCTTCCTTCTGCCTATGGGTGACTCTACACTGAGTGACAAGCCGACTCTACACTGAGTGACAAGCCAAATGGTTTCCTGTATACCAGGAAACCATTTACTACGCTGGATGGTAACCATATAACCAAATTTTGGCGCCTGGTGGTTTAGTGGGTAATTATTGTGCTCCAATCGGATTGAGCAGGTAAAGGTTTATATCCAAGGGGTGGTTGGGGTTTATTGCTCACGTAATGCCACTCAGGGATGAGTGAGGTTGGTCACTCATCTTAAATGTCAGGATCAACTGCCTAGCCCCGGGCTCCTACCCTTCTCATGGGGCAACGTAGGATTGGATGATGGATGGATGGATTTATTTATTTATTTATCTGTGTTTGTGTGTGTGTGTGTGTGTGTGTGTGTGTGTGTGTGTGTGTGTGTGTGTGTGTGTGTGTGTGTGTGTGTGTGTGTGTGTCATTAAGAAAAAGGGGAATTACTAATGAGACAGGACCGTTTGTTACGGACGGAATCCAGTCCGTGAGTCTATGATGTGATTGTTTTGCTCAAAGTTCCTAACTTTTGCATCCCTTTGCATTTCAACAGCCTGCATACTGGTGATGTTTGGATCACTGTAAGGTAATTTCCGGTTGTGATTCATTGTCGTTTATGAATACCAGGGCTACATTTGCCAGTCTGCGGTCTTGAGGTACAGAACTAATCCTTAATGACTCGTAAAAACTTTGGCTAAATGTTTTGTTTTTCACTCTTTGATCCTTTTAGCTGTTTGGGGGATATTTTATTTGGTTCAGGCATTTTGATGGTCTTATATTTGCTGATGGCAAATAGTGCATCTTTTAATTATAACGTCACTTTTATGCTGCTTTTGTCTAAACATAAGAAGGATGAGGAAGAACCCATACATGAATTTTCAACTGTATATACAGATGCAAAGAAAGCGTTAAGATTTTATCCATCTTGATTTCATCGTTAGTTGCTCTCCACTGCTAAAACCAGTGACCCATTCATTAGAGTCAAAAATGTGCCTACGGTTCAATTCCACTTTATTTGCTCCACATTTTGGGCATGCCCACAACTTTGGGCATGTCGACTACTTTCCTACTTAGTGCACTGTATAAAAAAAACAATCACGTGTGAACAAAGAAACATACACAGAAGAAGGAAAGTGAGAATTAAAGGTGAAATATTTTGTTCCTGAGTGTAGGCCTACATGAGGGATGTATTACGATGATGCTGGATTCATTCATTTGTTCGTGGGGTCAACTGGGATCCAGGAACAAGGAAGACAAAATATCAAGTGTGAGGAATATCAACATCATGCACAGTGAAAAAGAAAAAGTAGAAGAATATAATATTTGGCGAATTGTTACCAGGTGTACACGAAGAATGTAAGAGGCTGGTGTTAGACTCCCATATCATTCTAAAGCCTAAGATGGGGTGAAGTAGAATCTAGAAATAAGGAAGATAATGTACAAAATGGGAGGGCTGCCATCATCGTCATCATCAACGAAGGCTTATTTAATATTTCATATCTTCTCACACTCATCTGCTGGCTAATGGGAGCTTGGTATGTTTCTTTGCCAGCAGATGGTTCTCATTTTGATGCCTCAGATATGAAGGTATTACACAAGCTTTAAGTACGAAGAAGGGGGTATTGCACAAGCCTTAAGTGCGAAAAAGAGGGTATTCCATTAGCCTTAAGTGTGAAGAAGACGTGGTAGAAAGTAAACCAAACTTTTGTCCCCGAGATTACCCCCTGGGGGTAGTTTTTTTTTTTTTTTCAAGAATACTCCCCCAGCATCCCTGCTTGTCGTACAAGGCGACTAAAAGGGTTGGCGGAGGGTTAGTGCCCCTCCCCAGAAAACAACTAACTAAAAAAACAAACAATAAGCCTCGGACAAGGACTGACCAAAAGACGACGACCCAGGACCGGACAAAGGACTTGGTAATTGCAACATGGAATGTAAGAGGAGCGAATGATGAGGTAAAAAAGAGAGAGATTGTCCAGGTGCTTGAGGGTGCGAAAGTTGATGTATGTGGAGTACTGAAACTAAATGAAAAGGTGAGAGTGTGAGAGAATGGGAGTATGGATGGGGTATATGTGCAGGAGTAGGTGAGAATGAGAGGGCAAATGAAGGAGTGTGTATTGTTGTGAGTAAAAGATGGAAGAAAAACATAAGAGAGTATGGATCAGTTGGGTCCAGGATTGTGTGGGTAAGATTGAAAGTTGGAATACAAATGTGGGCGATTGTGTGCGTCTATGCGCCAACGCAAGATCGTGCAAGCAGAGTGTGAGAAGAGTTCTCGACAAATGTGGAGGTGTGAATGGAAAAGTTTGGAAGCAATGAGAGAGTGTTTTTGATCGGTGATATGAATGGTAAGGTAGGGAATGTGAAGGTGGATTGAATAGTTGGTGAGTGGGGTGTGCCTGCTGAGATAGATGAGAATGGCAGTGCGTTTGTAGATATTTGTGATGGGAGGGGGTTGGTGATAGCCAATACCCTCTTCAGGCATAAAATGATCCACAGGTATACATGGCGAGTGATGAGAAGGGTGGGTGGTGATCTGAACGAAAGGAAGGCAATGATTGATTATGTGTGTGTGGATGAAAGGATGCGAAGATGTGTAATGGATGCAAGAGCTTATACAGGTTGGAGGAGTGGACTTTCTGACCACTACTTGGTGGTGGCCAGAATCAAGATCCAAATAAGATGGAGAAATAGAAGAAGGGAAGGACAGGAAGGAGTATTTGCAAGGAGAGTGAAAAGGTTACAAGAGGATGGGAAAAAGGCAGAATATAAGAGAGAAGTGGAGGAACGATTGGGCAAATATGAATTGGAGCAGATGGGGGACGTGGAAGGTGTGTGCAGGATATTCACAGAAGATATATGTGCAGCATGTGATGTGGTGTGTGGGAGGAAGAGAAGACGGAGGGGGGTGCAAGGAACAGCGTGGTGGAATGAAGAGATGAAACAGGCTGTGGCACAAAAGAATAAAGCATAAAATGAATAGATGAGAAAGAGGGGCGTGGAAGAAGTTGAGAGGCGGAAGAGGGAGTTATATGTAGAAAGAAAGAGAGAGGTGAAAAGATTAGTAAGAGAGAGTAAGAAGAGGGTGGATGAGGAATTTGGAAGGAATTTGAGTGTAAAGTGGAGAGACTGTAAGAAAATGTTCTGGAAAGAGGTGAAGACAGTAAGACAAGGCGGAAGTGAAGTTAGCAGGGGAGTGAAAGATAAAAATGGTAGATTACTAGTGGAGAAGGGAGAAAAAGTGAGCAGATGGAGAGAACACTTTAAGGAATTGTTGAACATAGAGAATGGAAGTAATGCGAGTATAAGTGGCTTGGGAATGGCTGGGAGAAGGAGGGAGGTGAGAAGATAGGAAGAAATCAGTAGGATAGAAGTTGTGGAAGCAATGAAGAAAGTTAAATTAGGGAAATCCCCAGGAATTGATGGAATGTGTGGTGAAATGCTGAAGCATGGGGGAGAGATAGTAGTAGAATGGATGTGGAAGATGTGCACATTGGCCTGGGAGGAAGGTAGAGTCCCGGAGGATTGGAAGTCAGGTATAATTATTCCCTTGTACAAAGGAAAAGGGGAAAAAGAAGTGTGTGGTAATCATAGGGGCATTTGTCTTCTTAGTATAATAGGAAAAGTGTATGGTAGGATACTTATTGACAGAGTTAGAGAAAGAACTGAGGAATTAGTTGGAGAAGAACAGGGAGGCTTTAGGAAGGGAAGAGGTTGTGTAGATCAGATATTCATTCTTAGATCTTTAGTGGAAAAGTTTCTAGAGAAGGGAAAGAAGTTGTATGCGGCTTTCATGGATTTGGAGAAAGCATATGACAGGGTGGATAGACAAGGATTGTGGAAAGTATTAAGAATATATGGAGCAGATGGGAAGTTGTTGAATGCTGTGAAGAGTTTATATGATGGTGCTAAGGCTGCAGTGTGTGTGGATGGTGAACTGAGTGAATTTTTCTCTTTGAAGATTGGGTTGAAACAGGGATGTGTCATGTCTCCATGGTTGTTCAATCTGTACATGGATGGGGTAATAAAAGAGGTACAAGATAGGGTAGTGGATGTTGGAGTGGCCCTGGTGAGAGAGGGTAGTGTTTGGAAACTCCCTGTACTGTTGTTTGCAGATGATACTGTGTTGTTCAGTGAAGATGAAGGGGAGCTGCAAGGCTTGGTGGATGAGTTTGAGAGAGTGTGTAAGAAACGGAATCTAAAGGTGAATGTAGGGAAGAGTAAAGTGATGGTCTTTGAGAGAGGTGAAGTCAGTGAATGTACAGCGAGGTTGGATGTGAATACTTGGGTAATGTGATGAGTATAGATGGAGGTTTGGAGGGTGAAGTGCTTGAAAGGGTACAGCAGGGAAGAAAGGTTGCTGGTTCCTTGAAAGCAGTGACAAGAAACAGGGAAGTGAGCATGAAAGTGAAAAAGTTACTACATGACAGTATTGTGATACCACCTCTAACGTATGGAAGTGAAGCTTGGACGTTGTTGGAAGGACACAAGGCAAGAGTGAGAGCAGTGGAAATGAGTTATTTAAGAGGAGCCTGTGGAGTCACATGGAAAGACAGGCTGACAAATGAGGATATAAAGGAGCGTTGTGGTGTGGATGTGGATGTGACAGGAAGTGTTAGGAGGAATACACTGAGGTGGTTTGGCCATGTGGAGAGGATGGAGGGTGAAAGACTGACGAAGAAAGTGTATGTGAGTGAGGTGGAGGGGGGGAGAGGGAGGGGGAGGCCGAGGATGAGATGGAGGGATGGGGTGGAGAGGTATATAAGAGAGGGGTCTGTGAGTTGGGAGTAGGGCAGTGAAATGGCGAGGGACAGGGTGACGTGGAGGCAATTTGTTTGTGGCCACCCCGAACGGGATTGAGAAGTCTGGCAATAGATAGATAGATAGACTACATGAAGGTCGTGCGATGATACTGTACTCACAAGTCAGTATAGAAGTCCCCAAGTGGCCTGCCGTAGTACCGCCTCAGCTTCTGTCTGGTGTTATGTTTGACTAGCTGCTCCACACTGGCATGCTGCTCCATTACCGTCAGACTCACTGCGTCACCGCTGCTGCTCACCACACGGTGGACTGAAACAGCAACACAGGTGGAAGCGAATATCTGTTTGTCTACCTTTCCGACTGCCTGTCTATCTCTTTTTCTTTCTTTTCTGTTTCTTTTGGCCATTCTGTCTTTCTCCTTTACCTCCTTGTCTGTCTCTCTGTTCCCTTCATCCTCTGCCTACTTCTCTATCCACCCTTTTCCCTCTTGTTCCTTCTGCTTGTCTATTGGTATTCTCTGTTTCTCTCTGTTCTTCACCGGAATATTGTTCAGCCACAGACAGACTCACTTCATCACCACTGCTGTTTACTACACGATGGCTCTAAACAGGGTAAACATCTTCACGTACTCCGTCAGCCTCAGTCACAAAACTGTCATCATAACCCCCTCAATTAGATTATGCATTTTTTTTTTTTTTTCATTCTTATTATCTGCGGATGATTTTATTCAGCTTAAGAGGTATTTTGATGTGTGGAGGAGTTCGATATTCCTTTCAATAACCCTTTTCCCACAAGAAGTCCCCCACGAACTGAATAAAAGTGTCTGAAGGTAACAAAAGTAAATTACTAAATGAGGCACCGGTTTGGAGGGGTTGAAATCTAAAATGTGTGCGGGCAATATGCTGCTAAAAAAAAAAAAAAGAATGACTCGTGGTTTAAAGGGATAAAAACACAAAACCAAATAATTTCTGACTTCTTAGCAAATTAATAATGAATCACAAACCAATTAGGATCAAGAAAGCTGCTGATTTATCGGTAACACAAGTATGAAACAGATTTCAGTGGAATGGCTTAAAATGAAAATTAACTTTCTTACGTAGATATCTCTTCACAAAAGGGTATTTTATCGCATTATTTTAAACTACAGAAATAATTTATCAGCTGACTTCTTTCCCCTGAATATCTCCTACAATTTCTCATTATTTATTACTTCGATAAGGCAATGGGTCCTGTTATTACTGCATTCCTCATTAACTATCTTAGATTCTCGCTGATGAAGCTCTTTTTGGTGCGTTGTGACATAGGAGTCCTTAACCTCGTCCGGGCGCCCACTGTCAAATTAACCTGAAGCAAACCTAACATCAGGCGAAGTGTGCCCAGGTTAGGTCAAGTTATTCCTTGGTTGGGACTGGAGGCTGTGTTATTATAATAGAGAACGCAAGGTGTGGGCAAGCCTCCGATTTTGACGACAATTTCTAAGCATGTTATGATGGTGGAACATGCATGGCCCGTTTGCATCGCTGCGGACTACGTACTGTACATGTGAGTCACAGGCTGTTTAACTGAACAGTCACAGGCTTTCCATAAATGGCGATAAAAATTGGAGGGGGGGGGGCGTTGCCGTCCCCCTTTGTGATCTCAGGCTTTACAGCTCTACGTTACCCCAGAATAGGATGCAAGTCATGACAGTACTCCTGGTCTTCGTCATTATGCACCAGAATTAAGGGCGTATAAAAGTGGAAAGAAACTGGATAAAACACTGAGAAAACATTGACAAGAGAAATCAGTTGCCTTATGAAAAAAAAAAATGTGGAATACAGCAAGACAGCAGAAAAAGTCGATTAGTAAAGCATTTCTGCTGCTTAGTCAACTCTAACCCTATTCTCTCTCTCTCTCTCTCTCTCTCTCTGGATACACACACACACACACACACACACACACACACAGGTTGTGAGACATGTGTAGAGCATTATACAGACTATAAAGCATAATGTAATGACCAATAAGGTACACTGACTTGGCATAAGGTCCTTGAATGGAGTACCGAGGCGGCCCAAGTCCTTGGCGATCTGATGGAGAGGGTTGTCCTCCCCGCCCTGGATCCAACTCGGACCCTCGTCCACAACCCAGTCCGCTGGAAGGGTAGGTATACACACATACATACATACATACATACATACATATATATATATATATATATATATATATATATATATATATATATATATATATATATATATATAAGATGCTCGAAAGGAAAAGGACGCCTTCATGTGCTTCACAGATGTAGTAGCTTGGTGGAGCTGCACCTTTATATAAACGACCCTCACATCCAACTCTATCCCCCAGAAGGAGGATGGTGGATTGCAGAAGGACAACTCCAGTGTGCAGTCCAAAGGGTTCACTTTCAAATAAGCCTGGGGTAGCAACTATTATTAAATCTATCATCGTACTCTATCCAAAAGTAAATGTCCAGACACACATGCTGTATACACACATAAATTACCAGCAGATGGCACACTCTGAGCCTGATTTAATCGTGTACAAATACAGATAGTGAAAATATTCAAAAGTATTGGATGAGAGTGAGGGCGCTGCTGCTGTTGTTGCTGCTGATGATAATGATGGCAAACTAAAAGTCTATTGTGTTTTACAGTCCTTGTGCGTGACTCTGGATAATACTGCCTATGACGGTGATGAAGGAAATGATAAAGAGGAATATGACGATGCAAATCATATGAACTGAGCTACAACACTGTAATTCTCACAGTGTCGAAGTGTTTTGACGCGGCCCCCGAGTCTATCAGTGGCTTCCAGGAGGAGGATGTCGCTAACACCCCCACGCAGCAGAGTAGAGAAAGCAGCCATGCCCGCCACACCACCACCCACCACCACCACGCCAACCACACCACTGTCACGCAACCTGCAAAGATATACAGCCATAGTATTGTTGGTTCAGCAGGGCTTCTTGCACCTCCTCCTTAAAAATTCACTTCTGCATGGTTTTTGTTGAGATATCCAATAAACTGCAGGCTGAAGCTAACCCTCCATCCCCCTTTTGTGGGATAGGGAGGGAGGTGAGGGATATTACATAACCAGGCAGCCGAGCCGCCCGTTTACATCAGTGCCACCACGTGTAGGTGTCCCTCTCCAATGCCATTTCTGCATAAAACTCATTAATATCTGTCTGTCATCCAGTCTATTGTTGCCACGTCAGGGGCACAGAGGCGGGGAATAGCTTACTTAGACCAGACATTAAGGCGAATGTGACCAGTTGCTTTTCCTTCAGTGGCATAAGGTGAGCAATACATCCCAGCCACCCCTCGGATGTAAACCAATTGGACTGCATGTGTGTGGAGCACCTCAACCCACTACACCACCAGGCGTTCATCTGGGTATATGATTATCATCCAGCGCAGTAAATGGTATCATGAGCTACAGAAACCATTTGATAGATGGAAACGGGGAGTCTTTGGTAAGTGAAAGCGCCCACCATCAACTCACTAGATGCAATGATAGTTTCAAATGTTTCTGCCATAAGTGACGAGCGAATAGGTTTCTCAGTATCTTCATTAAAACTAAGGAAGACAGTCGTAGTTGGGGAAAATGAAGGCTTTATCTAACTCCTTGGCATTTATAACTTTGTCTTGGGCTGAGGAAAAGCATCCAATACGAGCAAGAATGAAATCAGGAATACGTCATCATCGTGAATGGCTTAATAACATGTCCCCACATACACAGATAATACGTGCAGATAGTGTTGTGAAATACGATGTAAAATGCGTTCCATTTCACCAGTGGAGTTAGCGTTGTGAGACAGAATAATAAGAACCCATGCTTTTGATGGAAGGTAGGTTGTGTTAATGTGAGACTAAACGAACATATGCTCAACCCCTTCAATCTTGCTACCTCAAGACGATTTTATTCAGCTTTTGGGAGACCTTTCATGGTGAAGGGATATGAAGGCGATTTATTACCTCTCCAATTCGACAAGTTTCTTCAAAGGTGAATGAAACAGTCTGGAGATGGCAGGAGTAAAATTAAAAACCATCATCAAAACGAAGGGGCTACAGACGAAATATATGTATGTATAAGTAGGTAGGGTCTGTCTCTGTTCACACAGTAGGAGGGTTCAAGTCAGGCCTAAGCTGTTCTATCGCCTAAATAAACAACTTCTCGTGTGGGTATAATTCTTCTATATGAATAATTGAAAATCAGAACGCAATATGCTTATAGTTCATTCATTTTTTGTTTCTTGTTGCAGTTTATTTCTCGTTGCTCACTGGCAGAGTAAAACAGTACTACGACTCTACATCTTCACAGGACTTCTTTGTGACTAGCACCATATTCTAGTACAAGTAATCAGTATGGTGGGGATGAAACAGGGCAATCTTTCTGCTGCTTTACCACAGGATTTAATATCATGAAACTAAAGAGCAGAATGATAGAGTTAGTATAGTGAAATAATACGCCAGGTTTGTGCTAAGCTTCCGTACTAGGTGTGTCCGAGTCTGGGATCTGTTACGAGGGATGACTGATGTTGCTTTAGTCTTCGTATATATATATATCATGTCACACTTAACCATCTGAACCCGAGGACTCTGACCCAAGAACGATATGTTGTGTTCTGCTCGCAACCACATGATTAGAAACACAATTCACTGACTCCATTTGTTACAAGTTAATCCAGTGGAACAATAAGTAAATTTCCTCTTGAGTCTCGTCAATAACTGTACCTAAATCTGGAATATGCGTTGTCCACAAACTACTTATACCTTAAGAATTTATTTAAAAAGCTAAAAACTGAGATGATTGTGTGTGTGTGTGTGTGTGTGTGTGTGTGTGTGTGTGTGTGTGTGTGTGTGTGTGTGTGTGTGTGTGTGTGTGTGTGTTGCTACAACATTTTGTGCTCGTCAACAACGTCAGCACCATCAGTAGCAGTAAGCAGCTAGGAAATATCTTCCAATACGTCGGTACGTAATTGCGGAACTCATACTCAGCCTGTCCCTAGTGATGAAGTGCCCATGCCGCATGATGACGACAAGCAGTTGACGTCTTCCATATGTGATAACACGAATTCTTGCAAGACGTCGAGGTAATAATCTGCCTTAGGGTGGTTGTTGTTGATGTTATTATTACTGCTGTTGTTGTTACTATTGAACCATGATCTGTCTGACCAAATACATCCGCTAAGTGCAGGTATACAACTGCTTCTTTGCTGCTCTCCTACAGGTAGCTACAGTTATTGTTGTTGTTACTGTTGTTTAACCCCGGTCCTTTTGACCTAGCAGACACGTCCACCGCAGGTGAGCAACCGCTCCTATAGGGTTGTTCTATAGGTTCCCTACACCGTTGACCTGTCTGTGTGTTAGTGTGGCGTGTGCTGTGCAGTGCACTAAAATGTGTGTTATGCTGAATGCACCTATTCTACAAGCAGGGCACGTGTCGTCTGTGATTCCACTCAACCCAATTTTATGCTGGTAATTGACAAGGGTTGGGTGATGTCCTGACCTAAGCCTGGCTAGATGAACTCGATCATATCTAGGTATGGAATATCCGATGGGTTGGCGTCACAGCGTTCTGACCGAAATGTTGTATTGTCCTTCACGTGAAGTGAGTACGTAGATGTTTCTTCATTGTTGGTGTTGGTTGTTGTAAAGGGTTTGATAATGTTTGTGTGGTGTCTGCTTTCTGTGCTATGTACCGGCACATGCTGCTACATGTGCACCTCTTTTATCATGATAGCCTCAAACAAGAAGTACTTAAATTTCAGTGTGTGAACTGTGGGAGTGGTTTTGGTGCAAAGAGTAGTGATGTGTTCTGTATGGTTTGCAAGGTGTTTTACTGAATTTTGAATAAGATGGGAACCCATGTCGGGGAGGCATAGGACATCCTTGATCTACTGTATTGTTCGTAGAGGGAATAAAATGTTTCTTTTTACTGCCCAGTGTCTGTCTCTGTAGTTGCCCTGATTGCCCTGAGTTTGGCTGTTTTCCGCCTCTTGATGTCTTGTACATGGTTTTGAAGGTGGGTCCGTGGTCTTTTGTCACACCAAGGATCTTAGTGGAGGTGTGTGTATGTGTATTGTTAAGTGTGATGTGAGGAATGTACCTTGTTCATGTTTATTGCTAGTGATAAGTAGCTGTGAATCTGATTAGGGTGATCGTCGGCGTGTTGTCCTCGACCCACATCTCTAGTGTGATGAGATCGTCCTGTCGCAGTGTGCTGGCTTTCTCTACGATGTGGTATGAGGTTGTTATGGTGATGTCGTCTGTATATAAGGCAATGTTTGTGTGGGAATATCATGCACGTATAGGTTGAAGAATGTGGGTGAGAGAACTGAGCCTTGTGAAATTCCGTTTGGGAAATCCCGTGTTCGCGATGTCTTGACCTGGAATGTAGCATGTTCTTGTCCACCGCGCAAATACTGTAGTTGGCAAGGCACTATTTGGTGTTGTTGTCCATGCTTGTGTTGTGTATCTTGGTAATCAGTTTTGCGTCAAAGGATGGCACTGAAGACTTTATTAATAAATGTTGTTGTGAAGTGTGTATGTTGTGTGGGTGTCACGGAGTTGATGTCGTCAGATGCTTTTTGTGTACGATTAGTCAGTAAGATGTCTGTAGAGTGTAGTGCTCTAAATTCGTGTTATGAGTAAGGGGGACATGGAGTGTGACTTTGTTGAGATAGAGACGTTCAGTTAAACTGGATGGTGTGCTAAGCTGTGTTATGGTTCTAATCAAAGAAGGAGGTGTTGGATCCTTGTTTGGTTTAAGTGCAGTAATGATCGTTCCATGCAGGGTGCTGATATCATTCGGCCTTGTGCTTGTAGAGCTCTTTGTTTTCTTGATAATGTTACGTTTCTGTTCTAGAGTGAAGGGGCTTGCATTGTGGTCGAGTGGAAAGGACCACTTATGTTGAGAGGACTGTTTTTCAGACCCACTGAGTGTTAGTGTTAAAGTGACTTATGTTTTGCGTAGTAGTTCATGGATATGTTGCTTGTTCTTTGTAGTAAGGGATGTGTTGGAAGCGATGGCGCCGTAGGTCGTGGAGGTGCATGTTTGTGATATAGCGATACTGCAATTTTTATTTTTATTATTATTATTATTTTTTTTTTTTTTTTTGCTTTTTCATATTATTTCATTTTTTATCTTTTTTTTTTTTTTTTCTTTTGAGCCGAGAGGGATCTGTGAAGTGACTGGGTGTTGTTTCGAAGACCTACCAGTTTTCCGTTTTCTTTGTTTTAATTTCGTTGCTCAGTTCCTGGAGACTTGTGATGGTGTTTTTGTGCACAGGAGAAGAGCTGTATTTAAGTGAGTTGTGTTGCCTTATGATGCGGGCAATCTCCGGTGTAAAGTTTGGGTTGTAATGTCATCAGTTGCCTGGTGGAATGTGGTGTTTGTCTGCGCTGAGTAAAATCTTATTAAGCTTTATAATATGCCTGTTAATGTTGGTTATTGGTTTAGTGTGTTGAAGTGTTGTTCTGT
>NC_137068.1:16397405-16444905 GCF_032717465.1 Coenobita brevimanus
CACACACACACACACACACACACACACACACACACACACACACACACACACACACACACACACACACACACACACACACACACACACACACTATGAACTTAGTACATTTTCACCGTTAATAAAAATCTGCACACGGTTATGGCAGGACTTCATGAGACAAGCGTGTTGTGAGTCACCTACACAGGAAGCGAAGGCGTGGATGCAAGAGGAACCAGTCCATGTGCCAGAGGCGAGTCACTCCGTTATCTCATAAGTCTTTCCTGCTGAACATCTTACCTGCCGCTGCTCGGACCTCACCCCATAATCTCACCGCTGTATCGTATCCTCTTCTTGTACACTTCCTCTCTCACACATCGCTAGGTCGCCACTCAGGCCTCAACACGTAACTTTATCGCACATGTATCGTATCCGCGCCAAGTAAAGTTCCAGTTACTTCTTCCTTCAGTCCTTCCTGCTTCGTATATTACTGGTCGTTGCTCGGACAACCTACTCCTCTTACAGTTGAATCCTGTCCGTTCCAAGTACAGTTCCGATCGGTAATTTATTTCCATCCCTGTGGTTCTCAACAATAGCCGATTTTTTATTACCTGATGGAACTGGGCCACTCTCACAAATTAAATACCAAATTATTGTTCCATGGAAAATTCATGAGCTTCTGTCATGATGTAGGAATGAATATCCCTTGTAACTAGTCAAATCAATCCTCTAACACGAAGCGGTGCCAAAGCACAGCAAACCCTTCCCAGGCAGTCATTTTAGTGCTGACTTATTAACGCAATAGCATATTTAGTCAAAAATGTCACAGACCAAATTTGGAGTAAATCGGGTGAAAACTGACGATTTTATGCCCATTTGAAATGTTAGGCCCAACCCATCTGACATTGACCCCCTTACTGCAAATTGGGGGGCGACGCCCTCTGATGGAATGAGGCATGTTATAGGATGCGGATTTGAAAGATGCACCTTTAGGTTTTGGTTTCATGTCGATATGACGAATTTGAAAGGAGTCTCTCTCTCTCTCTCTCTCTCTCTCTCTCTCTCTCTCTCTCTCTCTCTCTCTCTCTCACACACACACACACACACACACACACACACACACACACACACAAACACACACACATATATGCATGCATTGTGTAAAAGATTATCCCACTCTTGCATCGCTATCAGGTGTGTATTAGTAATCATCATCATCATCATCATCAACATCATCATCATCCGAACCTCCTTTCTCACCCTAGGGCAGGGTGAGGAGTAGCAACGTCCAGACAGCCCTAGTTTGCCCAGTCCAATGGGCCACGCTTCCATTCACACATCATTCAAGCCCCCGGAATCATGGCTCTATCTGATACGCCAGAAACTTGCCACATTCTGCAGCTTCACATAAACGTATCCGATAGAGTCAATTAGGATGCTGTCACGTTAAAAAGGGGTGCCAAATCCCTGATCATGCACTTCTCACAATATTAATCCAGCCAGCTCGATCTCTATTCAGTCCCTAGCCTCACAGACTTCCATACCTCTCTTCCTCACTCACTCATAAACCATTTCCCTCCACCTTCTCCCCTCTCCTTCAAATTCACTCAGATATACCTTTTTTTTTAAACACTCTATTGTTTTCCATTTTCTCCACATGACCATACCATCTCAATACACTTTCTTCGATTCTCGTGTCCACAGACTTCCTCACTCCGCATCCTTCACGAATTATATACCGGTACATTATTTCGTGTCCTATCCACACTCTGTACTCCACATACATTCCTCAGCAGTCCCATCTCCACTGCTCTCACTCTTGCCTTTTCATTTTCATGCCACACCGTAGTCTCACATCCATATGTTAATGCTGGCACTAACACTCCTTCATATAAGCCTCGTGCAGCTGCAACATTCAAGCCTCCGTTTCTTATCAAGGCCTTCATTGCACCAGCCACTTTCCTTCCTTGTTTCACTCTGCTTTTCAGTTCTTTTGTACATTTTCCTCTCTTTTCTATCACTGTACCCAGATATTTGAACTCTCTCACCAATTCCAGTCTCTCTTCATTCTGTATAACATCACACTGGGAGTCACCTTCACTTTCAGTAACCGTTACTTTAGTCTTTTCTACATGTACTCTCAAGGCACGACGCTTACAGACATCAGCTAAACTCTTCACTAGTCTATCAAGCTCTTTTCCGGTATTCGCAAGTAGTACTGCATCATCTACATACAACAAATTATTAATAATAATAACAATAATAATAATAATAATAATAATAATAATAATAATCCATCTATTGCCAGACGCCATAATCCCATAAGGGGTGGCCATTTGACTCTGAGGTATTTATTTTACGAGGAGGGGCACTAACACTCCACCAATCCACTTGCTGACACGTAGGGAGCGCGTATAGTTTGGTTATATGGTTACCACCCAGCGTTGTGAATGGTTTCTTGGCTTACAGGAAACTATTTTGCTTGTCACTCAATGTAAAGTCACCTGTAAAGGAAAGAAAAGCAATATGAAGTGACAACAAAGATGGGAGAAATAGGAAGAGAGGCGGGCAGGCACAAAAAAAAAACATGATAAAGGCTAAGGAAGAAGTAGGCAACACCACATCAAGTGAGTGAATGATGGTCGCCACCACCTACCACAAATAATAATAATAATAATAATAATCCATCCATCCATCTCATCCAGTCTTACGTTGCCCAACGACGAGCGTAGGAGACCGAGGCTCGGCAAGTTGGTCATGACATTTAAGATGAGAGTGACCAGCCTCACTCATCCCTGAGTGGCATTATGTAAGCAATAACCCCAACCACCCCATGGATATAAACCTTCGCCGGCTCAATCCAATTGGAGCGCCGCAATTACCCACTAAACCACCAGGCGCCATTATTTGATTATATGGTTACCACCCAGGGTAATAAATGGTTTCCTGGTGTACAGGAAACCATTCGGCTTGTCACTCAGTATAGAGTCACCCATAGGCAGAAGGAACAGGAAAGAATGAAGGAAATAAAAACATAAAAGAGGGAGTGTAGTCACCCGTAGGCAGAAGGACGAGGAAAGAATGAAGGAAAGAAAGACAGACGTGGAAGGAAGGAAAGGAGGGAGGAGAGGAAAGGGCAGACACCAGAGAGCTGCACTACATCGAGTGAGTGGATGGTGAACTTCCTCACCTACCACTAACTAATAATAAGAATAAGAATAAGAATAATAAAATGATGATGATGATGATAATAATAATAATAATAATAATAATAATAATAATAAACGTAAAGATAATAATAATTAAAATAATAATAATAATAATAATAATAATAATAATAATAAATAATAATAATAATAACAATAATAAAAATATAATAAAAACAATGACCCCGCCTGTTAGGTGTTACCTAGCAATGCTGAGCAGGCTTGAGTAGCCTACTGCTTCAACCTAGCAGGGCCAGACTAGGTGGGTGCAGCCATACTAGATGGGGCTACTACTATACTCCTCTTGATGAACCTGTGCACCTGAGATTTTTGGGTAAGTAGAATGTGTTTGTTTCGCGGCTGCTGATTGGCCGCCGATGATGTCATTGAAGTAATGCATTCATGTATTGTAGTGCAACTTGCGGCCGTAGGTGTACACCGTGGGTTGACATTATAGTGCAACATGCGAACGTGGGTGTACACCGTGGGTGGATGCAGCGCAACATGTGGACGTGGGTGTACACCGTGGGTGGATGCAGTGCAACATGTGGACGTGGGTGTACACCGTGGGTGGATGCAGTGCAACATGTGGACGTGGGTGTACACCGTGGGTGGATAATTTGCTTCAAACTTCACTCATCGTTTTATAAAACTTTATAATCAAATTTAATTTTCTTTTATACCAATAAACTTTTAAAGGTAATTTTGACCTCTTTATCTTCGGAAATTATTCCATATTTAATCTGGCTCCTTGTATTGAAGGCAATTTAAAAATATAAATATATATGTCTTAAAATAGGAAGAGGTGTAATTTAAATCATCGGCGGCCAATCAGCAGCCGCGATTCAAACACTCTACTCGCCCCATACATCTCAGCTGCACAGGTCAATCGAACAGGGTATAGCAGTAGTCAGACTAAAGCACTCTCCCCATCTGAGTCATAAGCAGGTCAGGATGGGTATATTAACTGTTCCCTTCCCCTAAGGATAAGCATTGCTGGTCTTCCTCCCCCACATCTCCCAAGACCCTCTTGATTTAGGAACCCCATCTGGAAAAGATGGTGGCTCTTTGGGGGTGGGGACGAGAAGGGCGCAGAGGAGGATGAAAAGGTCAACTCCTCCTCCACCTCCGCTGATAATCCCCTTGAGCCAGAGCCCTTGCTGGAAAGGTGGCGGCCCATCGGGGGTAGAGACGAGGATAGCAAGGAGGAGGATGGAAAGGCCATCTTAACCCCAAACCTCTCCTGAGACCCTCTCGAGCCAGAACCCAGACAGAAAAGTGGTGGTGGAAGGAGGGGGGGGAGGGTGAGGAGGGCCTTTCGGGGGGGGAGACGAGTCTGCATGTGAAATGTTACCAAACAGCGGTAAGCAGGCTTGAGTACTGCATCGACTAAGTGGGGCCATACTAGAAGGACCTATTAGCAGCAGTCGGGCTAAAAGCACTCCAGCAAACCACTGCGGGAGCATAACAGTCTAACTCGGTGCCGGTCCAAAGTCCAGATAAATGGGGAGGCTTGGCGCCTGGAATGGCATCTGATTGTAAAACCGGCCAAGACCAAACTTGCAGATCAAACCAGGCTTGCCTCCAGCTGTGTGGCGAAGATTGACCAAGCACATCGACCCCATGCAGCAGTGGAAAAACGATGTGAGAGGAAGAATAGTAATAATAACAGGAACTTTATTATTGCTATCATTATTATCATTATTATTACCAGCAATAGTAGTAGTAGTAGTTGCAGTAGTAGTAATAGTAATAATAGTGGTGGTAGTAGTAGTAGTAGTAGTAATAGTATCGGTTTGTTTATTCACTGCAGGCAGTAGCTGAAAATACGCAGCTACCTTATCTCGTATCCTGTGTGTGTGTGTGTGTGTGTGTGTGTGTGTGTGTGTGTGTGTGTGTGTGTGTGTGTGTGTGTGTGTGTGTGTGTGTGTGTGTGTGTGTGTGTGTGTGTGTGTGTGTGTGTCTGTGTCTGTGTCTGTGTCTGTGTGTGTATGTGTGTGTGTGTGTGTGTGTGTGTGTGTGTGTGTGTGTATAGCATCAGTCTGTTTGCGTGTTGTCTAGTGATGCTGAGCGACATGTAACCTTTATCGTTGGTGGAGTAGGAGTCATGCCATCACAACAGTTACCCTTGGCTGTGTGGTGGGTCAGTGGGCCGCGATCATGAGGCACTCCAGGCGATACCAACACCACCAGACACGCATACCCTCTGCTGTGTGTGTGTGTGTGTGTGTGTGTGTGTGTGTGTGTGTTATTTTTTTACACAATCGCTAACAAAACACCAGCCGCATCTCGTGCTTCCCTCTCCAGCTTTCTCCATGTTTCTTTGACAGTCATCCCCATGAGTCCCCACCCATTGACACTGATGATAATATTCGGCCACAGACCAGGTTATCTGTGTCGCTTCCTTCCATGTGACCAGAATGAGAGTAATAGTTTAAGCGGCAGTGGAGATTTCGTAAGACATTTTTTTAATTGATTCATTTGCCACATCAGACGTCCATATCCTCTTATTTATTATAGATGCAAACCATATTGTAAATAAAAATATATCTACATCATACAGGCGACTGTTAAGGTGGACTGGGAGTAACGGTTAACTCTTGCATTAGAGAGTTGGACAGAAAAGGGATGAGAGTTTGCTGCTAGACGGGTGCTACTCGCCACTCGTAGAGGTAGAGAATGCAAGCAGACAGTTCAGAGGAGCAGTGATCATTGAAGTAGCGACAGAAAAGAGATAAAGATGCAACAGTGTGGCGAAGGGACAGAAACTGAAGGGAGCTAGTACAAGGAGGAGAGTTAATGAGACGAAAATCCTTTGACTCCACCCTATTGAGAAGAGCTGAATGTGGGGAACCTCCCCACACATGAGAGTTGTACCCTACACAGGGGCGGATAAAACCCGTGTATAGAGTCAACAATTGTGCAGGGGTAAAGAAGAAACGGAGTCGGCTTAGCACACCTAATCTTTTGGAAGCAGATTTTACAAGAGATGTAATATGATCTTTCCAAGATAAGTCACGAGTGAATGAAACCCCAAGCATGTTCAAGGATGGTGCAGGATTAAGCTGAATATTATTAAACATTAGTGGGTATACCTGTGGAAGATTTTGTCGGGTTGCTAGGCGTAAGAACTGAGTCTTTGATACATTAAAAACAACAAGATTATTTTTACCCCAATCAGAGATACGAGCCAAGTTAGACATTAGGCGTGCCTTAGCACGCAGCATAACCTCAAGAAAATGACTGAATACTATTCTTGTGTTTTCTCACAGATACAACAGTTTGCCCTCATTATCACCTCTTTTATTATCCCTTTCCACTACTGACTGATACTCCTGAGCTTCAAGAGGACTGGTATGTTTCCTGGCCATGGGTGACTGTCTCTGATGTGATGCGTCAGGGAGGTAAGTGACGGACATACCCTCAGCGTGAAGTGGACACAGTAGGCCAACTCATGTCCCTGATTGTACACTCACGAGGTATTCTCCGCTCAGTAAGATCCCTAGCACTTCCTTAATAATGGTAGGTGGTGGCCACCATTATTCACCCATATGATGTAGTGCTGCCCACTTTTTCCTTCCCCTTTTTTCATTTTTGTCTCTCTGTCCTCTCTAGCTACTTTTCTCTTTCCATCTCGTCCTTTTTATTATTCTAGTTTCCACTTCAGGCTGCTCTACACTGAGTGAGAAAACTAATGGTTTCCTGTAACCCAGGAAGCCATTTACAAACCTGGGTGGTAACCATATAACTAGATAGCAGGGTGATGTGGAGCCTGCTATGGCGCCCCTGTTAACTGGATGGACAGTCACAAGTGTGGCGTCCATCCAGGAACCACGCCTCCACAATATTCCCCGCACATTGCTGTGGCGAGGTACTGTCATCCGCAAGGAAACATCAGTTCAATGGACGGGACGGCCATACAGGGGCGGTTGCTTGCCTGTGGTTGATGAGTTTGCTCGCCCAGAGAGACTGGGGTTGATCAACAACAACGAGTTTATTTCTGAGCATGGTACGTTAGTGCTCTTGTTCATGTTACTGATAATGATGCCGATATTATTACTACCAACCGCGATAGTGAAACTGGCAATGTTTTCAGTTTGTCTGTCTGTGTGTCTGTTAACACGATAATTTCGAAACCGCTCAAGACATCATCAAAAATTTTTACAGGTGTGTAGTAGGGAAAAAATCGATCGCGAGTTCGGAATTGGTGAAAGTAGGTCAAGGTCGGTGTGTCTTGGCACGATAACTTCGCAACCACTCAAGATAACATCACAAAATTGTATAGGTGTGTAGTAGGGATGAAAATCTACTAGTTAGAAATTGGTGAGGGAAGGTCAAGGTCAAGGTCATATTCCGAGCAGCGCTAGATATGTATCGGCTCGCAGTTGGTGTGATCCCCTCTTGGAGGGGCCTCTAATTATTATTATTATTATTATTATTATTATTATTATTATTATTATTATTATTATTATTATCATTATCATTATTATTAGTTGCAACCCCAGGCTCAGCTAAACGTGAACCCGGTGGACTGTAATCTGAAGATACTCCCCTCCTACAGCTCACCATCTTCTTTTGAAGGGATAGGGAGGAAGATAAGGGACATTTATATAACCAAGCAGCGAAGCAGCTCAATTTCATAGTTCCATCCACGTGAGCGTCCCTCTCCAGCACCATCCGATAATACAGCACACTGTATTGCTGTCCTGTACATAGAAAAATAATAGCAACGGTGTCGGGTGGCCCCCCTGTACCTCAGTGTGAGACTGGTGGGTGAGGTGATTTGTGCATCAAACAGTCTAGTGGCAGAAAGAAAAGAGTAACAAATACAGCACTACTTGTTAGGCGCGGGAGCTTCAGGGCCATAATTTGGGCCGCTAAAGTATGCGGGGGTCAAGCATCTCGTTTCTGAGGCAGACGCACAGGACGGCTCTTACTGTACAGATGCTACCACATTTAGAAGTAACATCTTAGGACTAACATGCGAGCTAACGGTAATAGGCCCTTACCACCTTACCTTTTACATTACTGTGTCCGGAAGGTAAGGATGAGGGTGAGGGTGAGGGTGAGTGTGGTGGTGAGGGTGAAGGTGAGGGTGAGGGTGAGGATGAGGGTAAGGGTGAAGGTGAGGGTGAGGGTGAGGATGAGGGTAAGGGTGAAGGTGAGGGTGAAGGTGAGGGTGAGGGTGAGAGTGAGGGTGGTGGTGAGGGTGAGGGTGAAGGTGAGGGTGAAGGTGAGGGTGAGGGTGAGGGAGAGGGCGGAGGTGAGGGTGGGATGGGGATGGAGTGAGGGTAGAGGTGAGGATGAATAAAGTCGTCTGGTAGGGACAAGAAGTAAGCTGAGAAGTCCTTGCTCTGATGAGGATTAATGCTAATGGGAAGAGAAGAGGGGAAGAAGTATACTGTAGGTGCTTTGTTTTCATCCAGCAGAACTGGGACACTCTCACAGACTGAAGACTAAGTAGTGCTTGCATGGAATTCAATGTGCCTTAGCTCTGAGGTATGACTGAGTCTCCTTGGTTACTAGCTCAACAGACATTCCATTTTGACTTCATATAGGCATCAACCGTTCTGAAAGGAGTTCTGGATCTTTGTCAAATTAGAGTAAATGAAGGAAGTAAGGAAGAAGTGCAAGGAAACCATCTAAGGCAACGAATATACGTCCTTACTTACCTTTGTGTGAGTCATGATCAGAGGGTGGCGTGGGGTGAAGCTGAGGCTGAGGCTCGACTGGAGTGACCCATTTGGTTACGTAGCTCAGCAGGGACTGCAGTAAGCTCTTCCCGCTGCTGCTACGACCTTCCACGCTTGATTCTGAACATCGTGAGGAGAAACTGTCAATGCTGGTGAAATATTAAGAAAGAGCACACTAAAAAACTATTGTGAAGGGAACTAAAACAACTAATACCATTACAGCGAGGCGATTTGTTTGTGGCCACCCCAAACGGGATTGAGGCGTCTGGCAATAGATAGATAGATAGACAGACCATTAGAGCTACTGGAACTAACTTCGTACCGTTTGTTATAACCTGAGGGAACTTGGCCAATCCTACAATTTGAGTCCTAAGTCGTGGTAGCATTAAATTCAGTGAGTCTTAAGCATGAGGTATGAATGAGTTTCCTTGGGTTACTAGTCAAATCAACCCTCCAGTCCTACCACACCTGGCCATCAACCGAACTGAAATGGGATAGGGATCTTTGTCAGGTAAGCGCTCTATAACACACTTTTGTTTAGATGTCGATCCTGAACCCGGTACCTGTTTATATTTCTGGTGGTAGTCATAGGAATCACCATCCATTCACTCGATATAGTGCTGCTTGCAGGTAACTCTGCATTGGATGACAAGCCAACTGGTCATCTGTTACCCAGGAAATCATTCACTACGATGGGTGGTAACCAGAGTCCCAAATGAGGCTTGCTGGTCAAGGCGCTCCGGCCGAATGGGACCCCACTGGTTTAAATTCGAGGGATGGGTGTGTAAAGGCCGTACGAAACTTCCTAAATTAATCACTGTGCTGGCAGGGATGCGATCTCAGGCCCTCGCGCTCAACATGCACACACGTTACCACTAAACGAAAGAGAGGATCCCGCACTTACCTCTGGCAAAGCGGGCTTATATAGACCCCATTACAAAGGGGGGGGGGGTTATTACTCGCATAATGCCACTGAAGGGCGAGCGAAGCTGGTCACCCTCGCATTAAATGTCGGAACCCAGTAATCTAGTCCCCGCCCCCTACGCTCCTGATGAGGAAATAAGGGATTGGATGGTAGGTATAAATTACCCATTGCCTCTATCCACCTTCAAAGAACTCCAGAACCGAACGGTTAAGAAAAGTTATATTTAAGCCCTGTAAGTATAACGATTTGTCTAAACTCAATAGAATTATCTTATCATAGTAGGACTAATAAAACAAGTCATCGTAATGAAGAGGTTAATTAGGTTATCAAGAGACTAATTTACTCAACATGGTAGAACCTCACGTGGTGTTTGTGTCAGTTAAGGCCGTATCCCAATCCAGTACAAAAGTCCACGATACAGGCAGGGCCATGAGAACCCTAATTTGGGACATCGCTGAAGTCTAAGGGAATAGAAAGCTTTGAGTCCGAAAAACTTTAGGGCGTGACTGACAAACTGAGCCGTTCCAAGAGATGCTCCCGCATCTAAAAATGCCTCACTAACAGAATAAAATCTTCTGGTGTTGGCAAGGTTATATCTCTTACTCAGTCCTTTGTTTCCCTATTAAGAGCGTAGGGGCCCGGAGTTGGGCTACTTAGTCCAGACATTTAAAGCATGGGTGGCCAGTCACTAACTCCTGAGAGGCATTATGTGAACAATAAACCCCACCAGTGCTCAGATGTGAACCCTTATGTGCCACGTCCGGTTGAAGAGCATTACCACAGTCGACCACCAGATGACCATTTGGTTATATGGTTACCACCCAACGCTGTAAATTGTTTCCTAGGCCATAAGACCCCTTTTGGCTTGTTACTCGGTGCAGATTCATCTCTACTTTCACTGATCCACATTGCGTTGTTGTTGTTGCTATTGTTGTTGTTGTTGTTGTTGTTGTTGTTGTCCTCGGCTCACTGGACGCAAAGCCAGGTGACTGAAGGATGGAGCTACCCTTCTCCTGCTGTTCACCATCCTCCTTTCGGCTGATAGGGAGGGAGTTGAGGGACGTTTGTATAACAGGAAAGCAGAGCCGCCTGGTGGTGGACAGGGACGCCTTCATGTGGTGGCACTGATATCACCATATGGCTCCACCACCTTTTTTTTTTTCTTTTTTTCTAAATAACAGAGGAAGGAAAAACAAATGAGCTGAGAAAAAAAATCCATACACCAAATTGCTGGTGTCCTCCATTCATAAAAATCTGTAACAGTTGGACTTAAACAGCTGTAGGTTGAAGTCTGGGGGGAAACAACTCCGGGGAAGCGAGTTCCAGAGAGATGCAGCTCGGGGAATAAGAGAATAATTCTGACAGGCACAAGTTGGAGGTTGTTTATTTGTAATAGCAGGGCTATTAATAATTCCAACAGCTTTGATCTGAATCTTGTCCAGTTGTTTTAGTGCAACCTCTCCACATCCATTCCACAAGGGTTATGCAAACGTCCCTCAACTACTTCCCTGTCCCCTGAAAGGTGGATGGTGGATTGGAGAAGGGCAGCTAAGGTCTGCAGTCCACCGGGTTCACGTTTCAGATGAACCAGGGGCAACAACAACAGCAACAGATCCGCCTGGTCATATCGGTGCCACCACGTCAAGGCGTTCCTCTCAAACCGTCCCACATAACGTCTATCTATCTATCTATAGCCAGACGTCTTAATCCAAAAAAGGGGTGGCCACAAACAAATCGTTTCCATGTCGCCCTGTCTCCTGCCATTTCGCTGCCCTCCCCCAGGCTCACATCCCCCCCTCTCGCATATACCACAGTATCCTCTCCATCCCACCATCTCATCCTCGGTCTCCCCCTCCTTCTTCCCCCCTCCACCATACTCACATATACTCTCCACGTTAGTCTCTCGCTCTCCATCCTCATTACGTACAAACCACAAACACACTTACCACTGATTCCATTTATAAGTAGTCGTATATTGTACTCCACTGCTTCCGGGCTGAACTCTTCCAAAACGTCCTGGTTCCGTCCTCGCCACCCCAGCCCTTCCTCTGTGCCCACCGCTGATGCCTTACCCACCCACTCATCCACCTGCCAATAGTAATTACGTAGTAGCAGTAGTACCACTGGTGGTAGTTGTAGTAGTAGTAGTAGTAGTAGTAGTAGTAGTAGTAGTCCAGTATTTGCAGCACTGCAGTAGTAACAATATAAGAAGAAGAAGAAGAAAAAGAAGAAAACAATATGAAGACGAAACAATAGTAGTAGTAGAAGTAATGACAACAGCAGCAGCAGCAGCAGCAGTAGTAGTAGTGGCAGTACATGTATCCCGAGGTGGAACTGAAATATGAACCCGGTGGACTGCAGGCTGAAGCAGCCCAGCTCCTTCAGCGCACCATCCTACTTATCAACTCTTTCCTTCACCTGGCAGAAGTAGGCTATATACTGGTATTTATGGGACCTTAGCTCTCTGATGGTGGGGACAACTCTAGTATTCTATTCCAGGTAACATCAGGCGGTTTTATTCAGGTGAGTCACATGAGCCTGTTAGTTATATGACAGTCACCAGTAACCTTCTCATGACTGGGACAACTTTGTTTGGTTTGTTTTCATCTGACAAAGATCCGTAACCTCTTTCAGCTCAAATGATAGCCACGTGTAGCCAGGTTGGGTGGTTTATTTGACTAATAACCAAGAAGATTTCTACCTTATAATTAATGCTCATCGAACTGCATGCAATCATGATCTAGTATTCGGGCTGTGGGAGTGGCCCAGTTCAGTCAGATCAAAACAACCTGGTTATATTGTTTGGTTTCAGTCAACGTCAAACAGTTTTATTCAGCCGTGAAGGAGAGAGGGTTGGTACTGGCTCTTAAACTCTGATTCTGGGAGACCGGGATCAAGTGTCCGGTAACCCGCCTCCCCTTTTTTACCCCCCTGGGGGTAGGGGGGTTTTCAAGAATACTCCCCCAGTATCCCTGCTTGTCGTAAAAGGCGACTAAAAGGGTTGGCGGAGGGTTAGTGCCCCTCCCCGGAAAACAACTAACTAAAAAAACAAACAAGAAGCCTCGGACAAGGACTGACCAAACGATGACGACCCAGGACCGGACAAAGGACTTGGTAATGAGTACATGGAATGTAAGAGGAGCGAATGATGAGGTGAAAGAGAGAGAGATTGTCCAGGTGCTTGAGGGTGCGAAAGTGGATGTATGGAATAACTGAAACAAAATGGAGAGGAGAAAGTGTGAGAGAATGGGAGTATGGATGGGGTATATGTGCAGGAGTAGATGAGAATGAGAGGGCAAAGGAAGGAGTGTGTATAGTTGTGAGTAAAGATGGAAGAAGAGCATAAGACAGTATGGATCAGTTGGGTCAAGGATTGTGTGGGTAAAGTTGAAAGTTGGAATACAAATGTGGGCGATCGTGTGTGTGTATGCGCCAACGCAAGATCGTGCTAGAAGAGTGAGAGAAGAGTTCTGGACAAATGTGGAAATGTGCATGGAAAAGTTTGGAAGGAATGAGAGAGTGTTTTTGATTGGTGATATGAATGGTAAAGTTGGGATTGTGAAGGTGGATGGAATAGTTGGTGAGTGGGGTGTGCCTGCCGAGATAGATGAGAATGGGAGTGCGTTAGTGGACATTTGTGCTGGGAGGGGGTTGGTGATAGCCAATACCCTCTTCAGGCATAAAATGATCCACAGGTATACATGGCGAGTGATGAGAAGGGTGGGTGGTGAACTGAATGAAAGGAAGGCAATGATTGATTATGTGTGTGGATGAAAGGATGCGAAGATGTGTAAAGGATGCAAGAGTGTATAGAGGTTGGGGGAGTGGACTTTCTGACCACTACTTGGTGGTGGCCAGAATTAGGATGCAAGTGAGATGGAGGAATAGAAGAAGGGAAAGACGAGAGGAAGGAGTAGTTGCAAGGAGAGTGGAAAGGTTACAAGAGGATGAGAAAAAGGCAGAGTATAAGAGAAGTGGAGGAACGATTGGGCAAATATGAATTGGAGCAGATGGGAGACGTGGAAGGTGTGTAGGATATTTACAGAAGAAATATGTGCAGCATGTGATGTGGTGTGTGGAAGGAAGAGAAGGCGGATGGGGTACAAGGAACAGCGTGGTGGACTGAAGAGGTGAAACAGGCTGTGGCACAAAAGAAGAAAGCATACAATGAATGGGTGAGAAATAGGGGCGTGGAAGAAGTTGAGAGGCGGAAGAGAGAGTTATATGTGGAAAGGAAGAGAGAAGTGAAAAGATTAGTAAGAGAGAGTAAGAAGAGAGTGGATGAGGAATTTGGAAGGAATTTGAGTGTAAAGTGGAGGGACTGTAAGAAAATGTTCTGGAGAGAAGTGAAAAGAGTAAGACAGGGTGGGAGTGAAGTTAGCAGGGGAGTGAAAGATAAAAATGGTAGATTACTAGTGGAGAAGGGAGAAAAAGTGAGCAGATGGAGAGAACACTTTAAGGAATTGTTGAACGTAGAGGATGGAAGTAATGCAAGTATAAGTGGCTGGGGAATGGCTGGGAGAAGGAGGGAGGTGAGAAGACAGGAAGAAATCAGTAGGATAGAAGTTGTGGAAGCAATGAAGAAAGTTAAATCAGGGGAAAGCCCAGGAATTGATGGAGTGTGTGGTGAAATGCTGAAGCATGGGGGAGAGATAGTAGTAGAATGGATGTGGAAGATGTGCAGATTGGCCTGGGAGGAAGGTAGAGTCCCGGAGGATTGGAAGTCAGGTATAATTATTCCCTTGTACAAAGGAAAAGGGGAAAAAGAAGTGTGTGGTAATCATAGGGGCATTTGTCTTCTTAGTATAATAGGAAAAGTGTATGGTAGGATACTTATAGACAGAGTTAGAGAAAGAACAGAGAAATTAGTTGGAGAAGAACAGGGAGGCTTTAGGAAGGGAAGAGGTTGTGTAGATCAGATATTCATTCTTAGATCTTTAGTGGAAAAGTTTCTAGAGAAGGGAAAGAAATTGTATGCGGCTTTCATGGATTTGGAGAAAGCATATGACAGGGTGGATAGACAAGGATTGTGGAAAGTGTTAAGAATATATGGAGTAGATGGGAAGTTGTTGAATGCTGTGAAGAGTATGTACGATGGTGCGAAGGCTGCAGTGCGTGTGGATGGTGAACTAAGTGAATTTTTTCTCTTTGAAAGTTGGTTTGAAACAAGGACGTGTCATGTCTCCATGGTTGTTCAATCTGTACATGGATGGGGTAATAAAAGAGGTACAAGGTAGGGTAGTGGATGTTGGAGTGGCCCTGGTGAGAGAGGATAGTGTTTGGAAACTCCTGCACTGTTGTTTGCAGATGATACTGTGTTGTTGAGTGAAGACGAAGGGGAGCTGCAAGGCTTGGTGGATGAGTTTGAGAGAGTGTGTAAGAAACGGAACCTAAAGGTGAATGTAGGGAAGAGTAAAGTGATGGTCTTTGAGAGAGTTGAAGTTAGTGAATGTACAGCAAGGTTAGATGGTGAGGAATTGGAAAATGTGAGTACGTTTAAGTATTTGGGTAGTGTGATGAGTAAGGATGGAGTTTTGGAGTGTGAAGTGCTTGAAAGGGTACAGCAGGGAAGAAAGGTTGCTGGTTCCTTGAAAGCAGTGATAAGAAACAGGGAAGTGAGCATGGAAGTGAAAAAGTTACTACATGACAGTATTGTGATACCAACTCTAACGTACGGAAGTGAAGCTTGGACATTGTTGGAAGGACACAAGTCAAGAGTGAGAGCAGTGGAAATGAGTTATTTAAGAGGAGCCTGTGGAGTCACGTGGAGAGACAGGCTGACGAATGAGGATATAAAGGAGCGTTGTGGTGTGGATGTGGATGTGATAGGAAGCGTTATGAGGAACACACTGAGGTGGTTTGGCCATGTGGAGAGGATGGAGGGCGAAAGACTGACGAAGAGAGTGTATGTGAGTGAGGTGGAGGGGGGAAGAGGGAGGGGGAGGCCGAGGATGAGATGGAGGGATGGGGTGGAGAGGTATATGAGAGAGGGGGGTGTGAGTTGGGAGCAGGGCAGTGAAATGGCGGGGGACAGGGCGACTTGGAGGCGATTTGTTTGTGGCCACCCCAAACGGGATTGAGGCGTCTGGCAATAGATAGATAGATAGAGTGAGTGACAGAACCTGATGACGAATTTCCATAACAAACAGGTCTATAACAGTCTGGATATATGTTCTTATCAAACACCTCGCTCGGGCGAGGAATTCCTTGTTTGTTTGCTTGTTTGTTTGTTGGCAACATTATGGAAAAACAGCTGGATAAAATTACATGAAATTTTCCGGATATGTGGGCACTGGTCTAAAAAGAACTTGATTAAATTTTGGAGGTGACTGAATGAACCTGAAAGGTCAAAATCAAGGTCACGGATTTTCAGAGGGCTATAATTTGAAACTGGTTGAAGATAGAGATATTTACTATTATCAAGAAACAGGAACTCCCACATGGGCTTTCATTTGACACCAAGACCTTTGACCTTGAGTGACCTTGAAAGGTCAAACTCAAGGTCACGGATATTCAGGGGGCTATAACGCGAAACTGGTTGCGATAAATATTTACTATTATCAAGAGATAGGGAGCCCCATATGGGCTTTTAATTGGTACCATGACCTTTGGCTTTAGTGACAGTGAAAGGTCAAACTCAAGTCATGGTTATTCAGGAGGCTATCACTCGAAACTGGTTGAATATAGAGATATTTACTACTACTATCAGTCTCATGTGGGCTTTCATTTACCACCATGACCTTTGAACTTGAGTGACCCTGAAAGGTCAAAAACAAGCGCACAGATTTTCAGAGGGTTTTGACTTGAAAACGGTTGAAAATAAAGTAACTGCTTTCGAGCGAGGTTTGTTGTGTCAGCACCACTTATTCCAGACGATTTCACTCAGCTGACCAAAGCCCCATGTCATCAAGGGGTTGGCTGTCAGTGTCATGGCAGAACTTTTTTCCCATAACACTCTCTCAGCTCAAGTGACTCAGATGAATATAATCGTCTGCCGTTTCCTGGAGTACAATACTATAGTTTTTTTTTTTTTTTTAATCTGCTGGAACTGGGCCACTCCTACAACTTCAATACAAAGTAGTGATTACATGAAAGTCGATGGGCCTTGGTTATGAGGCAGGAATGAGTCTCGTTGGTCACTGCTTGCTGTACTCTAACTTGGCACAGAATATCGTCCTTTTGCGGTTTATTTCACATAGCACAGTGGCTTTTATAACGTTTCTTGTTACTAGCATCATAGCCCATTGATACTTTGTTGTTACAGTTCAACATTGAAGATGGAGAGATGACAATTTTAGGCCAGATTAGGGCAAAAGGAGTATAGCTAAATCAACCCTCCAGTCTTACTACACTTGGTCATCAACCGAGCTGAAAGGAATTAGGGATCTTTGTCAAGTAGGAAAAAACGCACTATAGTTGTTCCGATCATGAGAAGGATGGTAACTATTAACACTCCAAGGCTCCTATGGCTCCCACCTGAATAAAATCGTCTGCCATTATCAAGAATTGAATACTAGAGTTGTCGCTACAGCAGTTAGCCCCATGTTTTAGCAAGAAAGAGCGGGGGTGGGGAGGGGAGACCGAGGATAAGAGGGAAGGATGGTGTAGAGAGCAATATGAGATAGGTGTACAAATACTCGCGTACATCTATCTATCTATCTATCTACAACCTCTCTATGTATCTATCTGTCCACCTATAGATAGATAGATAGACAAATAGATAGACACATAGATAGATATAGCCTACAGGTAAGTGGCTAGATCAAAATATAGATCTATCTATCTATCTAACTATAGCCCGACGCCCTAATCCGGCAAAGGGTGGCCGCAGACAAAACGCCTCCAAGTCGCTCTGTCACCCACCACTTGACTATCCTCCCCCCAACTCACCCCCCACTCCCTCATATACCTCTCAACTCCATCCCTCCACCTCATCCTCGGTCTACCTCTCCCTCTCCCTCCCTCCACCTTACCTACATACACCCTCTTAGTCAGTCTTTCATTCTCCATTCTCTCCCCATGTCCAAACCACCTCAGTGTATTTCTCCTAATATTCTCAACCACATCCACATCCACCCCACAGCGTTCCTTCACTTCTTCATTCGTCAACCTGTCCCGCCACGTCACTCCACATGCTCCTCTCAAGTAACTCATTTCCACTGCTCTCATATACAGACTAGTTATATATATATATATATATATATATATATATATATATATATATCTATATATATATCCAGAGAGACAGAGACAGAGAGACAGACAGACTGACAGACAGCCAGACATGTAGAGGCCTACTACAGGGTATGTAAACAGATAGATAAGTAGACGAACAAGTAGATAGGTAGACACACAGACAGCTGTCATATGAGGAAAGAAAAAAAAATGCAGTCAGTTTTCTACCCAACCTTGGCGCCGTCTGCTGGTGATGGGCTGGTGTGGCGGTGGACATCCAGGCGGCTGGCAGTATCACCTTCCATCTTCCTCACGTTGTCTTTGATCATGTCACTTTCTCTGTTATTTTCCCGTGATTTAAATATTCCATCTGCCCCTGTTCCTTGCTTGGTCTTATCACTGGGGTTAATGTTTTCTTGATTTAGTTTCATTTCGCTTATATCACTGTGCATTTCGTGTATTCTTTGCCTGTTTTTGCTACCAAGGTTAGTGTGAGCTTCATCCAGGTTCATTGCACTTGTTTGAATTTGTAGTTCTTCGGTTTTGTTTTCAGATTTCAAATTATCCTGAATCAAATCTAATTCTCTTATTTCTGCCTGTATTCCTGGTTGACTTTTACCTCTTGAGTTTATATGATCTTGATCCAGGTCCACTTCACTTACGTCTTTGTTTACTTCTTTTGTTTTGCCTCCTGGGTCCACATAGTCTTCACTCGGATTTACATTGGTTTTCTTTAGGTCCACTTCTCTTATTTCTGCGTGTATTTCTTGCTTCGTTTTACTTGCAGGAATACTATGATCCTTAACCAGATCCACTCCGCTGACTCCCGCGACATTTGAAGCCAGAGTCTGTGCTGGATTGAGAGACCTTCCTGTGCCGGTGTGGACAGAGAGGCTGGGAGTCCGACCGTCGGCAGGGAAGGTCGACCCTCCATGTAAACCTGTAACAGAAACAGGAAAATAATGACTTCTGACATATTAGGACATCGAAGTTATAAGGGCGAGGTTGGGTGACTCATTTGTCGGTGTGGAGGGAGAGCCTGGGAGTTTCACCACCAGGAGAGAGACTCAACCCTCCAAGTAGGCCTGCAAGTGAAGCAGAATAATTTAATAGTTTTGATATGTGAGAGTTCTGGGGTTAGAAGAGAAGGGCTGGGAGAATCTTAGTTGGCGGTGTGGAGGGAAATTCGAGGAGTTTTACCGCCAGGAAAGTCGATCTTCCACGCAAGCTTGTAATAGAGGTAGAGCAATAACGACTTTTGATAATATAAGGGTATGGGAGTTGTAAGGGCGGGCGTGGGTGCATCTCACTTGACGGGGTGAAGGGTGATATTAGGAGTCTCACAGTCAGCACAGAGTCAACCTTTCACGTAGGTCTGTGGCAGAAGCTTAACATTACAGTTTCTGATATAATGAAAGCTTTAGAGTTAAAAGGCCTGGATTGAGTGACATTTGGTGGAGTGGAAGGACAGCTTAAGAGAGAGAAAGCGAGAGAGAGAGAGAGAGAGAGAGAGTCTATTTTCCTTGTGTACCTGTAACAGAGGCGGTGGAGTAATTATTTCTGATATATGAGAACATTGGAGTTATGGAAGTATTATAAGCGGCTTCGGAGACTCCGTAGCATCCATTCCTTAGCCATTTGTTCTGGAGAATAAATTTCAAAGTCCTCTCTTTTTTTTTTATTAGGGATCAACCTATTCCAACATCAAAATGAAATAAATAGAATACAAGACAATGTTAAGCTGTGATATTCTAGGTGGCACTGTAGGTGTCTTAGTACATTTTTCTTAGCGACTTAGTATGCTTGGTATACCCTGATATTCTACATGTTATGAGTGAGGTAGAGGGGGGAGAAGGAGGGTGAGGCCAGGGATGTGATGGAGGGATGGAGTGGAGAGGTATATGAGAGAGGGGTGTGTGAGCTGGGGGGAGAGCAGTGAAATGACAGGGGACAGGGCGACATGGAGGCGATTTGTTTGTGGCCACCCCTTACGGGACTGAGGCGTCTGACAATTTTATCCTCGAGAAAGGTTGTCTCAGTACCGGAGGTTAATGCAGTTGGTATGACATTCAAAACAAATCGCCCAGAAAGAGATGCTACGGATCGCCTACACCAGGTAAAATTCAACCCTTGGAGTTTGCTTGTCAGAAGAGGTAAGACATCCTCCGTAAGTACAAGAGTGATGCTTCCTGACACACGAGAGCCAAGGAGTCAAGGGCTGAGTTGGCGGTGTGGAGGGTAAGTAGTCTTCATATCGACATAGACCCCATTATAACACCACAGGTTGACCAGGAAGGACAAGGGCTGGAGAGTGCAGAGTCCTCCCGGTTCTTATTCCTCCTCCAAAAAACAACCTTATTTATGGGGAGAAAAATTTTCCGTAGGTTTATGTACTTGTCTCGGTAGGATGGACAAGAACATTCGAGTGCAAAGTCCCGTGTCTCCAGTTCCTCCTGTACAAATCAGTCCAACTTGTTCGATCGTCTCTATGTTCGTGAATCCCACTCCAGTTCTTTAGTCATCAAAGTACCAAGACAGCGTTAACTTATTCTGGCACATGTACTAAGATTAACTCCTTTACCACCATGACGTGTTCATTATTTCATTCTTGTTATCTCCGGACTCTAACTCAGTCATAGAGACACTTTTCCAAGGGTAGGGGTTACCTATGGCCTAAATCAATTCCTCTTCTATGTTACTACAAATAGTCAAACAAGAGCCAGAAAAAATAATGAAAAAGTGCGTCACTGGCTTGAAAAGGTTAATAGAGTAAAAGATTTTGGTCAAGGAAGTACAAACACCCCACGCTCCTACCCCCCTTCAACCCCCAACACACCCCTGGGAAAAGCAGGCATAGAGGTGAGGGATGGATTAGGTCAAATATTCATTCTCCTGGCTGCCTGTTCATCTTTGTGTGTGTGTGTGTGTGTGTGTGTGTGTGTGTGTGTGTGTGTGGTGTGGAGGAAGACTCTACTTGCGTGGCGATAGTGTTTTATAATCATCCATATCTATTTTCCCACCTAAGAAGAGGTGAGGTGAGGATTCAGAGAGCAAAGGAAAAAATGATAAGAGGAAAACTAACCAATCCTCTGGCCAGTTAAACGGGCCACACACTCATTCACTCACCACCGAAGCCCCGGGAATCCTGACTTCACCCGACAGACCTAAACAGTCACAACACTCTTTATACCGTTCGTCAGCTGTGTTCTTTTATTCCTGTCATCAGCTCTTGTGCCTGAGAAACTCACATTCCCTGGTACGACGGTGATAGGAAAGCGCTTGATCTCCAGCTTCTTTCTATTAAATCTTAACAATACGTGAGTAATTCTTCATGAAAATGTGCACAAAGAAAAAAATGTAACAATAATTTTTTACTATCCATAAGCTTTCAAACTGGTACATACATAAGTGCAGCTTTATCACAACCCTGAAAGGCGTAGATAAATATTTAATATATAAAGAGCCCAAAGGAAATAGATTGTCAAATGAAAACACATTATAATATTCATGGAATTAGTCAGGCGCATGTTCAGAGGACGAAGTGTGACATAAGAAAGGTGATTTCGCCTTTTCCGATTAGGTCTCTAGTTTCCATGTCTTACCCAGTCATGTTCAGTCTACAAATACAGGGACGTGGCCTACATTTTCTTGTGGTGAAATTTCTTTATCGGAACGAGCTATGCGGTCAGTCAATCTCAGTAAAAAAAAATAATAATAACAATAATTTGTCTTCCATGACCCGACCTACTCCCGTCTCCCTTAGTATTTCTTGTTTTGAGAGAGAGAGAGAGAGAGAGAGAGAGAGAGAGAGAGAGAGAGAGAGAGAGAGAGAGAGAGAGAGAGAGAGAGAGAGAGAGAGAGAGAGAGAGAGAGAGAGAGAGAGAGAGAGAGAGAGAGAGAGAATCTTGCACCGGACATGATCCAGTTTTTACACGAACCGTTAGAGGTCTCACAAAAAATAAACATGGAAAACCTGACCAAAGCAGCTTCAGCATCAACATCATACACAGAAAAAAATAAAATAAAAAATAAAATAAATCTGAAGCACAGTGACTGAACTCAAGCTTCATTATTTGCACTAACCTCGATCGCCATTTTTACCATATTTTTTAAGGTCTTGTCTTCTTTGATCATTTCATTTTTCCCGACACATTAGGAAAGCAATATTAGAGATACATGTAAAGGAACAAGTACAAAAGCAGCAGATGCGGGAACTTCAGGACTTTCGGTTAATGTTCTTGGTGTGGAGTAGTGTGGTGTAGTGTGGTGTGGTGTGGTGTGTGGTGTGATGAGGAATGGTGGTTTTGTGTGAAAGGGTGGTATCGTGCGTTGTGTGGTGTAGTGTGGGTGTGTGTGGTGTAGTGCGGTGGTGTGGTGTGATGGTGTGTGGTGTGGTGTGGTATGGAATGGTTTTATGTGAGAGGGTGGTATCGTGTGTGGGTGGTGTGCTGTGGTGTGGTGTGGGATGGCTTTGTGTGAAGGGATGGCATCATGTGTGGTGTGGTGTTTGGTGCGGAATGGCGGTTTTGTGTGAGAAGGTTGTATTAACTGTGGTGCGGTGTGTGGTGTGGTGTGGTGTGGTGTGTAGTGTGTTGTGGTGTGGCGTGTAGTGCAGTGTGATGTGGTGTGGTGTGTAGTGTAGTGTGATGTGGTGTGTAGTATAGTGTGATGTGCGGTGGGTAGTGTAGTGCAGTGTGATGTGGTGTGGTGTGTAGTGTAGTGTGATGTGGTGTGTAGTATAGTGTGATGTGCGATGGGTAGTGTAGTGCAGTGTGATGTGGTGTGGTGTGTAGTGTAGTGTGATGTGGTGTGTAGTATAGTGTGATGTGCGGTGGGTAGTGTAGTGCAGTGTGTTGTGGTGTGGTGTGTAGTGTAGTGTGATGTGGTGTGGTGTGGTGTGTAGTGCGATGTGTGGTGTGTAGTATAGTGTAATGTGTGGAGGGTAGTGTAGTGCAGTGTGATGTAGTGTGGTGTGGAGTGGTGTGTACTGGAGTGTGATGTGGTGTGGTGTGTACTGTAGTGTGGTGTGGTGTGGTGTGTACTGTAGTGTGGTGTGGTGTGGTGTGTACTGTAGTGTGGTGTGGTGTGGTGTGGTGTGATGTGGTGTGGTGTATAGTGTAGTGTGATGTGGTTTTGTGGTGTGTAGTGCAGTGTGATGTGGTGTGGTGTGTAGTGCAGTGTGATGTGGTGTGGTGTGTAGTGCAGTGTGATGTGGTGTGGTGTGTACTGCAGTGTGATGTGGTGTGGTTTTTGTGTGAGAGGGCGGTATCGTGTGTGGTTTGGTGTATGGTGTGATGTGGTTTGGTGTGGTGTGGTGTGGTGTGGTGTGGTGTGGTGTGGTGAGATGTGGTGTGATGTGGGTAGGTGGTTTTGTGTGAGGCGGTGGTATTGTGTGCTGTTTGGTGTGTGGTGTGATGTGGTGTAGTCTTGTGCGGTGTGGTGTGTGGTGCGATGTGGTGTGGTGTGTAGTGTGGTTTGATGTGGTGTGGTGTGGTGTGGTGTGGTGTGGTGTGGTGTGGTGTGGTGTGGTGTTGTGTGGTGTGTGTGGTGTTGTGTGGCGAGGTGTGGTGTGTGGGGTGCTGTGGTGTGGGAAGGTGATTTTATGGTTGAGGGTGGTATCGTGTGTGGTGTGGTGTGGTGTGATGCGGTGTGAAATGTCTAAGTCGCTGCCGTGTATGGAAGTAAAGCACTTTGCGTCCGGTAGCCGATCCTAGAGAATCTTCAGCATTCTAAAAACCAAGTATTATATTTTACATTTTATGATGAAAGAATATTAGCCAAGAAATTATTTGCCTGTGGTTAATGAATGGTTGTATGTGATGCAGTTACTAGTACAAACATCGCAATAGCACTGTGTGGTGGAACAAATATAAGACGATATGTACACTCACAAAAAATCGTCACCCCTGGTACAAAGAAAGCAAATGTATTGAAATTTACCAAGACAAATTGTGAGAGATATAAAAATGATGCCGGGAATGATATAATAGCTGTAATTTTTAACAGAAGCTGGCACATGTTTAGACACAAAACTAGCGGTCAACCCACCTGCTTGTCAATATACATCAAATAATGTTTATCTATATATTCGTCTTTTCCTACATGTTCGGTATTTCCCATCCCGGCTGGGTGGCGGTCGAAAGCAGTAGTACAGTGTGATTCATATATGGTGCTCCCCTTCCACTCCCTCGGGTCATTCTCTAGCTTTGTAGGGACGGCTCGGTTAACGTTATCATTGTCTATCTTGCATTATTTCCCCATTTCCTACTCCCACTGCCACGTCCACGCCCACACCAGCAGGCAGAACTAGTCCTGCAAGACATGAGATAACGCCAGTTGTTTCTAATGAAGCGCTATTTACGGGCCATCATGTACTGTATATACTGTTACACCAAACCAAGCTTGAAACGTGACAACCAGTTCCCACTCATCACTGTCACTCCCGGTGTATTCTAGTTCTCTTATTTTAAGAATGAAATCGATTACTGACAGAGTCATACTCCTATGAAATCAATATATTCCTGTTTATTCCGTTCCATACCGGCTGGTGCTGGAGATGGACGCCTTCATGTGGTGGCACCAGTATAACTAGACGCCCCCACTACCCGATTATACAAGCGTCCCTCAACTCTTTCCCCATCCCCCTAAAGCATCTCCCTAAAGGAGGATAGTGGACTGCCGGAGAAGGGCAACTTCAGCCTGCAGCTCACTAGGTTCACATTCAGATGAACCTGGGGTTGAAGTTACTAGTACTACAACCCTCCTTGATGTTCATACCTCTAGGAATCAGAATCTCATGGCCTTTCCCTTCCTCTCCCTCCCAATACTTCAGATCTGTACATCTTCTCTATCAGTGTTTCATTATCCATTCTCTCCACATGATACTACCAGTTTAACACAACCTGGTCTGCCCTTTCCACCATACTACGTCAGTTTTCACATCTCTCTCACTGTGTCATTTCTTGCTTAGTGGAATCATCTTTTCACATGTGTAAGTACAGGGTGGTCTGTAAATAGCGCCCGACTACAAATTCACCTGGTAATATCATCTGTTGTGGGGACGGCTCAGTCTGCTGGTGTGGGCGTGAGATGGCAGTGAGAGTAGGAAGTCAATAAATAACGCAGGATAGACACTGACAACACTGACTGTTCCTTTCCCCCAGCACACGAGAGATCACTTGGGAAAGTGGAAGAGCAGCGTTAAATAATGGATCCCCTACGGACCTTAGGCACCTCATTTCAAACATTTCCACCCTTTTTCGGTCCCTAGACCTCAAAACCTAGACCTGGCATCCACACAGCACCGTCGGCATTACTATGACTCCGTACGTATATTACTCACCGCCTAAACACTGATCTTTCCCTCCACGTGTCTCTCAAAGCTCCCTCATACTGTAGTTCCTTTGTAACCTTAGGCTTACTTTCGTTGGCTGAACTCCACCTCTTGTTATGTCTGTCTGCAATACCTAAAGCAAATCAATTCCCACGATCTTCCCCTTGCTATCATACCGTTGTGTTCTTTCTCTCTACTACATCTCATTATCTTGCTTTACCCGCATTCACTCTCGATTCCCTCCCACACTTTCAGACTCAGATGCCGTTTGCTCAATTATTACATCCGAGTTTGCGACCAGTGCTGTAGCATCAGCAAATTGACAATTATTGCATTCTTGCCCCATAACGCAGACACACAGCACCCGTCTTGATACAAGCTCTCATCCCTATTCTGTCCACCTCCCTAATGCAAGAGCAAAGCCGTACCCTATGTCTTTCATGCCACTCGATCATAATTTACATTTGACTTTTACCCTCTCTCTCTCTCTCTCTCTCTCTCTCTCTCCCCATGTGTGTGTGTGTGTGTGTGTGTGTGTGTGTGTGTGTGTGTGTGTGTGTGTGTGTGTGTGTGTGTGTGTCCATACATTCACCGTCTGGAAGGAGGTATACCTTACCTGTCCCTAAGGCAGTAGGTGAGGCGGTCACTAAAGTAATCATCATCATCATCCCTGCCACCAACCTCAGCACCCCAAACCTCCTCCTTCCCGCCATTCTTCTTACACTGACGTTTGTCTTGCCCAACTTTGACCTGCAGGTCGTGAATTAAACCACCTCCAGACTGTTTTTAATGCAGCGTTTCCTATTGTTGATGGTGGCAGTGAAGGTTTGGTGTGGACAGAGGCATAATGTCACCGATGCCCGGCTTTCACCACAGGAAAGGGTCAGTCCCGTCGTCTTGCTGCTGCCACACGGCCTTGTTCACCCTGGGAAAAAGTTCATCATGTTTAGAGGGATGCCTCGTGCTGCAGAGGGATGCCTTATCATGGTAGCACCAATATAACCGGTCGGCTCCCCTGCCCAATAATACAAATGGCCCACAGCTCCCTCCCTCTCTCCTGAAAGAAGGATGGTGAACAGCAGGAGAAGGGAAACTTCAGCTTGCAGTCCACTGGGTCCACGTTCAGACGAGCCTGGGTTCGCAAATACCATCACAGCTAGAGTGAGGCCTTGTAAGATTGAATGCAATGGTTGCAACAAGTTTCTCTGTGCTGCATAAAATCACTAACTTTTAAAGAATTTATCAGAGTAAAGTATAACGTTGTACCATCACTGAAATCACGAAATGTGAGGTGGACTACCGTAGTATATACAAGAATATGTCTGTACAGGGAAAGAGACAGAACAGTCCCTCTGCTGCCTATAATCGACTACAACCAAACAGAATGAAATTATCGCAGTGGAAAGGGATAAGTCACTAAAGTACAGACTCAGGCAAGGTTACAACACACTGATACACAGACGGTCTGATATAAGGCAAGGTTACAACACACTGATACACAGACGGTCTGATAAGGCAAGGTTACAACACACTGATACACAGACGGTCTGATAAGGCAAGGTTCCAACACACTGATACACAGACGGTCTGATATAAGGCAAGGTTACAACACACTCGTACACAGACGGTCGGTTATTCACCGTTCCACCGTCAACCAGTCGACCTCCCCGTCCTACTCCACTGACCACTACCCTGCCACTGACACACATCCCACACTCACACCCGCTTTTGCTGTTGGAGAAGGACGCCTTCACGTGCTGGCACCGTTGAGCGGCTCCACGCTAAGTTTTTCAAACGTTCCTCAGCTCTACCTATCCCCCAAAATGAGGACGGTGGATTGCAGAACCAGAGCAGTTTCATTATGCACTCTGCCAGGTTTACGTTTCAGACGAGCCTGGGTCATAACAACAACAACGACTGCTTTTAGCAGTGTGCGCTCACCCATTGCTTACGATGTTGTCTACTTGGCTCTCTTGTTGCTATTGTCAGACGATTTCATACACTATTACAGCACACGAGTCCATAGCTCCACCTCTAACACTCTTCCTCTCCACACGTGTTTTTATCAGTAAAAATCCAGTGACCTGCCTTGATTCTCGCACCGGTCAGACTGTTGGGCGTAGTTTGCTTCTCCCTTGTCCCTGTTCACCCAACAACACAATTATTAGGAACCCGGATATAAACCTGCACCTGCTGGTCGTGTTTTGGGGAGTAAGGCGTCGTACATAAAAATGTTTGCCCATTTTTATGACTCTCATGGTGCTGACAGGGACGCCTTCACGTCGTGGCACTGATCCTCGTCCCCCGATAAGTGGCTGAGAGACTGCCGGAGCAGGGCAACTCCGGCCTGCGTACACCTGGATGGCGTTTCAGTGGAACCAGGAATCTGGGACTACAACAGCTGCTACTAATGACCCTCGTGCTGTTGATTAGTTAACCTCTTCCGTCCGATGACGCACTATTCTTTTAAATCATACCAGTTCCGGACAGTTTCATATGCATTTAGAGACACTTCACACTGAAGGGATTAGATGCAGCCTTAACCCATTAGTGTCCAGGGTTCCTGTAAGAGGGATTTTGCTGGAAGGGTACCTGGAGTACCACCCTCCGCCCATCGGCTTATAGTCGCGATGATCATAGGTCCTTACCCTGGGGTTCCCCCCCTTTATTAACTTTGGAAAATGCCCGCTCCGTCCTCTATTTAGGTAGGATGACTAAAATGACAATGACAACACCGTTGTAAGAGGGTTAAGTCTGTATGATTGTTTGTTTGTTTGTTTGTTTGTGTGTATGTTAACAACTTTACATGAAAACTACTGGTGGGATTTTTTACTAAAATTACAGGGATGATGGGCTATGACCTTCTGATGACCTTCTGATCACCTGGTTAAATTTTGGGCCAAACTGGGCCAAGGCCCAGGCTGTAGGACCAAAAAATGGAAAAAAAAAAAAAAAAATCTTTTTTTTGCCATAACTCTGTCAAATTCTTCATATCACATGAAACCAAAACCTAATGGTGCATCTTTCAAATCTGCATCCCATTACATGCCTCATTACATCAGCGGGGTCGCCCTCGTTAGTTGTAGGGGGGTCATTGTAAGGTGGGTCGGGCCTAAAATTTCAAATGGGCATGAAATCGTCAATTTTTACCCTATTTACTCCAAATTTGACATGTGACATCTTTGACTATATATCATGTTGTGTTTATACATCAGAATTAAAGTGACTGCCGGGGAAGGGTTTGCCGTGCCTTGGCACCGCTTCTTTTGCATATTATTAGTTCTACTACTTTGTCCATTTTACTAAGACTTCCAGCGCTGGAGCGGGACGCCTTCACGTGGTGGCACCAATATAATCGGGCGGCTCCACTGCGTGGTTTTACACACGTCCCTCTTTCCTTCCTGTCCCCCTAAAGGAGGATGGACTTCAAGAAACAGACAACTTCGTCCTGCAGTCCCCCGAGTTTACGTCCGAGATAAACCAGGGGCTACAACTACTACTACAAGTACACAAGTACTACAACTATTACTACAAGTACTACAACTACAACAACAACAACAACTACTACTACTACTACTACTACTACAAATATTGTTACTGCAAGTACTACTACTACTATTACTACTACTACTACTACTACTACTACTATAAATACCACAACTTCTTATACTACTCATGTTACAGTCCTACAAGTACAACTACAACAACTACTACTACTACCACCACCACCACCACTACTACTACAAGTGCTGCAGGTACTAAAGATACTGAAACTACTACACTGTTACAACAGCTTCTAAAAGTATTGCAACTACTACTACTGTTGGATGTGAGAGTTCTAAGAGGGGAGGGTGGAGGTATGTCTGACCACTACCTGGTGGAGGGAAAGTTAAGAGTAGGTAAGAGATGGGTGAGAGCTAGGAGGGTTAGGTGTGGCAGGGAGGTTTTGAAAGTGAGTCAGTTGGATAAAAGAGAGAAAAAGATAGAGTATCAGGAGAAATTGAAAGATGAGTGGAGCGCAGTGAAAGATCGGGAAAATGGCAGCGTGGAGGAGGAATGGCAGTTGTTTAAAAGTGCTGTGGTGGGGCATGCAGAAGAGGTGTGTGGTGTGAGACGTGTGGGTGGTGGTGTAAGAAAAGGAAGTGAATGGTGGTGCGAGGAAGTAAGTATGGCTGCGGCCGAGAAGAGACGTGCATATGAAGTGTGGCTGCAGAGGAAGGATGAGATGTCATATGAAAGGTATAAGGAAAAGAGGAATAGAGCGAGAAGGGCTGTGCGTGATGCTAAAGTGACAGCAGATGAGAGGTGGGGTAGGCGGCTGACAGAGAATTTTCAACAGAATAAGAAAATGTTTTGGAAGGAGGTGAAAAGGGTGCGAAAGGGAGAGTCTGGGAAGGAAGAACGAGTAAAAGCAGAGGATGGAAGGATGTTAATTGAGATGGATGCAGTAAGGAAGAGATGGGCAGAGTATTTTGAAAGATTATTAAATGTAGAGGAGGAAAGGGTGGCTGAGATTGTGGCGGATGGAAGGGTGCAAGGAATAAATGTGTTGGGAGAGTTGAATGATTCTTTGATCACGAAGGAGGAAGTGGAGAAGGCAGTAAAGGAGATGAAAACAGGGAAAGCTGCAGGTATGGATGGGTGTGCTGTGGAATGCCTGAAGGGTGGTGGAGTGACTATTGTTGACTGGTTAGTAAGATTGTTGAATGTGTGCTTTGAGAAAGGTATGGTGCCAATTGACTGGGCAAGTGCTTGTGTGGTCCCGTTGTATAAAGGCAAGGGTGATAAGTATGAATGTACTAGCTTTAGGGGTATAAGTCTGTTGAGTGTTGTAGGTAAGGTGTATGGTAGAGTGTTAATTATGAGAGTTAGAGAGGGTACAGAGGGAGTGATTAGTGATGAGCAGTGTGGCTTTAGGAGAGGGAGGGATGCGTTGATCAGGTGTTTGCTGTGAGACAAGTGTGTGAAAAGTATTTAGCGAAAGGCAAGGATGTGTTTTGGGCATTTATGGATTTAGAGAAAGCGTATGATAGAATTGATAGGGAGGCTTTGTGGACTGTTTTAAGATTGTATGGACTTGATGGTAGGTTACTAAAAGGGGTGAAAAGTTTTTATGTAAATAGTAGAGCATGTGTAAGAGTGGGAAATGCTGTGAGTGATTGGTTTCCCGTGAGAGTGGGGCTGCGACAGGGATGTGTGATGTCACCTTGGTTGTTTAATATTTACATGGATGGTGTTGTAAGGGAGGTGAATGCAAGAGTTTTAGGTGGTTTGAGTCTGGTAAATGTTGATGGTGGAGATTGGAATCTGAAGCAGCTGCTGTTTGCAGATGATACTGCACTGGTGACTGATTCAGAGGAGAGATTGAGACAGTTGGTAGAGGAGTTTGAAAGGGTGTGTGAAAGGAGGAATTTGAAAGTAAATGAGAATAAGAGTAAAGTGATGAAGTGTACGAGGTTGATAGATTGTAGGGGGATGAATATAGTTTTGAATGGTGAGTTGCTTGAGGAGGTAGATTGTTTTAAATATCTAGGGTCACATGTTGCTGTGGATGGAAGAATAGATGCAGAAGTGAAGTTTAGAATAAATGAAGTAGGAAAGGTGCTGGGAGGAATGAAAAAAGTGTTTAAATGTCGTTCGCTTAGAATGGATGTAAAGAGAAGGCTGTATGAGGGTGCTGTGGTACCGACTGCATTATATGGGGCTGAAACATGGAATATGGGTGTAGCAGAGAGGAAAAGTTTGAATGTAATGGAGATGAGGTGTCTGAGGAGTATGTGTGGAGTGACGCGTATGGATCGGGTGCGAAATGATGAAGTGCGAAGGAGAACTGGAGTTGTTCAGGAGATGGCTGGTAGAGTTGAGCAGAGGGTGTTGCGATGGTTTGGGCATATGGAGAGAATGGATAATGAGCGATTGGTGAAAAAGATAACTAGATCTGATGTGAGAGGTGTAAGGCTGAGAGGAAGACCACGAATAGGATGGATGGATAGTGTGAAGAGAGCGCTGGATGCGAGAGGGATGTCTGTCGAGCAAGGAAGAGTGGCTGTGCGTGACAGAAATAAATGGAGAGAAATTGTGAATAAATAAGTGATGACGCAGCCCTGAGGGGGTATTCTCCCGCATTTGGTCTGATCAGCTAGTCAGGTCAGGTGCGGGTAAGGGGATGGGTATGTTATGATGTGGCAGGGGTAAACCAGCTCTGCTGTCGGGCCCTGCTGCGGATGTCACTGATTGCATTGCGCAGTTGACCCTTGTGCGGTGTGGTGCGGTGAGGATCTGTCCGTTCTCCCCTTTGGGGCTAAGATGTGAATGAATGTGTTTAAATGGATGAGTAAATGGAGAGTGTGTCGTCCTGTCTCGGCTACCTCCCTTTCCTTGGGGGAAGCAGCCTAGGTATATAGATAGACTACTGCAACTACTACAACTACAAGTAATGCAGCTATAACTACTACTACTACAACTACAACTACTATCAGTAGGCTACTACAACTACAACTACAGCTACAACAACTACTACAATTACTGTACAACAACAACAACTAAAATTACTACTAAACTACAACTACTACTACAACAACAACAACTACAGTTACTACTACTACTACTGCTGTTACGTCTAAAACTACTACTACTACAGCTACAACAGCAACAACAACTACTACTACTAGTACAACTAAGGCACTACTAGCCTACTACAACAACAACTACTGCAACAATTGCTACTACTACAACTACTACCACTTGCGCTACAGCAACAACAACAACAACAACGACTACTACTACTACTACTACTACTGATTGTGATGATGATGAAGATGATGATTTCTGGTGATGGTAATGATGGTGATGACTGGTGGTGATGGTGGTGGGTGGTGATTGGTGGTGACGGTGGTGACTGGTGGTGGTGATTGATGGTGATGATGACTGGTTGTGATGGTGCTGCTGCTGCTGATGATGATGACTGGTGGAGATGGTGATGGTGACGATTGATGGTGATGATGATGATGGTGGTGATGATTCGTAGTGATGGTGATAGTGGTAGTGATAGTGGTGGTGTTAATAATAATAATAATAATAATAATAATAATAATGATAATAATAATAATAAAAATAATAATAATAATAATAATAATAATAATAAATGATGATAATAGTGGCAATACTTGCAGCATTCTAGTTCATGCAGCTGTGTAAGGATGTATTGTAGTGAAAAGGTATGACCACCACAGTTCCAAATGACTCATCCCTGCAGTCCCATGACATGTGCTTGAGAGGGACTCCTTCATGCGGTGTCACTGATATACCGAGCTGCTCCCTTGCCCGGTTGTATAAACATCTCCCAGCTCTCTCCCTATCCACCCAGAAAAGGAGGAAGGTGGACTGCGGCAGGAGGGCAGCATCAACCTGCAGTCCGCCGCGTTCACGTTTACATGAGCCTGGGGTTGCAACTACTACTACTACTACTACTACTCCGATGCCGTAGTTTTCCATTTTATTCTTGATATTTACAGGCAATTCCATTCAACTGGGGATAGTCTCTGGTTGTAATTAAGTTAATGAAGGCTATATCTAACATCTCCAGTCCGACAAGCCTCTCGTAAGCTAAATAAAATCGCATCTTATAAATCATAAATGCTCCAACATGCTTACATGCGTCGGCCTTAGTCATATAATGTCGGCTTTCCACACTGCTCGATCTCCGGCAGGCTTCCTATTCAGTCCCTTACCACTGAGGTCACACTCCCTCATCTCGTCATAGGTCTTTTTTGGTCTGCCTCTCAAAACTCTAACCTCAACGTTCACACTTCTCACCATCGCTACCCAGTTGTCGTCTCCCATCCTCTCAACATACCAAACCGTCTCAATCTACCCCTCCTCATCACAGCACCAATACATTCAAGTGCCAGCCTTCTTCATAACTTTTCCATAGCAATCCTAGCCCCTCCTGCCCCCCAGACCCTGCATTCAAAGACGCACTGTACATCAATTATATTATTTTAATTTCTATACGTCTGAATCTACGAATATCCTCTTTGTTTACTGCACAGACCTCACTACCATACAGTATTACACTCCTAACACATGGCGCATACAAAGATCCCTAAGAACGGAGGGAGAACCCTCTCAGTTTTAGGAGAGGCAACAGATCCCTGAACTTCCTCCAACCAATCCTTACCCTAACCAGAGAGCTGGATCCATCTCCAACTCCGGCACATAACATGTTCCCCAGATAACAAAACCCCTCCACACACTCAACAGACTCTCCAGTAAGTTCAGTCCTTTCACGTCTGACAATCTCTACATGCTTTCCCTGACACACCGCACACATGAAATCAGCGTTATTTTGCAGCCTACCTATAATACCACTACAGCTCTTATCTATCTATTGCCAGATGCCTTAATTCCTTAAGTGGTGGCCACAAACGTCGCCCTGTCCCCAGACGTTTCACTGCCTTCCCCCAACTCACACACCCCTCTCATATACCTCTTCACTCCATCCCTCCATCTCATCCTCTACCTCCCCCTCCCTCTCCCCCCCTCCTCCTCACTCATGTACACTCTTCTCGTTAGTCTCTTACCCTCCATCCCTTCCACAGGGTCAAACCACTTCAAAGTATTGCTTCCAATGCTTTCTATCACATCCACTTTCACACCACAATGTTCCTTCACATCCTTGTTTGTCAGTCTGTCTTTCCATATAACTCCATATGCTCCTCTCAGAGAACTCATTTCCGTTGTTATCACTCTTGATTTGTACCCCTCCAACAAGGTCCAAGCTTCGCTTCCATATGTTAGAGTTGGTATCACAATATGTCATGCAGAGACTTCTGACTTCCATGCTCACTTCCCTTTTTCTTATCACTGCCTTCAAAGAACCAGCAACCTTTTTTCCCTGTTGTTCCCTTCCAAGCACTTCAACCTCTAAACATCTCTTACGCACACACTTAACACAAAATCACAAACACTGCATAAGATGGAGCTGCTTCCCACAACTAACAAGAATAAGATCAATAACATGGGACTGAAGGGGTTAAGCAGAATAATATCGTCGGACTGAGGCAAGAATAAAAGATGCTATCACTGTGAAGGAATTTGTCACTTACTTGACCATCATTCATATCCCCTCATTTGGAGGGGGATGCCATCACGTGTTGGCACCTACATAACCAGTCGGCTCTGTTGCCTGGTTATACAAACGTCCCTCTATTCTTGCCCTGGGCCCCTGAAAGGAGGATAATGGACTGCAGGAATTTCAGCCAGCAGTCCACTGGGTTCATGTTCATATGAGCATGGGGTTGCAACTACAACAGCGTGTTGGTTCTAACCAGACAATAATCCCTAACCCATTTCAGCTCAGCTGATGACCAAGTATAGTCAGATTGGAGTACTGATTTGACTAGTAACCATGGAAACTCATTCCTACCTTATACCGAAGGACCATTGAATTTCATACAACTACGATTAGGTATAAGTTTGTGGAAGTGGCCCAGTACCGTCAGATGAAAGCAAACTGACTATATTACAACCTCTGTATCTCCGTGCGTACAGATGGCTTAGATCAGTGCCTATCGACTGCACGAGTCATTAAGGCAAACATTCAGTTATTGTCGTCTTAGTCCTCCCTACACTACGACACGCCACCGTCCACTTTCCAGTCCAAGTCCTCATTTCTTTTGTAGGTCCGTCTAGGCACCCGTGACCTCTTGGTTGAAAGCGAGTATGCTTCTGATTACACCACCGCCACCCTAGTATTATAAATGCATTCGTATATCTCGTAATTCCTCTTTAATGATTTATTCTGTCCAGTACACCTTAATATTTTTTTGTATGTATGGGGTGGAGATCATGAGAGAGGGGTAGAAGTTGGAGGAAGGGCAGTCAAATGGTAGAGGACAGAGCGACGTGGTGGTGATTTGTTTGTGACCAGCCCTTGAGGGATTGAGGCATCTGACGATAATAGATAAATAGACAGACAGAGATAGACAGATAGATACAAATTTTTTAATGTTTACTACGTCCATATCTAAGCGACATAAATAACATATAAGAGCAGAAGACGCAGCATGAAAACTAAGTCGGTAAGGAAGGGTGCAGGTCACATTGTAGTCATGGGTGTTCTCATTGGCGTAGAACGACTCGCAGCCCATATTCCTTAGCGATTTATCTTGAATAGTATACCTTGATAGTTTCCGTAATTAAGGTTTCGGCACATCTTCATTTTGAGTTGGTTTGCATTAGTAACCTGTATTTGTCTATCGCTTTATCTATCTGTCTATCTATCTATCTATTTAGTTTTCATTAGTAGTATCTATCTGTCTATCCATCAGTCTGCAGATCTATCTATCTAGTCTGCATTTGTAATATCTATCTGTTTATCACCTAGCCACACGCCTAAATGCAGTAAAGGTTGGCCACAGACGAGTCATCTCCATGTTACCCTGTCCTGCCATCAAGCTGCCCTCTATCCAGCTCACACCATCCGCACTCATATATTAGTAACATATCAGTAAAACGCCTTTGTTGGCGAGGTACGAGCGAGGCCATGTTAAATCCGAAAGCATTGAAATGTGGCCTTACTCCCGGAGGATGCCTAGAGTATACTGATGGCTAGCTACATACCAAGTTTCATGCCTTTACAACAAACTGACTGGCATGTGGCCCTCTTTTAAAGATTTTCGACATGTTGCACTTGACGCGTGTCACGTGCCACGTGCACCGCCGGGGTGTGATGAAACCTGTCAAAAACAAATATTGAAGAATTGGGCTATCTTATGTGCAAACCATGCAGTGATCGGCCCTGTGGTTGTTGAGATATAAGCTTCTCAAAAGCGTTATGGTCGGGCAGGGCCGGGTTAGGCGGCTCATATGTAAGAATATGCTACTACTTGACGAGAGACTGCCTATGGTTTCGCCCTCGCTCGTAACTAGATATTGATGCTATTATTACGATGACGGGTATAAAGGAAGTACAAAAGAGGGCAACCAGCAACAGACTTATTAGTTCCTTTGAGGCTGTGTGTGTGTGTGTGTGTGTGTGTGTGTGTGTGTGAAGTATTTTATGCTACTGTCGAACGATTTTATTAAACTTAAAATGCTCTCTGATAGTAGTAGTAGTAGTAGTAGTAGTACTGGTGGTGGTGGTGGTCGTGGTGGTGGTAGTAGTAGTAGTAGTAGTTGTTGTTGTTGTTGCTACTGTTGTTGTTGTAGTACCATACCAACAGCAAAAGCAGTAGGAGTAGCAGCAGCAGCAGCAGCAGTATTATTAATGAAATGTTAATATTACTAATTATTATTATTATTATTATTATTATTATTATTATTATTATTGTTATTATTATTATTATTATTGTTATTATTATTATTATTATTAGTCACTTCGGGTAAACGTGAACCCGGAGGACTGCAGACTGAAGTTGCCCTCCTCCTGCAGCTCACCGTTCTTCTCTCAGCGGATAGTGCGGAAGTTTAGGGACGTTTACATGGGCTGGTTCATAATCTGAGGCACCAGCATTATCATAATATTTCCATTACTAATAAACCGATATAAGTGAATTTGATACTGACTTTCTTCACATCATTATAATTTATCCACAATTAAACCAAATTTTGAAAGCTGTCACCTTCAGCATTTAAACATCGTTAAAACCATTGTTCCAAACTGGAGAATTTTCGGTGCCGATTGTCCTCTGGGATGGCAGCTTTTTTTCTGTTAATGTTTTCTTTTAGTCTGTCAAGTGTGGGAGGTTTGTTCTAAATCCTTCTCTCTTCAAATGACCCCACAGCCCAATATAAAACTTGGGTTAAATCAGGAGAATTTAAGATATAGGGTCACCTGTGGACTAAGCTATGATTACTGGATCAGTGAAATTGGCCAACTGCTGCCCACCCAGCGCCGTTCGCCCGAAAGATTGGCACTTCATTTCCTGCATCATCATCATCAGCAGCAGCAGCAGCGGCCTGCAGGACAAATACCTATCTAATTTTTTCCACTCTGGCCGGTTAGCCTATTCCATCCAGTCCACCGAATATCTGCGAATATCCGAATATCATCTCAATTTCTCGCCCTCTGTCTCCTCACTTCATCTGGCTTCCATCCAATTACGATGGTTGTCCATCTGCTATCTGCTCTATGAAGGACGTGATCTACCCACATCCATTCATACTTTTTTACTGTAGTCATTATATCCTCTACTTTCTTCTATTCCCTTATCCATAAAGCTCTCTTTTTATTTCTCTGTGTGATCCCTAACACAATAATTTCCATTCCTCTCTAAGCACCGCTAAATTTACCTTCCAAAGATTTTGTTAGGCTCCACGTTTCCGATCCATACCTTAGAACAGGAAGGACACACTGATTAACTAGCCTTCGCTTCTGGTATGATTTTAATTGTTTACCCTTCATGTTGTTACTTAGTTTGCCAAAAGCCCTCGGTCCCATTCCTATGCTTCTGCTGATTTCAGTGTCGTGGACTGGGTTTGCCAGAACTGCCGGCCTTAGGTACAGTATATGCATTCAAAACATCCCAGTTCTTCATCGATTTTTAGAGGACGGATACAAACGTGTCTGTTAAACATAATCTTCGTGTTCTTCGTATTCATTTTCAAGCCTTCCTTAAGACTTTCCCTGTTCAGGTCACCCATCATTTCTTGTACATCCTCCATTGATTCACTGAAAAGAACAATGTCGTCTGCATATCTAAGAGTGTTCAGTCGTTCTCCGTTTATATTAAGTCCTTTGTCATCCCAAACAAAATATCTAAAAACGTCCTCTAGGCAAGCAGTGAAAAACTTGGGTGAAATTCTCTCTCCTAGTCTAACACTTTCCTTTGCTGGCATTTTCTGGCCGTCCTTAAGGAGTTCTTATGATGGTCGTGCTATCTCTATAAATATTTTCTAGTGATTTAACCTATTTTTTTTCTATTGTTTGTTCTCAAATTACTCTCATCACTGCGGCTGTTTCAACTGAATCCAATGTTTTCTCATAGTCAACAAATGCCATTCACAAAGGTTTATTATTTTCTGAAGTTTTCTCGACCACCTGATTAATAACTTGAATGTGGTTTGTTGCTGAGTAATCACTTCGATATCCTGCCTGTTCTCTTGGCTGATTTGCATCTAAGGTAGAACTATTTCGATCTGTTCAGATTTTTATGAAAAGTTTTTATACAACAAGAACTCTTACTGAATGGAATTTTTTTTAGGTTTTGATGTCACCTTTCTTGAGAAGCACAGTAACAGACTTACTTTTCCACCACATGGGTGCTGCTCTGACTTTTAAACATCTCGTAAATAGCTTTATTAGTTCGTTCAATGCAAAACCACCTGCATCCGTAGAAAGATAAACAGTTATATCATTATCACCTGCAGCTTTACCCTCTTCATTACTCTCAAAACGTTCTTCATTTCACCTAATGTAATGCCGGGGATGACTATGTCTACTGTCTCTCTAACCTGAACTGACTCTTTGACCATTGTACTGGGACTGTAAAGTTTTGTATAAAAATCTTCTGCTGGGTTTAACTCTTTATTTCCGTTGTGTTCCTTCTACATTAGCCTCACGGAGGAAATATTTGATTTCTCTCTATACCAAGCCTCCGACTGATTGCCTTCAGGCTTCCTCTATTCCTTAAAGTTTCTTCAGTTCTGTTTATGTTAAACTTTCTAACATCTTCATTTTTCTTCTCGCTGATAGTTTTCTTTGCTTCAGTTGCTTCAGAGTGATCCCTCCTTATCCTTACAGTCACGTTATTTTTTTTCTTTATCACTTCCTTTGTACCCGTACTGTCGGTTGGTTACTGTTGTTGTTTCGTGCTTTCCTACCTGATTCGTTTACAATTATCGGGATGTTTTTGTTCATTTGCTCTCTGTCGGAATTATTTCATCAGTCAACTGCTGCTGCTGCCGCGACTACTACTACTACTACTACTGCTACTACTACGGAACTACAACAACTACTAATAATAACAACAACAACAACAATAATGATAACAATAATAATAATAATAATAATAATAGTAGACACTATCATCTGAACAGCATTGCGTCCTGCCACAGCAAGACCCAGGACACCTTAGATAGCCGCACACACTCCTGTAGTATTCTAAGGGGAGGAAAATAATTTTATTTACTGAGGAGCGGCCACCTGGGCTCCCATCCTGGTTAAAACCGGGACAGGATGGAGGTCTTACATAGTGGAAAATTCTGGTTTCCTGCGTCTGTGTAAAAAAAAAAAAAAAAAAAAAAAAAAAAAGACGTGCATACTGGCGTTGCCCTCCCGGCGGTCGCCGCCCCCCATGGAGGCCACAGATTCCCACTCTATTCTGGTCCGGTGAAGGTCTACCACCGCGCAAAAATGTTTTGCTACGTAAACAATCCCCCCCCCCTCCAATGGGCTTGGACCCCATTCTTCACGCGGGTACAGTAATGCAGTATCTAAATGCGCGGCGACAGGTACAAACCTTTGCTGTCTTTGGTCGCCTCCTTGGTTGCGGCAAAAATTGGGTCATCCACAACACACCCACTAGTAGATATTTTTATCCACAACACACCCACTAGTAGATATTTTTATCCACAACACACCCACTAGTAGATATTTATATCCACAACACACCCACTAGTAGATATTTTTATCCACAACACACCCACTAGAAGGTATTCTGAGAAACTTTTAGCGATATTATATTGACCATGTGAAAGCTTAGGTTATGTTCAACAGATTTTTAGCAAGTTTGTTATACATTCAATATACTTTTTCGACATAGTCTCGGAAGTTAATGACAATACATTTTTTTTTTCGCACATTTTTAGTGATTTTCTCGAGATTCTAGTACCCTTTCTGGCTATTTTTTTCCCTCCCCACTCCTCCACAAAAGCGGCTTTCGAGAGGAAGTATAGCGTTCTCTGTCATTTTGTACGTGGCAACTGTGATCAGCACGGCGCTTCCTCCCACCACGACAAAAATTGCCCCTCACGCAAAAACACTCGCTGGTGCGTCTACCTCCACTTTTTACACACCTAATGTTTTGCTGATGTGCGAATTGATGCCGGGGAGGGGCGCCTTCTCGTGGTGGCACCGATATAACGGTACGGACTTGGTTACACAAGAGTTCAATTTACTCCCCAATCCCGGAAAGAAGGATGAAGGACTGTAAGGATAGGGCAGCATTAGCCTGCAGTCCACCGAGTTCACGTACAGCTGAACTGGGACCACAACGACAACAACAGTGTACAAAATACTGTATATGTTTGTATCATAGCTGTGAGAATGGCTCAGTTCCGTCATATGAATACAAACCAACTGTACCACTTTCGAGTACAATCAAATAATCAAATCGTCCTGTAGTAATCTGCGTCATCGTAGTGAAGAAATAAACCTTTTTAATCCGATGACGGTCTCTTCACTCTAGTCTTGCTGTCATAAGATTACTTTACTCGGTTTGAACAATATAATGTAGTGAGGGAGTTAATGAAGGTCAATATACCACTACCAGTTCAAAAAGTTTCTCCAGAGCTGACTCAAGTGGTCTGGTGGCGGCAGTAATAGAATATAAGGTACAGTTCACGGCAGGCCTGGCCTACCACAGCCAGGTCACTGCACAGCACGGGTTTTGTTACCTGCTTTCCTGATGTGTGTTTTTTTTTTTTCTGTGAACATAGCAGTCTCTCTCTCTCTCTCTCTCTCTGTATATATATATATATATATATATATATATATATAAGACCACTATACATACTGTATATACATATACATATACATACATACATACAGTATATATATATATATATATATATATATATATATATATATATATATATATACATATATATATACATATATATATATATATATATATATAGATATATATATATATATATATATATATATATAAGACCACTATACATACTGTACATACATATACATATACATACATACATACAATATATATATATATATATATATATATATATATATATATATATATATATCAGCAGTGTCTCTGTGTTTTAGAGCGCTCCGCTCTGACCGAAGGGTCGGAGGATCGAATCCACCCAAGGGTCATTTGTTGACATCAGGAAGGGCATCCGGTCATAAAATGCTACATGCTCCAAACCAAAGTCCTCTACCCAGGGGCAACGCCTTAGCCCTTATCCCAACATGGGGGTACCTGGCGTAAAACTCACTTTATAATATATATATATATATATATATATATATATATATATATATATATATATGACACCACCATAAATAAATATATTACCGATATATATATATATATATATATATATATATATATATATATATATATATATATATATATATTGTTACGGAACAGAGAAAGATAATGTACACTTTAAGTGAGAATACGAAGAGTCACTACTGTCCCGTAAAGTTCCAGGTTCAAAACAAAAGAGTTAGGTAAAATTACAAGTTAAAGTTTAATGCTTAAATTAACAACAAAACATTCAGGACTCATAAGGATAATGTAATGGCAAATAAACAGGTTAAATATATGGTTAACTGCAATAGCCTCTATTAACACGAAATTAGCAAGAGTAAATTTATCTAAGTCAGCCCTGATGAAATGAGATACCAGATAATACTCAGTGAATGCCAGATAAATAATTACAGATACAAACTATTATCAAAAATGACTGACATAAAGATCCATACGTGAATTACAAAAACTTCACTAAGCCTACGAATTAAACTTATGCTATACAGTACAAGAAAAAATGCAACAACAGTTATACTCAAATTACACACAGCTGCTAGATGTTTGGAGATTTCTTGAGCACTCACAATAATAATATCTGTACAGGGGAGGACAGAGATGTGAACAAAATGAGGAGCAGATCTAAGTGGCAATGATGCAAAGACTGAGCTCATTATATAGGGGCCAGCAGAGCCTGATACAACTTGTAAGAGGACGCGCAAATGAAAGCCATGGGGACATAGAGTTCACAATCCCGCTCTGGACAACAGAGAGAACGACTTACTCTACTATAACGGTAGAAGGGGGGGACTGAGGCAGAACACGCTCGTGATCAAACATGCAGCATACTGTGCGTTAAAATTACACAAAGGATGATGAAATCATAGGCTATGTAACACCTCCCCACAAAGAAAAAAGAAATTTACAAAGGAAATTTCTTATTACTCTAAAACAATCTGTACATGGCATTACAGAACATGCAAAAGTCCCTCCTAATTTCACAAAACATGAGATCTCCCTAGCACGTTCAGTCATAGGTACTTGCCAGTATCCCTTTAACAAATCAAACCCACTCATGCACCTAGCCCCTCCGATCTTGTCCATGCAATCTTCCACACGAGGGAGAGGGTAAGTGTCTGCTCCGGCCATCTGACTAACACGTCTGTAGTCGATGCAAAGCCTCTGTGACCCACCTGGCTTAGGGACTAGAGTGACAGGAGAACTCCACTCGCTCTGACAGGGCTCAATCATCTTGTGGTCCAACAGGTAGCCAAGCTCCTTCTGGATGAGAGGAACTTTCACTGGGTTCACACGGTAAGGAGGCAATTTAATTGGCTTTGCGTCTCCAACATCGACATCATGCATCAACACGGTGGTTCTTCCTGGAGTGGCACGGAACACTTGCGGGTACTCCTGCAGTAATGCCGAAAACTCCTGCCTTTCCTTGGGTGGTAGATGAGAAAGCTTAGTCTGGAGATCATTCATGATATCAGGATTCTTCCCCAAACTATCACTCAGGCTCATACTGCATGGGAGAGCTTCACTTGCAGACTCGGGTGGAACAGCTACAGTGCAGACTGGATTATTTTCATCCCGCTTGTGATATAACTTTAGCATGTTGATGTGACATAGTTGCTTGCTCTTTCTACGATCTGGTGTGGCGATGACATAGCTGACATCACTGAGTTTCTTCTCCACGAAATAAGGGCCACTAAACTTGGCTTGAAGAGGTTGCCCATGAACTGGTAGCAGAATCAAAACCTGATCTCCTGGCTGAAAGTGGCGTAACCTGGACTTCTTGTCATACCAAGTCTTCATCTTCTCCTGAGCAGCTCCTAAATTCTCTCTCGCCAGCTGTAAAGCAGTGGACAGCCGTTCTTTGAACTTCATCACATACTCCACAGGTTGACGTCATCTTCCTCCGACAGCCAGCATTCCTTGAGTAGCTTAAGGGGTCCTCTTACTTCATGGCCAAACAGTAGTTCAAAAGGTGAGAAGCCCAGTGATTCATTTGGAGATTCTCTTGCAGCAAACACAACGAATGGAAGACCTTTATCCCAGTCTTTCTGATGTTCCAAACAGTATTTCATGAGCATCGATTTGAGTGTTTGATGATATCTCTCCAACGCTCCTTGGGTCTGGGGATGGCAAGCTGAAGACGCGATCTGGGTGATGCCCAACTCTTTCAGAGACTGCTTGAAAACATTTGACATGAAATTACTTCCCCGGTCTGACTGTACCTCCTTAGGCAGACCAAACTTTGTGAAGAACCCCAGCATTTCCTTAACCACGTTCTTTGCTGAGATGTTTCTAAGTGGAATGGCTTCAGGATAACGAGTAGCCATGTCAATCATGGTCAACACATAAGAAAATCCTGAAGAAGTCTTAGGAAGAGGGCCCACAATATCCACCAACACACGGGTGAAAGGCGCCTCAAAAGGAGGAATGGGAACTAGAGGTGCAACCTTTTCGGTCTGATTACACTTCCCCACAACTTGACAGGTGTGACAAGACTTACAATACCAGGAAACATCCCTGAAGATACCTGGCCAGTAGAAGTGTTTCAAAATGCGTGCCACAGTCTTCCTCACTCCAAGGTGTCCTGCCAAACTGGAATCATGAGCCACTCTAATGATATCCTGCCTACAAACACGAGGGATGACAACTTGATGTACAACCTCCCATTCACAGTCGGCTGATGCTGTTGGGGGTCTCCACTTCCTCATAAGTACTCCTGACTTTACATAATAACAAGTAGAAGCACCGGCTGACTCTTCTTCACTGTAAGCAGAGTTAGCTAGACCTTTCAACTCAGGGTCAGCAACCTGCAACTCAACCAACTCTTGACGAGACAAATTATCAACACTACGGGGTACTGCCTCATCTGGTGAGTGGTCCAAATTAGCAAGAAAAGTGTCAGCTAGGATAACATCATCATCATCCTCTAAATCACCAGTAACTTTAGACTTAGCCCTAGTGACAGCACATGCAGGGAACACATCAGGGACATCACAATCCTGGGACACAGCCGCTGGCTCGCTAGACAACTGAGGAGCTGGACACACTTGACTTCCACTAATATCATTTCCAAGTAAGAAAGTTACACCTGACATTGGGAGTGTCTCAACCAACCCAACCATAACGGAACCATTAACAAAACCAGACTCTAAATTCACTCTGCACAGACGGACAGAGAAGTAATTATTCCCTACACCTTGTAAGATTACAGTTTCATCAGAGGAATTAACATTAGAGCCTAGAACACTGGTCAGCATAAGGGATTGGCAAGCACCTGTATCACGATATATTTGAACTGATTTCCTGTCATTACTGTCCAGAGGACTGACAAAACCATCAGACAGGAAATTAGCACATGAACTCTTGAGAGTGTCACCCACGTTACTGCTCAAAAGAGGAGCTCCATCATGAGAATTTAAGTTACCCCTCAAAGCAGGTTCAGTTAACTCAGTTAAAGAATTCTGGGAACTCTCAAGAGTGGACACTAGACCGATTGACTGAATATTTAAAGACTCCTTTTTGTTCACATCACGCTGTCTCCTGAAACATCTCTCCGTAGTATGACCAAGCTTACTACAATAAGTACATTTACTTTTCTGAAATCTAGAGGTGAAGCTGGTATTTACTTCCTGAGAAACATCATCCTTATTCTCTTTCCTGTTACCTGTACTCTGAGTAGAGGCAACGTACTTACTCTCAGCTTTCCCTTTTTCTCTAGAATATCTCTTGTGAGTGAGAAGATACTCATCAGCTAAAACTGCAGCATCAGACAAATTATCTATTCTTTTCTCATCAAGATATAGGCTTACATCTTTATAAATACACCTTTTGAAATCCTCCAGCAAAATCATCTGCTTAAATTTGTCAAAATCAGAATCCACATTCTTAGAATTTAACCACTGCTCTAACAGATCTTCTTTGATTTTTGCATACTCAACATGGGATTGCTTATCTTGCTTGAAAGTTGTCCTAAATTTTACTCTATAGGCTTCAGGAACAAGCTCATAGGCCTTAAGAATCAAGCTCTTAACTACATCATAATTATCACATTGATCCTGAGGCAAAGATGCATAAGTTACTTGAGCTTTACCGGTGAGAACAGTTTGAAGGAGTACTGGCCAATACTCCTTAGGCCAATTAAAACCTGTAGCTACCCTCTCAAACAACTGAAAATACTTTGTTAAATCAGATTCATTAAAAGGAGGGACAAGTTTAACATTTTTAGCCACATCAAAATCATCAGAGCTAGATGATCCAGTTCCACCTTGTTTCATGCGATACTCATGGTCTGCCTGAATCCTAGCAAGTTCAACTTGTGCGTGAAACTCAGCCTCCTTAACATCAGCCTCCTTAGCACGTGCTTGAAATTCAGCTTCCTTCACACGAGCCTCCTGCAGGGCTAGCTGTAACTTAGCTAATTCAATCTGCGTTTGCTCATTTGGAGGAGTTACATTAAACAAGCTTTTATTAATCATGCCAACAATTTGATCTTTAGAATGATGAGAGTGAACTGCAATTCCCAATTGTTGAGCAACAAGCTTAAGTTCATTCTTTGTTCTGTTTTCTATATCACACACTGTTTGCACATTTGACAAAAAATCTTTGGCTTCATCAAGTGTAGTAATAGTAGACATCATGTATAAATCACAGTCACAAAATATCAAACAATATCCTTATGATAATATCCTGAATATCCTGATATGAGGTCGCCAAATTTATGTTACGGAACAGAGAAAGATAATGTACACTTTAAGTGAGAATACGAAGAGTCACTACTGTCCCGTAAAGTTCCAGGTTCAAAACAAAAGAGTTAGGTAAAATTACAAGTTAAAGTTTAATGCTTAAATTAACAACAAAACATTCAGGACTCATAAGGATAATGTAATGGCAAATAAACAGGTTAAATATATGGTTAACTGCAATAGCCTCTATTAACACGAAATTAGCAAGAGTAAATTTATCTAAGTCAGCCCTGATGAAATGAGATACCAGATAATACTCAGTGAATGCCAGATAAATAATTACAGATACAAACTATTATCAAAAATGACTGACATAAAGATCCATACGTGAATTACAAAAACTTCACTAAGCCTACAAATTAAACTTATGCTATACAGTACAAGAAAAAATGCAACAACAGTTATACTCAAATTACACACAGCTGCTAGATGTTTGGAGATTTCTTGAGCACTCACAATAATAATATCTGTACAGGGGAGGACAGAGATGTGAACAAAATGAGGAGCAGATCTAAGTGGCAATGATGCAGAGACTGAGCTCATTATATAGGGGCCGGCAGAGCCTGATACAACTTGTAAGAGGACGCGCAAATGAAAGCCATGGGGACATAGAGTTCACAATCCCGCTCTGGACAACAGAGAGAACGACTTACTCTACTATAACTGTAGAAGGGGGGGACTGAGGCAGAACACGCTCGTGATCAAACATGCAGCATACTGTGCGTTAAAATTACACAAAGGATGATGAAATCATAGGCTATGTAACAATATATATATATATATATATGAGACCACCACATATATACATATATGACACCACCATATATACATACACAGGCTTGCGTCTCTATAACGTTGACTCTGTATGCGAACTGCATACATATTTTTCATAACTTTTCCAGTATTGCTGCCTTTTTTTTTTTTTTTTTTTAATACAATTTGAGAAGCGTTGTGGTTCACGTTGTATGTGTTCACTCCAGTCTTCAGCTATGGAATGTACGTTTATAATATTTGTCATTATTACACTCGCGCTCGAAAACGCGTTGTGTGTAGGAGTTACTGCATGGAAGTGCACTGGATCTAGAAATAAAGGATGGGGGCCATCAGGGGAATTGTGGTTAATTTTGGGTGGAAAAGGTCATAGGTCATAGACTTAGGACAAGGCCAACGCTAACAATTTTGATACGATTTTGACCAGACTTGGTGGAAGGT
>NC_137068.1:16449905-16469905 GCF_032717465.1 Coenobita brevimanus
ACAGATTAAACAAACAGGCAAAGAAATAAATAGCGGCAAAAACATAACCTCTTTAGCGGAGATATAGTAGGACTCGCGCGCGCTCGCGGCCGTGGCGCGGCTCGCACCTGTGTACAGTGTTGCCACGTTTTCTATACCGTTATCTCTCTCTCTCTCTCTCTCTCTCTCTCTCTCTCTCTCTCTCTCTCTCTCTCTCTCTCTCTCTCTCTCTCTCCTGGCGGGAAATGTGAGCCACCTTGAGTACTTTTGATTCTTTTATAAGTTATTTATAATTGTTCTTTCATTTGTTAATTTGGTTTTGTCATATTTAGTAGTAGATGGAGTGTCAAAGTTACTGTCTGCTGAGAGGTTTGTTACGTTACTGATTCATACACCCCGACGTAGTGGTCCAGGGGGGAGGGGAAGTGTGAAGGGGGATTTGACCTGAGACACCCAGGAGGGATTAAGAAGGGAGGAGAGGGGAAGGGGGGGCTGGATTCACCTACCACGTGGTCAGTATTAGAAGAGAGAGAGAGAGAGAGAGAGAGAGACACATTACGTGTATAGATATATGTGCATCAATAGGAACAATGTATATCAGTGTGTGCAGTATGTACAAAGGAACAAATGAATACAAAGGCAGTGACAGACCTCTCTCTCTCTCTCCCCCCCCCTCTCTCTCTCTCTCTCTCTCTCTCTCTCTCTCCTGGCGGGAAATGTGAGCCACCCTGAGTACTTTTGATTCTTTTATAAGTTATTTATAATTGTGCTTTCATTTGTTAATTTGGTTTTGTTATATTAAGTGATGCCGACAATGCATTCAATGCATGCCTCTCTCTCTCTCTCTCTCTCTCTCTCTCTCTCTCTCTCTCTCTCTCTCTCTCTCTTGCGACATTGAATCTCCTCATTCTCCCTTGGGACATTTATTTTAGGCCAGATGGATGTGTAAGTATTGCCACTCACAAGAATTACATGAATTATTTCTTTTACTTTGGATATTGGCATATTTCTTCTTTTTTCAGGCTCATTATCTTATATCCATAACTGTGATATTATTACCCACCCTAAAACTACGCTAAAAACCAATAAAAGTGACTACAATATCTTTTAGCAACACTGTACAATATGTGTGCCATGTTTCTGTGTTACTGTATAAATATTTTATGCATAATAAGATTACTGTTGATTCATCCATCAAAATACACAAGTGTAAGTTTTATTCATCTGAATTTATCGAATTTGTGATGCCTTGTACATAAATAGCTTCCGTTTCACATCGCAAGTTGGGGAAACGTGGCACCATTGCCCACAGGTGCTGGCCACACCCCCGCCGCAAACAGGCGGGAATCCGACTATAGTAACGTGAAGAGGTAGCACTTTGGGGTCATTTCAGCCCTCATCACCGGCCGGATTCCAAAGGACTGCAGTACCCATTGCGAAAGTCATTAGCTGATTCATGTTCATTGTTGTTGTTGATAAACACGTCGTCTGCCACGGTGTCTGAATTCACATGAATTTTTTGTCAGTTACAGAATTTGGTCAGTGACAATATATATATATATATATATATATATATATATATATATATATATATATATATACACATATATATTATATATGTTGTTACGGAACAGAGAGAGATAATGAACACTTCAAGTGAGAATACTAAAATCACTACTGTCCCGCAAAGTTCCAGGTTCAAAACAAATGACTTAGGTAAAATTACAAGTTAAAGTTTAATGCTCAGACTAACAACTAAACATTCATGACTCATAAGGATAATGTAATGGCAAAACAGGTTACATATATGGTTAACTGCAATAGCCTCTATTAACATGAAATTAGCAAGAGCAAATTTATCTAAGTCAGCCCTGATAAAATGAGAAAACCGGATAATGCTCAGTTAAAGCAAGATATAATATTATTACAGATACAAACTATTACTAATACTGGCTGACAGTATGGAACCAACATGAATCACAAAAACCTTACCAGGCTCACGAATTAACGCCCTAGGCTATACAGTACAAGAAAAATGGTAATAACACTTATACTCAAATTATACAGCAGCTAGATGGCTGGAGACTTCCTGAGCACTCACAAAAATAATAATATACTGTACAGGGGAGGAGAGAGATGTGAACAGAATGAGGAGTAGATCTAAGTGGCAACTAATGCAGAGACTGAGCTCATTATATAGGGGCCGGCAGAGCTTGATTAAACTTGTAAGAAGGACGCGCAAATGAAGGCATAGAGGACGAAGAGTTGACAATCCTGCTCTGAACAACAGAAAGAACGACTTACGCTACTATAAGGGGCAGAAGGGGGGAGTGAGGTAGAACATGCAAGCCTGGTGACTATGGAAGCCACGTGGCAAATCGTGAACAAACATGCAGCATACAGTACGTTAGAATTATACAAAGGATGATGCATTCATGAACAAAACTGTATCATAAGTTAGAATTATACAAGGGATGATGAAATCATAGGCTATGTAATACTATATATATATATATATATATATATATATATATATATATATATATATATATAAAACTCCCTACGTGTCACGTGGGTTGGTGGAGGATTAGTGCCCCTCCCTGTAAAACAAATAACTCTAAGCCTTGGCCACCCCGTTTGGGATTATGGCGTGTGCCAATGAATGAATATATATATATATATATATATATATATATATATATATATATATATATATATATATATATATATATATATATATATATATATATAACTGTCTTAGTGGGAAGAGAATCACCTGGGCTTGTATATATATCTTCATCTTCATTGGTTAACGTTTTGGTACACTAGTTCTACCATCATCAGCCTAAAAAAGAAATAAAGGACTGTACATGTAATGTTCTTCCTTACTGTATTTTAGCCACAAGTAATAAAATAAAATTGCAGTAATTGAAGCATAAAACCTTAAGGTGAATAGTGCAAAAAGAATACTTTTGGGTGAAATTAACCTACGCGAAAATACTGAATTTACAAGGTGAAAAATGCAGATTGAATCATTTTGGGTGAAATTAACCTACGTGAAAATAATGAATTCAAATTTAATTCCAGGCCAAATTATAATAAAAAATCTGAAGTTAGGACTAGTAAGTAAAATTATTATTAAAAGAAAGTAAATAAATAAAATCACAAGCCGTTATAAAGTGTGGCAAGAATTCATTAACGTATCAAAAACGTACGTAAATAGTAGTATAAGAATCCTAAAAGTAAAAAAGAAGAAAAAAAAAATGAATGCACTAGACGACACAATAGTTTCCTTAAAATAAAAAAAGAAAAATCTAAGAAGAGTCCAAGACATAGAATAAAAAACAATAATTCCGTTGATACCTCATTATTGCAGACAGTAGGTTTGTCCCTGTATGACAGAAGGGACTCCAATATCAACAGGTCACTGTCTGAGGAGGAACTGATCAGCACAGAAAAGCACTCCGTGGACATGGGGTGGTCGTTGTCGTGAGCATGTTTACGAATAGCTGAGAAAGTCGGGCTGGTGACAGGGCGGTTTGTTCGAACAGACCGACCAAAATGTTCATAGATCCGTGTTTTGATGTGCCGTCTCGTCTTCCTTACATACAAAGCACTACAACTTTGACACTCATATTGATATACAATGACGATTCCAGGTCCTCAGGAATCACGTTTTTGAACTTAAAGAAAGACTCTTGAAAACTACCCTAAGATTTAGCTGTGGATAAAAGTCACGTAGTAAGCTGCTTCAACGATTTCGGAGTGAATAGCCGCCATTCCCAGCAAAAACAATAGGGAAATAAATCACATCTCTGGATACAGTAGGTGACTTAACAGATGGGCATAGTAATTTAATGGAAATTCGTTCTTATATAGTAAATTTCTCAGGTATTGGAGTTCAGCATCAAACTGAAAGTTGTCTGAACAAATACGAAAAGCTCTTGTAGCAAGTGTTACCACCAGATTTCTTTTGTATTATATGGGAATGAAAGATGTGAATTTTGAGCACAGACCCGTGAATGTTGTTTTCCTGTGTACTGACGTCGTGAAAGAACTGGACTGCCTGTTTACCCTGATGTCGAGAAAGGAGAGCATGTTATTAATCCTCGGTTTAGGTAGTGAATTCTGTTTTACTATGCTGAGAGTTGAGGTACTCTAAAAACTGCGGAACATGGTCAGCACTCTTAAAAAGTAAGAAGGTGTCGTCTACATAACTCCTATAGTACAACGGTTTAAAATTTTGTGGGCAGTTTTCAAGCCATTTTTCTTCGTGGTGACACAGAAAAGCGTTTGCTAATGTTGGTGTAAGGGGGGAGGAAGGAAGAATATTACATGTAGAGTCCTTCATTTCTTTTTTAGGCTCTGATGATGATAGAAGTATTGGACCGAAACGTTAGCCAATAAAGATGAAGATGTATATACAAGCCCTGTTGATTCTCTTCCTATATATATATATATATATATATATATATATATATATATATATATATATATATACAGGGTGTTTCAAAAAACATCGTCATAAATCTGAGGACATATTCATCAGACAAAAATAAGTTTTTGGTGAGTATTTGTAATTTCTGAGATATTACACGTTTAAAGTTATCGGGAGTGAAAATGAAAATCTCATAGCTAACCCAGGGCAGGACGGCCAGGCCAACACGTGATAATGCGGTTAGAAGAGTGGTTCTGAATAGCTTTACGAATTCGAATTTTCGAACGTTCAATGCATTATTATTATTATTATTATTATTGTTATTATTAGGTCTAGTAGTAGTAATACTGGTAATAGTAGTAGTAGTAGTAGTAGTTGGAGTTGGAGGAGGTGGAGTACTACTACTGTATTAATTCTACATGTATTTTTTATTTACTTAGTAATGTACTTATAATAATAATAATTATTATTATTATTTATATTAGTAGTAGTAGTAGTAGAAGTAGTAGTAGTAATAATAGTAGTAGTAGTAGTAGTAGTTGTAGTAGTATTTCTCTGAATACACGAGTCCTAGCATACATAAAAGAAGACGGGTTGTTTTTTGTAGGTTATAGTTTGAGCAATGAAACTCCGGTGTGTGCCTCAGGTCTTGGACACTGTCGCCGAATGCTATGAACATGTCTTAAACCATGGCAAATGTTCCCATCGAGGCTATTTACGGCTTTCATTTCTACATCAATACTGTACAAGATAAATAGGGAGAAAAGATAAGTATATTTAATGACACAGATCGTCCATTAGTAAAATAAGGAATGGCAACAGTGCTCCGTGTATGGCAATTAATCCCATAACTCGGACAAGTACAGTATGATAGTGATGTTTCGGTGCTATACCCCGTATGTATTTAACGGTTCCCATGCAACTGAACCGAACGATATTAATGAAAAGGATCAATAAGTTGTGAGCATGAATAGCTTTTGACCTGATATTTCTAAAGGCATATCCGTTTTTAATTCTGTTTCGTTTATTTATGTGCTACGAGCATAATTACCACATGGGGTAGTTCGAAATATCGGATGACTTCAACAAACTTCATTGATTGGAATCACAAATAAGGGGTGGGTATAGAAAAAAAAAATCTTATAACCAATACTAATTAATGCTTTTTCCTTTTCAGGTTACGTTACGATAGTCTCTATTCTCCTTTCACACTTTCCTATAAAATGTCCACGCCAGTTTTTCTATATTGCGTGGTGTTCTTTCTGACTTTTTCCTGCAAGCTTCGGCAGGAGGGTTTGGAGGGCGGGGGAAAGCCTTCCTCTTTGCTGTCCTTACCTCATTCTAGTAGTTCAGTTACTCTTCTTGGAGCTGCCTAGCATGGGCCAACCGGCCTACTGCAGTTATACTCTCTTCTTATGTTCTTATGTTCTTACTGAGCCAGTCCAGCAGCTGCAAGTCCTCTCCACCTCCAAACTATACCGAGACTCTTCTCGCCGTGTGCATGGGGCAGCGGTCCTGAACAAAAATTAAAGGGCCGGGAGGAAACGGATAGTTCCGCTCCTGGACTGAGAGGTGGAAAAAATCCTACAAAATTTCAATGAATTTTTTAGCAGTGGAACTCCCTTCTATCCTGGTGACGTCACCCATGTCGTGGATGCACACTGTTACGGAACAGAGAAAGATAACGTACACTTTAAGTGAGAATGCCAAGAGTCACTACTGTCCCGTAAAGTTCCAGGTTCAAAACAAAAGGGTTAGGTAAAATTACAAGTTAAAGTTTAATGCACAAACTAACAACAAAACATTCAGAACTCATAAGGATAATGTAATGGCAAATAAACAGGTTAAATATATGGTTAACTGCAATAGCCTCTATTAACACGAAATTAGCAAGAGTAAATTTATCTAAGTCAGCCCTGATAAAATGAGATACCAGATAATACTCAGTGAATGCCAGGTAAATAATTACAGATACAAACTATTATCAAAAATGACTGACATAAAGAACCCTACATGAATTACAAAAAACTTCACCAGGCCTACAAATTAAACTTATGCTATACAGTACAAGAAAAAATGCAACAACAGTTATACTCAAATTACACACAGCTGCTAGATGGTTGGAGACTTCTTGAGCACTCACAATAATAATATCTGTACAGGGGAGGACAGAGATGTGAACAAAATGAGGAGCAGATCTAAGTGGCAATGATGCAGAGACTGAGCTCATTATATAGGGGCCGGCAGAGCCTGATACAACTTGTAAGAAGGACGCGCGAATGAAGCCATGGGGACAGAGAGCTGAAAATCCCGCAAAGTATAACAGAGAGAACGACTTACTCTACTATAACGGTAGAAGGGGGGGACTGAGGCAGAACACGCTCGTGATCAAACATGCAGCATACTGTGCGTTAAAATTACACAAAGGATGATGAAATCATAGGCTATGTAACACCTCCCCACAAAGAAAAAAGAAATTTACAAAGAAAATTTCTTATTACTCTAAAACAATCTATATATGGCATTACAGAACATGCAAAAGTTTTTCCTAATGTTACAAAACATGAGATCTCCCTAGCACGTTCAGTCATAGGTACTTGCCAGTATCCCTTTAACAAATCAAACTTACTTATGTACCTACCCTTTCCGATCTTGTCTATGCAATCTTCCACACGAGAGAGAGGGTAAGTGTCTGTTTTGGTTATCTGATTAACATGTCTGTAGTCAATGCAAAGCCGCTGTGACCCACCTGGCTTAGGGACCAGAGTGACACGAGAACTCCACTCGCTCTGACAGGGCTCAATCATCTTGTGGTCCAACAGGTAGCCAAGCTCCTTCTGGATGAGAGGAACTTTCACTGGGTTCACACGGTAAGGAGGCAGTTTAATTGGCTTTGCGTCTCCAACATCGACATCATGCATCAACACAGTGGTTCTTCCTGGAGCAGCACGGAACACTTGCGGGTACTCCTGCAGTAATGCCGAAAACTCCTGCCTTTCCTTGGGAGGTAGATGAGAAAGCTTAGTCTGGAGATCATTCATGATATCAGGATTCTTCCCCAAACTATCACTCAGGCTCATACTGCATGGGAGAGCTTCACTTGCAGACTCGGGTGGAACAGCTACAGTGCAGACTGGATTATTTTCGTCCCGCCTGTGATATAACTTTAGCATGTTGATGTGACATAGTTGCTTGCTCTTTCTACGATCTGGCGTGGCGATGACATAGTTGACATCACTGAGTTTCTTCTCCACGAAATAAGGGCCACTAAACTTGGCTTGAAGAGGTTGCCCATGCACTGGTAGCAGAATCAAAACCTGATCTCCTGGCTGAAAGTGGCGTAACCTGGACTTCTTATCATACCAAGTCTTCATCTTCTCCTGAGCAGCTCCTAAATTCTCTCTCGCTAGCTGTAAAGAAGTGGACAGCCGTTCTTTGAACTTCATCACATACTCCAGCAGGTTGACGTCATCTTCCTCCGACAGCCAGCATTCCTTGAGTAACTTAAGGGGTCCTCTTACTTTATGGCCAAACAGTAGTTCAAAAGGTGAGAAGCCCAGTGACTCATTTGGAGATTCTCTTGCAGCAAACACAACGAATGGAAGACCTTTATCCCAGTCTTTCTGATGTTCCAAACAGTATTTCTTGAGCATCGATTTGAGTGTTTGATGATATCTCTCCAACGCTCCTTGGGTCTGGGGATGGTAAGCTGAAGACGTGATCTGGGTGATGCCCAACTCTTTCAGAGACTGCTTGAAAACATTTGACGTGAAATTACTTCCCCGGTCTGACTGTACCTCCTTGGGCAGACCAAACTTTGTGAAGAACCCTAGCATTTCCTTAACCACATTCTTTGCTGAGATGTTTCTAAGTGGAATGGCTTCAGGATAACGAGTAGCCATGTCAATCATGGTCAACACATAAGAAAATCCTGAAGAAGTCTTAGGAAGAGGGCCCACAATATCCACCAACACACGGGTGAAAGCGCCTCAAAAGGAGGAATGGGAACTAGAGGTGCAACCTTTTCAGTCTGATTACACTTCCCCACAACTTGACAGGTGTGACAAGACTTACAATACCAGGAAACATCCCTGAAGATACCTGGCCAGTAGAAGTGTTTCAAAATGCGTGCCACAGTCTTCCTCACTCCAAGGTGTCCTGCCAAACTGGAATCATGAGCCACTCGAATGATATCCTGCCTACAAACACGAGGGATGACAACTTGATGTACAACCTCCCATTCACAGTCGGCTGATGCTGTTGGGGGTCTCCACTTCCTCATAAGTACTCCTGACTTTACATAATAACAAGTAGAAGCACCGGCTGACTCTTCTTCACTGTAAGCAGAGTTAGCTAGACCTTTCAACTCAGGGTCAGCAACCTGCAACTCAACCAACTCTTGACGAGACAAATTATCAACACTACGGGGTACTGCCTCATCTGGTGAGTGGTCCAAATTAGCAAGAAAAGTGTCAGCTAGGATAACATCATCATCATCATTATCCTCTAAATCACCAGTAACTTTAGACTTAGCCCTAGTGACAGCACATGCAGGGAACACATTAGGGACATCACAATCCTGGGACGCAGCCACTGGCTCACTAGACAACTGAGGAGCTGGACACACTTGACTTCCACCAATATCATTTCCAAGTAAGAAAGTTACACCTGACATTGGGAGTGTCTCAACCAACCCAACCATAACAGAACCATTAACAAAACCAGACTCTAAATTCACTCTGCACAGAGGAACAGAGAAGTAATTATTCCCTACACCTTGTAAGAATACAGTTTCATCAGAGGAATTAAAATTAGAGCCTAGAACACTGGTCAGCATAAGGGATTGGCAAGCACCTGTATCACGATATATTTTAACTGATTTCCTGTCATTACTGTCCAGAGGACTGACAAAACCATCAGACAGGAAATTAGCACATGAACTCTTGAGAGTGTCACCCACGTTACTGCTCAAAAGAGGAGCTCCATCATGAGAATTTAAGTTACCCCTCAAAGCAGGTTCAGTTAACTCAGTTAAAGAATTCTGGGAACTCTCAAGAGTGGACACTAGACCAATTGACTGAATATTTAAAGACTCCTTTTTGTTCACATCACGCTGTCTCCTGAAACATCTCTCCGTAGTATGACCAAGCTTACTACAATAAGTACATTTACTTTTCTGAAATCTAGAGGTGAAGCTGGTATTTACTTCCTGAGAAACATCATCCTTATTCTTTTTCCTGTTACCTGTACTCTGAGTAGAGGCAACGTACTTACTCTCAGCTTTCCCTTTTTCTCTAGAATATCTCTTGTGAGTGAGAACATACTCATCAGCTAAAACTGCAGCATCAGACAAATTATCTATTCTTTTCTCATCAAGATATAGGCTTACATCTTTACTAATACACCTTTTGAAATCCTCCAGCAAAATCATCTGCTTAAATTTACCAAAATCAGAATCCACATTCTTAGAATTTAACCACCGCTCTAACAGATCTTCTTTGATTTTTGCATACTCAACATGGGATTGCTTATCTTGCTTATAAGTTGTCCTAAATTTTACTCTATAAGCTTCAGAAACAAGTTCATAGGCCTTAAGAATCAAGCTCTTAACTACATCATAATTATCAGACTGATCCTGAGGCAAAGATGCATAAGTTACTTGAGCTTTACCGGTGAGAACAGTTTGAAGGAGTACTGGCCAATACTCCTTAGACCAATTAAAACCTGTAGCTACCCTCTCAAACAACTGAAAATACTTTGTTAAATCAGATTTATTAAAAGGAGGGACAAGTTTAACATTTTTAGCCACATCAAAACCATCAGAGCTAGATGATCCAGTTCCACCTTGTTTCATGCGATACTCATGGTCTGCCTGAATCCTAGCAATTTCAACTTGTGCCTCAGCCTCCTTAGCATTTGCCTGAAATTCAGCTTCCTTCACACGAGACTCCGCCTCCTTAGCCTTAGCCTCCTGCAGGGCTAGCTGTAACTTAGCTAATTCAATCTGCGTTTGCTCATTTGGAGGAGTTACATTAAACAAGCTTTCATTAATCATGTCAACAATTTGATCTTTAGAATGATGAGAGCGAACAGCAATTCCCAATTGTTGAGCAACAAGCTTAAGTTCATTCTTTGTTCTGTTTTCTATATCACACACTGTTTGCACATTTGACAAAAAATCTTTGGCTTCATCAAGTGTAGAAATAGTAGCCATCATGAATATATCACAGTCACAAAATATCAAACAATATCCTTATGATAATATCCTGAATATCCTGATATGAGGTCGCCAAATTTATGTTACGGAACAGAGAAAGATAACGCACACTTTAAGTGAGAATGCCAAGAGTCACTACTGTCCCGTAAAGTTCCAGGTTCAAAACAAAAGAGTTAGGTAAAATTACAAGTTAAAGTTTAATGCACAAACTAACAACAAAACATTCAGAACTCAAGGATAATGTAATGGCAAATAAACAGGTTAAATATATGGTTAACTGCAATAGCCTCTATTAACACGAAATTAGCAAGAGTAAATTTATCTAAGTCAGCCCTGATACAATGAGATACCAGATAATACTCAGTGAATGCCAGGTAAATAATTACAGATACAAACTATTATCAAAAATGACTGACATAAAGAACCCTACATGAATTACAAAAACTTCACCAGGCCTACAAATTAAACTTATGCTATACAGTACAAGAAAAAATGCAACAACAGTTATACTCAAATTACACACAGCTGCTAGATGGTTGGAGACTTCTTGAGCACTCACAATAATAATATCTATACAGGGGAGGACAGAGATGTGAACAAAATGAGGAGCAGATCTAAGTGGCAATGATGCAAAGACTGAGCTCATTATATAGGGGCCGGCAGAGCCTGATACAACTTGTAAGAAGGACGCGCAAATGAAGCCATGAGGACAGAGAGCTGAAAATCCCGCAAAGTATAACAGAGAGAACGACTTACTCTACTATAATGGTAGAAGGGGGGGACTGAGGCAGAACACGCTCGTGATCAAACATGCAGCATACTGTGCGTTAAAATTACACAAAGGATGATGAAATCATAGGCTATGTAACAACACCCACACCCAGACATTGACGATGAGGTGTCCACTTCTGGACACGTCACCGTCAATAATATATATATATATATATATATATATATATATATATATATATATATATATATATATATATATATATATCAGTACCAGACGCCTCAATCCCGTTTGGGGTGGCCACAAACAAATCGCCTCCACGTCGCCCTGTGCCCCCCCCATTTCACTGCCCTGCTTCCAACTCACACCCCCCCCTCTCTCATATACCTCCCCACCCCATCCCTCCACAGCCTCCTCGGCCTCCCCCTCCCTCTTCCCCCCTCCACCTCACTCACATACACTCTCTTCGTCAGTCTATATATATTATTTATAATATATATATATATATATATATATATATATATATATATATATATATATATATATTGTTACGGAACAGAGAAAGATAACGTACACTTTAAGTGAGAATGCTAAAAATCACTACTGTCCCGTAAAGTTCCAGGTTCAAAACAAAAAAGTTAGGTAAAATTACAAGTTAAAGTTTAATGCTCAAACTAACAACAAAACATTCAGGACTCATGAGGATAATGTAATGGCAAAAACAGGTTAAATATATGGTTAACTGCAATAGCCTCTATTAACACGAAATTAGCAAGAATAAATTTATCTAAGTCAGCCCTGATAAAATGAGATACCAGATAATACTCAGTGAATGCCAGATAAATTATTACAGATACAAACTATTATCAAAAATGACTGACATAAAACCCAACATTAATTACAAAAACTTCACTAGGCCTACAAATTAAACTTATGCTATACAGTACAAGAAAAAATGCAATAACAGTAATACTCAAATTACACACAGCTGCTAGATGGTTGGAGACTTCTTGAGCACTCACAATAATAATATCTGTACAGGAGAGGACAGAGATGTGAACAAAATGAGGAGCAGATCTAAGTGGCAATGATGCAGAAAATGAGCTCATTATATAGGGGCCAGCAAAGCTTGATACAACTTGTAAGCAGGACGCGCAAATGAAGCCACGGGGACAAAGAGATGAAAATCCCGCAAAGTATAACAGAGAGAACGACTTACTCTACTATAACGGTAGAAGGGGGGGACTGAGGCAGAACACGCTCGTGATCAAACATGCAGCAACTGTGCGTTAAAATTACACAAAGGATGATGAAATCATAGGCTATGTAACAGCTCCCCACAAAGAAAAAGAAATTTACAAAGGAAATTTCTTATTACTCTAAAACAATCTGTCTAAAGTCTAGATAAGCAATCTGCAATAACATTTTCTTTCCCCTTGACATGTTGTATGTCTAATGAATACTCCTGAAGAAGTAGACTCCATCTTGTCAATCTCTGATTTTTATCTTTAAACTTACTAAGGAATTTCAGTGGGTTATGATCGGTATAAATGACTATGGGGTCAAAACCAGAACACAAATAAAATGAAAAATGCTGTAAACCCAAAATCAAGGCCAAAAGCTCTTTCTCAATAGTTGAGTAGTTCTTTTGAGGTGGAATGAACTTCTTACTGTAATAAGATACAGGGTGTTCAATACCCTGATCATCCTCTTGCAGCAAAACAGCCCCAGCTCCTGTATCACTTGCATCAACAGCCATCTTAAAAGGCTTAGCAAAATTTGGAGTAGCAAGCACTCGCTGACTTAATAGAATAGCTTTAAGTTTGTTGAAAGAGGATTCACAGTTATCGGTCCAGACAAATTCAACTCCCTTTTTCAGTAGGTCTGTAAGTGGTGATACAAGAATAGAAAAGTTAAGAACAAATCTCCTGTAATAACCTACCATTCCCAAAAATCTTTGTAGCTCTTTCCTACTTTTAGGTCTGGGAAGATCACTTATAACCTGAACCTTAGCTCCTGGTGGTGCAACATGTCCATCACCAATTACATACCCAAGGTACTGAACTTTAGCTTGACCAAACTCACACTTTGATAAATTAGCTACAAGATTAGCATGAACTAAACGGTCAAGAAATTTACTGACATGGCATAGGTGATCTTTCCAGTTGTCACTGAAGATTAATACATCATCAATATAAACAACACAGCCTGCCAAACCCTCTGTTACAACATTCATGAGCTTCTGAAATGTGGCTGGTGCATTCTTCATACCATACGGCATTGCAGAACATGCAAAAGCCTTTCCTAGTGTTACAAAACATGAGATCTCCCTAGCACGTTCAGTCATAGGTACTTGCCAGTATCCCTTTAACAAATCAAACTTACTTATGTACCTAGCCTTTCCGATCTTGTCTATGCAATCTTCCACACGAGGGAGAGGGTAAGTGTCTGTTTTGGTTATCTGATTAACACGTCTGTAGTCGATGCAAAGCCTCTGTGACCCACCTGGCTTAGGGACTAGAGTGACAGGAGAACTCCACTCGCACTGACAGGGCTCAATCATCTTGTGGTCCAACAGGTAGCCAAGCTCCTTCTGGATGAGAGGAACTTTCACTGGGTTCACACGGTAAGGAGGCAATTTAATTGGCTTTGCGTCTCCAACATCGACATCATGCATCAACACAGTGGTTCTTCCTGGAGTGGCACGGAACACTTGCGGGTACTCCTGCAGTAATGCCGAAAACTCCTGCCTTTCCTTGGGTGGTAGATGAGAAAGCTTAGTCTGGAGATCATTCATGATATCAGGATTCTTCCCCAAACTATCACTCAGGCTCATGCTGCATGGGAGAACTTCACTTGTAGACTCGGGTGGAACAGCTACAGTGCAGACTGGATTATTTTCGTCCCGCCTGTGATATAACTTTAGCATGTTGATGTGACATAGTTGCTTGCTCTTTCTACGATCTGGTGTGGCGATGACATAGTTGACATCACTGAGTTTCTTCTCCACGAAAAAAAGGGCCACTAAACTTGGCTTGAAGAGGTTGCCCATGAACTGGTAGCAGAATCAAAACCTGATCTCCTGGCTGAAAGTGGCGTAACCTGGACTTCTTATCATACCAAGTCTTCATCTTCTCCTGAGCAGCTCCAAAATTCTCTCTCGCCAGCTGTAAAGCAGTGGACAGCCGTTCTTTGAACTTCATCACATACTCCAGCAGGTTGACGTCATCTTCCTCCGACAGCCAGCATTCCTTGAGTAACTTAAGGGGTCCTCTTACTTCATGGCCAAACAGTAGTTCAAAAGGTGAGAAGCCCAGTGATTCATTTGGAGATTCTCTTGCAGCAAACACAACGAATGGAAGACCTTTATCCCAGTCTTTCTGATGTTCCAAACAGTATTTCTTGAGCATCGATTTGAGTGTTTGATGATATCTCTCCAACGCTCCTTGGGTCTGGGGATGGTAAGCTGAAGACGTGATCTGGGTGATGCCCAACTCTTTCAGAGACTGTTTGAAAACGTTTGACATGAAATTACTTCCCCGGTCTGACTGTACCTCCTTGGGCAGACCAAACTTTGTGAAGAACCCTAGCATTTCCTTAACCACGTTCTTTGCTGAGATATTTCTAAGTGGAATGGCTTCAGGATAACGAGTAGCCATATCAATCATGGTCAACACATAAGAAAATCCTGAAGAAGTCTTAGGAAGAGGGCCCACAATATCCACCAACACACGGGTGAAAGGCGCCTCAAAAGGAGGAATGGGAACTAGAGGGTTCAACCTTTTCGGTCTGATTACACTTCCCCACAACTTGACAGGTGTGAGAAGACTTACAATACCAGGAAACATCCCTGAAGATACCTGGCCAGTAGAAGTGTTTCAAAATGCGTGCCACAGTCTTCCTCACTCCAAGGTGTCCTGCCAAACTGGAATCATGAGCCACTCGAATGATATCCTGTCTACAAACACGAGGGATGACAACTTGATGTACAACCTCCCATTCACAGTCGGCTGATGCTGTTGGGGGTCTCCACTTCCTCATAAGTACTCCTGACTTTACATAATAACAAGTAGAAGCACCGGCTGACTCTTCTTCACTGTAAGCAGAGTTAGCTAGACCTTTCAACTCCCAGGGTCAGCAACCTGCAACTCAACCAACTCTTGACGAGACAAATTATCAACACTACGTGGGTACTGCCTCATCTGTGGTGAGTGGTCCAAATTAGCAAAGAAAGAAGTGTCCAGTTAGGGATAACATCATCATCATCATTATCCTCTAAATCACCAGTAACTTTAGACTTAGCCCTAGTGACAGCACATGCAGGGAACACATCAGGGACATCACAATCCTGGGACGCAGCCACTGGCTCGCTAGACAACTGAGGAGCTGGACACACTTGACTTCCACCAATATCATTTCCAAGTAAGAAAGTTACACCTGACATTGGGAGTGTCTCAACCAACCCAACCATAACGGAACCATTAACAAAACCAGACTCTAAATTCACTCTGCACAGAGGGACAGAGAAGTAATTATTCCCTACACCTTGTAAGATTACAGTTTCATCAGAGGAATTAACATAGAGCCTAGGACACTGGTCAGCAAAAGGGATTGGCAAGCACCTGTATCACGATATATTTTAACTGATTTCCTGTCATTACTGTCCAGAGGACTGACAAAACCATCAGACAGGAAATTAGCACATGAACTCTTGAGAGTGTCACCCACGTTACTGCTCAAAAGAGGAGCTCCATCATGAGAATTTAAGATTTACCCCTCAAAGCAGAGTTCAGTTAACTCAGTTTAAAGAATTCTGGGAACTCTCAAGAAGTGGACACTAGAACCAATTGACTGAGATATTTAAAGACTCCTCCTTTTTTGTTCACATCACGCTGTCTCCTGAAACATCTCTCCGTAGTATGACCAAGCTTACTACAATAAGTACATTTACTTTTCTGAAATCTAGAGGTGAAGCTGGTATTTACTTCCTGAAAAACATCATCCTTATTCTCTTTCCTGTTACCTGTACTCATGAGTAGAGGCAATCGTACTTACTCTCAGCTTTCCACTGTTTTTCTCTAGAATATCTCTTGTGAGTGAGAACATACTTCATCAGCTGAAAACTGCAGCATCAGACAAATTATCTATTCTTTTCTCATCAAGATATAGGCTTAGCATCTTTACTAATACACCTTTTGAAATCTCTCCAGCAAAATCATCTGCTTAAATTTGTCAAAATCAGAATCCACAATCTAAGAATTAAAACAATGATCTAACAGATCTTCCTTGATTTTATCATACACAACATTGGATTGCTTATACTTGCTTGTAAGTTGTCCTAAATTTTACTCCTATAGGCTTCAGGAACAAGCTCATGCAGGCCTTAAGAATCAAGCTCTTAACTACCTCCCATAATAATTATCAGATTGATCACTGAGGCAAAGATGCATAGGTTACTTGAGCTTTACCGGTGAGAACAGTTTGAAGCTGAGTACTGGCCAATACTCAACTTAGGTCAATTAAAACCTGTAGTTACCCTCTCCAAACAACTGAAAATACTTTGTTAAATCAGATTCATTAAAAGGAGGGACAAGTTTAACATTTTTAGCCACATCAAAATCATCAAGAGCTAAGATGATCCAGTTTCACCTTGTTTCATGCGATACTCATGGTCTGCCTGAATCCTAGCAATTTCCAACTTGTGCGTGAGAAACTCAGCCTCCTTAGCTTTTTGCACTGAAATTAGCAGCTTCCTTCACACGAGCCTCCTGCAGGGCTAAGCTGTAATTTAGCTAATTCAATCTGCGTTTGCTCATTTGGAGGAGTTACATTAAACAAGCTTTTATTAATCATGCCAACAATTTGAAGTCTTTAGAATGATGATAGTGAACTGCAAATTCCCAATTGTTGAGCAACAAGCTTAAGTTCATTCTTTGTTCTGTTTTCTATATCACACACTTGTTTGCACATTTGACAAAAAATCTTTGGCTTCATCAAGTGTAGGAAATAGTAGCCATCATGAATATATCACAGTCACAAAATATCAAACAATATCCTTATGATAATATCCTGAGATATCCTGATATGAGGTCGTCAAATTTATGTTACGGAACAGAGAAAGATAACGTACACTTTAAGTGAGAATGCTTAAAAATCACTACTGTCCCGTAAAGTTCCAGAGTTCAAAACAAAAGAGTTAGGTAAAATTACAAGTTAAAGTTTAATGCTCCAAAAGAGCTAACAACAAAACATTCAGGACTCATAAGGATAATGTAATGGCAAAAACAGGTTAAATATATGGTTAACTGCAATAGCCTCTATTAACACAGGAAATTTCAGCAAGAATAAATTTATCTAAGTCAGCCCTGATAAAATGAGATACCAGATAATACTCAGTGAATGCCAGATAAATTATTACAGATACAAACTATTTATCAAAAATGACTGACTATAAAAAACCCAACATTAATTACAAAAACTTCACTAGGCCTACAAATTAAACTTAAGCTATAAAGTACAAGAAAAAATGCAATAACAGTAATACTCAGCTGCTAGATGGTTGGAGACTTCTTGAGCACTCACAATAAAAATATCTGTACAGGGGAGGACAGAGATGTGAATATCAAAATGAGGAGCAGATCTAAAGTGGCAATGAATTGCAGAAAATGAGCTCCATTATATAGGGGCCAGCAAAGCTTGATACAACTTGTAAGCAGGACGCGCAAATGAAGCCACGGGGACAAAGAGATGAAAATCCCGCAAAGTATAACAGAGAGAACGACTTACTCTACTATAACGGTAGAAGGGGGGGACTGAGGCAGAACACGCTCGTGATCAAACATGCAGCAACTGTGCGTTAAAATTACACAAAGGATGATGAAATCATAGGCTATGTAACAATATATATATATATATTCTGTGTGTGCGTGTGTGTGTGTGTGTGTGTGTGTGTGTGTGTGTGTGTGTAGGTTCTCACTTTTACCTGATAACCGTACACCCACATATCTTATTCACAAAGAAACTTCATACTGGCTAGGTTATATTCAATAAATCCTCGTGGGCTATCGTGTCATTTACTCATATCTGTTCCAAGTGGCCCAACATTAAAATAAATAAAACAAAGATTCTGGGTGTGATCATTCGGGAGGGTCATGCAGTAATCATATATTATTATCAGAGATCATTTTCAAACTACCATGCGACATAGGGTATTGGTTATACACTTGACCACTCTCATTTTATAAGGAATTACACAGGCCAGTAAAGGATAGCTGGATTTATAATCACACCAAAAAAATAATAATAATAATATAATAAATAAATAAATAAAACGTGAACTTCGCAAACTATTAAACACTGAACATGCTGCCTTTTCGAAGTAGTTTACATGTAAGTCCACTGAGTGAACCTTCATGGCGTAGTTAATACAATATATAACTAATACTTTGCATAAGTCTATGCTATAGTATAACTTAACTGATCGCTGGAAATCCGGTAAGCTACCATTAAGAACAGATGTTCCTACAGTGTAATTTTGTAATGAACATTAAAGTAACGTTATTTTCTCCTGGAAGAAACAGTAATTCATGTAATATGGATTTCATATTACAGTATTATAATACTTCAGTGTTTATCTTTATATGGTGTTTCAGGTTGCACCTCCAAAACATAATCATCATAATATAATAATGTAACATGCTACAATTTTATAAATAGAACCTAAAGAAAATACTGGTGTGTGTGCCATCAGGTGTTAAAGGCAAAGATCACATATCAGTCCTGGACGTCCTTAGCCACGTATGCACACACCCATAATACCATTATGACACATTTCATACTATACTCCCGCCACCCCCACCACACGTATTGTCCCGCACCCACACGCACACACACATACTGTATTTGGCATTCTGTATACTGAATGAAATCCTGCTTTGAATTCTTCTGTTCTAAATGTAAATAAGCATATAGAACTAACATTAATAGCATGTTCATTAACATTGCACACTGTCAGGCTGGCAATACTGACACAAAAGACCAAGACTGTGACTGGCGCGTGAGAGCTGGAAAGCTCCCACAATATGCTTCATAAATGTATTTTGAGAGTTTCCTATAGACTGTTTGTATTTTTCGTAAGGAATGGCTGTTCATCAGTATGTTAACTTTAATTACTGATATAACTGGAGGAACAGGAACCTCTCCAGTGACACTACATCTCACCACCGTTGCTATGAGGATTGGAGGTGTCAGCAGCCACCTCCCCTCTAACTGGTATCCGCCACTGAACACACGATTACCTTTTTAGCATTAACGAAAATATCACTGTGGGTATGGCTACCCCATGACTATTACTGAAACAGACTATGCAATAAATATTGATCACTGGTTAAAGTAATCCGTAGTGTGAGATGGTTATGTACTGCACTTGTATTTTGACACAGTATTAGATTTTAGGTAAACATACTAAATGCAACGTCATTACTCATTAGCACAAACTGATAATGTGTGTGTGTGTGTGTGTGTGTGTGTGTGTGTGTGTGTGTGTGTCTACTAATAGCCAGCTGAGGAGTTTTAGAGAGAGAGAGAGAGAGAGAGAGAGAGAGAGAGTCGAGGCGGTAGAGTAGGACGCATATTTT
>NC_137068.1:16473586-16534434 GCF_032717465.1 Coenobita brevimanus
AATTTGTGTGTGTGTGTGTGTGTGTGTGTGTGTGTGTGTGTGTGTGGTAGGGGAGTGTTGTTCATGGTGAGGTGTGGAATGTGACTGTGTTCTGCTGTCCAGTTTATGAGAAGGGTCACTGTAGATTTGGCTGGGGATATTTTGAGCCTGTTTGTGGTGAACCATTCGTGTAGTGTCATGAGGTAAGGTTGGAGGATGTGTGTGGCTGTGTTTGCGTTTTCGTGTGGACATGTAAATGTTATGTCATCCGCATAGTAAGCTATGTGTATTTGTGGTGTGTGGGGTGTGGGTATAGGTTAAAAGAGCAGGGGACAAAACAGATCCTTGAGGGGCGCTATTTGTGAAGTTTCTGATGTTCGAAGATTGACCGGCAAATATTACGTGTTGTCATCTGCCTGCAAAACAGTTTGCCAGCCATCTTTTTGTGTTACTGTGCATGTATGTGTTGAATATCTTGTAAGATTTTGGCGGGGGATGGCATCAAATGCTTTGCTAATGTCTAGTGTGGCTAGAAGTGTTCTGTGTGATGGCCTAGCTGAATTCGTGCCATCAAAAACTCTCCGTGTAAGGTCTGTAAGAGGAGTGTTTGTGGAGTGTACTGTCCTAAAACCGTGTTGTGATGAATTGGTGGGGGGGGGTGAGGTGTAACTGGTTGTAATACTAGTCGTTCAGTGACATTGGAGGGGGTGCAGAGGAGTGTGATGGGGAGGTGTGAGGAAGGTAACGTGGGGTCTTTGTTGGGTTTGGGGATAGTGATGATAGTGCCATGGTTCCAGATGTTGGGAATCGTGTTGTGTGAGTAGCTGTACTTTGATACGTTAGTGAGTGCTTGTATGCCTTGTGTTCCAAGGTGTTTAAGGTGTATGTTGCTTATATTGTCTGGTCCACAGGCAGATAAGTGCTTAAGGTTGCTAATGATGTGCTTTGTCTGGTTGTAAGTGAAAGGTGCGAAGTCAGGGTTTTTGGGGAACTGTCTCTTGTGTCAGATGACACGTCGGTGGTCGCGATAGGGGTTTAGATGGCTGACATGTGAAAAGTGATTGATGAGAGTGCTTGCTTGTTGTTTGTTTGAAGGTATCGTGTCTGCTGTTGTGATGGCGGCGTGTTATTGTGTAGTGCTGCTGTCGGAGAGTGTAAGTTTAGTGTTTTGTAGAGTTTGCTGGTGATTGTTTTGTGATTAAGTGTTTAGATATAATTATTCCATAAGTGTTTGCTCTTCTGATATTTTATTGTTTATCTGAGTGTTGAGTTCTTGTGTTTGTTGTCTGGAGTCTTGTGCATGGAGTGTTGGGGAGTGTCGTGGTGCATCCCGTTGACTGATGAAGCCTTGAATATCTGGTGTGAAGTTGGGGTTGTGTCTCTTTCTGTTGCCTCTAGGGATGTGTCATTTGTCTGCATTTTGAATAATTGTATTGAAAGTGTGCACAGCGGTGTTGATTTTTGTGATGGGTGTACTGTTTAATGTTTCAAAGTCTTGTTCTGTTTCAGTTGTGAAGGCTTCCCAGTTGGCTTTCTTAAAATTACCGTATGTGTGTCTGTGGCCAGCTAGGATGATTCTGGTTTTGGTTGTGATGATGAAGTGGTCAGAGCCAAGGGTTTTGACCGCTCTCCAGGATCTTGTGGGGGCGAGGTTTGAAGAGCAGAAGGTGATGTCTGGGGATGATGAGAGGAAGAGAGATTGGTGTGGGAAATGGGTATGTTGATGGAGATTATTGAGTATAAAAAGACTATCTGTTTGAAATTGTAGTACCAGCCCTCTGTCTGTGTCATGGTTGTTGGCATGCTAGGCCGACGCCTTGGCGTTGAAATCACCACCCAGGATAATATTGGGTATGTTAGTGATGTGGTGTATTTGTGGAGAGTTACTTTTTGGTACAGTGGGGGACGACTGGGGGAGAATGTATGTATTGGCGATTGTTATGTGTGATTTGTTACCAGTGCTTATTTTAACTGATCGTATTTCCGTTGTGGTGTCATGTGGGGGAGAAGTGACTTTGTGTGTGCACTAGTATCTGAAAAGTTGATGGATTTGTGTACCACGGTGATGAGTCCACCGCCACCGCCGTCAGCCCGGTCTTGTCTAATGGGGAAGAATTTATAAAATGTAGTTCATGCAGGAATTGCATTGAACTGAACCCTTTGTCCGTCAGCTCGAAGTGATAGGTTTTTAGCATATTGGACATTAGTATATGTTGGTGGGTCGTGGATTGCACTCAATGTCCCCGGCTAGAAGAAGTCTCGAGAAATGACCACCGTTGTGGTGTCAGTGTATGGTGGTGGTGTCAATGTGTGGTGGCCGTGGTGTCAGTGTAAGGTAGTAGTGGTGTCAGTGTATGGTGGTGGTGTCAGTATGTGATGGTGGTGGTGTCAGTGTGTGGTGGTCATGGTGTCAGAGTGTAGTGCTGGTTATCACTGTGTTTTTAAAAATAAATGATTAAATATTATTTAATTGATAATAATATTCAATAATATTGAAGAGCAATTGCAATGATTGTCTTGCTACATCAAGCAACGATTACTTTACGCTGACTTGCTACGATTCTCTAAGAACGAGAATTTATAAACTTTCTCAACAGTACACAGCAGAGACTAATTACTCACAAATGCTGAATTAGTACTGTTAGCCTCTGGAGAAAGTTACTTCACCCCTGACAATAAAATAACTAATACTAACAATAATAATCAGGTCCTTGCTGATGCTTAACTCCTATGGCACAACGGATTTTAAGTTAATACAACAAGACTGGTCTAAGTACCAGTTATGAAAGCAAACGTTTATGCAAGCTAGGAGCTATATGGAAAATAAGCTTAATTTGGAGAAATGAAACAAGATTTTACTTTACATTAAGCTCGAGAAAAAGAACTTAAATTTATTGATTACAAAAAATAAATTTAACGTTACAATTCAAATCAAATCAATGAGACGCACTCACTCACTCAGAAGCTAAATACTTACGCCTAGAAAAAAAACACCTTAACTAAACTCTTAAAACTAGGATTATACAAAAAGGAAATACCGGTCGATGAATGCTATGTATCACCCGGGGGGTGGGAGTTTGGATTAACTGTACTAGTGGAGTTTGGGTGCTAGCTGACCTCTCACACTTCTTGAGCACAGGACCTTTCTCCGTCACAGCAAACACTAGACTGCTTTCAAAATACATTGTATGGACAGGACGCACAAGCCACCGGAAGAAGGCGTGGCTAACGGTTGAGGCAAGCAGAGGCGAACAATAAAGAAACAATAGTATCGCTCAGTAGCGCACTTAGTGACGTGCATTAAATCGGTCACTTTTGAACAGTGACGAATGTTTTGAAAAGTATACCTCGAAATGGAGAGAGAAACGGTTAACTGAGCGATACACAGTGAGTTTTCAACTAATAGTTCGTGGCTTCTCACAAAAGGGAAATGTCGCGAATTGATTCGTGACACTGGTGGTGTCAGTGTATGGTGGTGGTGGTGTCAGTGTGTGGTGGTAATGGTGACAGTGTATGGTGGTGGTGGTGGTGTCAGTGTATGGTGGTGGTGGTGTCAGTGTGTGGTGGTGGTGGTGTCAGTGTATGGTTGTAGTGCTGTTAATGTGTGGTGGTAATGGCTTCAGTGTGTGGTGCTGGTGATGTCAGTGTATGGTGATGGTGGTGGTGTCAGTGTGTGATTGTGGTGTCAGTGTATGGTGGTGGTGGTGTCAATGTGTGGTGGTGGTGGTGTCAGTGTGTGGTGGTAATGGTGTCAGTGTGTGGTGGTGGTGGTGTCAGTGTGTGGTGGTGGTGTTAGTGTATGTTGGTGGTGGTGTCAATGTGTGGTGGTGGTGGTGTCAGTGTATAACAGTGGTGGTGTCAGTGTGTGGTGGAGGTGGTGGTGTCAGTGTATGATGGTGGTGGTGTCAACGTGTGGTGGTGTCAGTGTGTGTTGGTGGTGGTGTCAGTGTGTGTTGGTGGTGGTGTCAGTGTGTGTTGGTGCTGGTGTCAAGTGTGGTGGCGATGGTGTCAGTGTGTGGTGTTGGTGGTGTCAGTGTATGGTGGTGGTGAAGTCAGTGTATGGTGCTCTGTCAGTGTGTGGTGGTGTTGGTGATGTCAGTGTGTGGTGGTGATGATGCCAGTGTGTGGTGGTGGTGTCAGTGTGTGGTGGTGGTGGTGTCAGTGTGTGGTGGTGGTCGTGTCAGTGTGTGGTGGTTATGGTGTCAATGTATGGTAGTGGTGGTGTCAGTGTGTTGTTGTGATGGTGTCAGTGTATTGTGGTGGTGGTGTCAGTGTGTGGTTGTGGTGGTGTCAGTGTGTGGTTGTGGTGGTGTCAGTGTATGGTGGTGGTGGTGTCAGTGTGTGGTGGTGGTGGTGTTGCAGGTTAGGCCGCAGGATGGTGATAGTGTTGCCACTGTTTTGATCCGGCCTCCTGCCTCACCATATTCAGAGCTGACACCCATCGTCCATACTGAATACATGTTGGGGTTGTTTCACTCACGGCTAGTGTGACTGTATCAGGTGGAGTGTTTGTATTAGATGTTGGTGGGTCTTGTGGAATATTAACAGCTTCTTTTGTAGCTATAATGATCAGACTGTTCTCTCCCTCAGCCTGGAATTAAACCTCCTCTCTCTTGACCAGCAGATCTCTTCTCTAACCTCCTGACCACCACCTTGGCTTGTTGCTGTTGCAGATTGGGTCGGCGGGTGGTGGTGCGTGTTGCCACCGTGCTGACTTTGCCTGCCTGCCTCACCATTGTGTTCACCCAGTCATACCCTCTGGTCCTGGCCATGAGGTTCTGCCTGGGTGTTACAGCAGCTGTTGCAGTAGCGTCTTGCTATACGCTGGGTAGTTATACTGAATTTATATTATAGATAAAGTTGCTGATTTTTTTTCTGTTCATTTCATTATAATAGTGACCTATAGTTCCTTTTAGATAGCTATTAAACTGATTTCATTAATTAACTGGTGTCGTTTTTAGTTTTTCAGTTGTTTTTATTATGCTGATCAGCAGTTCCCCTGAGATAACTATTAAACTGAAATAATTAACTTAGATATTACACTGACTTCATATCATACGCTTGGTACAATTACACTGACTTGTATTATGATCCAACTAATGCTTATGATTTTTATTTTTTTTTAAGGGGCTTGATTATTATACTAATTTTTACTTCCTTTGAGAGAGCTATTAAACTGTCTGCATACTATATTTTAATGTTCTTTGAGAGAGCTGTTAAACTGGCTGCATACTATATTTTAATGAACCGAAGTATGACACTGACTTCAAGCCATACGTTGGGTAAAGTTATAATTACTGCATGATGTACAGCGACGTTCATAAACAGGAATACACACGGTACAGATACACCTCTGCTGTGATGTGTAGTGTCAACTGCTGATTGGATGCGGAAATAGTTCACTGACAACACAGTTCGTATGAGCAGATGATTAGTGCACGATGCAGTAAGTAAAATAATTCCATATCTCATCGCAATGAACACTACAGTGGACAACACGACCAGATGTGAATATCTACTTGTGAACACGACTGCACTCTAGATATAGTTGCTGATTTTAAATTTCATTTAATTTTTTAAAACAGAAGATGAACAAGGGAAGGAAAAACAAGTAGAAAAAATTCCATACACCATATTACAGATGGTTTGTTATAGCAATGAGGCTTTGGTAAAGTTAACGATCTGGGTACCCAGATTCAGCTGTTCTGTCCAGTGCATGTTTTTCTGGAACTAAAATTACACTGACTTTATGTTATAAGCTGTGTCCAGAAGTCCACCTTAACTTGGTGGAGATTTTCGTCCTTTAACACACTATTTGTACTTGAAAATGGGAGAATAAGACAATATTCCATCTTTGCATCCTTTCCGTAGCACTTCCTCTTTCGTTCGTTTGAAGATTCCCTGCACCTATAATGCAGGCCGGGCCATACGTTTGCCCGATCAGTGGGATATGGGCTGATTAAAAAAAACAGTAAGGGGGGAAGACAGGGCCTGGGGCTTGACCAGCGCACATGCCCTGTCTCCTGGCTGGCTTTGTGGTGTGTGTGCACTTCCTCGTAAATAACACCACATTTTAGTGTTCATATCTTGTTACACCCTGGCATTCATGATGGAGTGATGAAAATATTAGGTCAAGTTAAAGTGGAGAGAGTAAACCAATAACTGAACACTCACTGTTTTTTTTTTTTTTTTAATAAAAATTCGGTTATAAGAATAGGAACTGTTGATTTTATTATTGAAATATTACTTCTTCTTTTTTAATGTGTCTGACTCTGGGCAAAGGCTTCAGGGCCTATTTCTCTGGGGCAGTGGCCTCTCACAAGGCCCAGAAGTCCTCCTACACCTCCGCATATCTCCACTTCGGCACTAACACCCACCGTCCATACTGAATACCTGCTAGGCCCGTCTCATACAGGACTGGTGCATTGGTATCAGCACTTCATGACATTGGAAACATCGCTCTTCCAATACTCAGTGTTTCCCTCTGATTTCATTCCGGCGAAACACACCCCTGTCAGTTTATCTAAAGCCTTAATCCTGGAATGGTGGTCTGAGACAGAATTACGTCCATGCCACTCTGTCCCCTGTCAGGCTAGTCTCCGTCCCTTTCTCACCACAAGAAGCAAAAACCTAATAACTCCAACAACGGCGATGATACTGATGATGAAACTATTATGGCGAAAAATTCTTAATACTTTCTTCGCGTCAATATTCACAACAGAAAATATACATAGGATTCCTACTGTTTCCCCAGTTCCTATAGAAGAGGGCAACATAATCAACGACATTACAGTTAGTGATCGCGATGTACTTCTTACAATTAGCCAATTAAAAAAGAATAAAACACCAGGACCGGACAAATAATATCTCCACGTGTATTAAAGGAACTGCAGAATGAAATATCAAAGGCCCTTATCTGAACTTTTTAACTTATGGCTTAAGAGCAGTAAGGTGCCACATGCATGGAAGCTTGCTAATGTACTCCCAATATTCAAAAAGGGAAACAGAGCACAACTAGAAAAACTATGCCCAATTAGTTTTAACATCGGTGTTTTGCAAAACTGTTTGAAACTATTATCAAAGACAAGTCTGTGAAACAGTTACAATCTCATCAAAGATTCGCCAACATAGTTTTCGAAGTAAGCGCTCTTGCCTCAAGAATCCTGTTGGACTTTTTAAATGTATGACGAAACTAAATCTGTTGATGTTGTCTACCTAGATGTTCAAAAGGCTTTTGACAAAGTTCCACACAAAAGACTCCTTCAGAAGCTGAAGGCACATGGCCGATTTCACCGGCAGTGTTCAGAGTGGGTAGAAGATTGGCTCACCGGACGAAAGCAAAGAGTTGTAATAAATGGAAAAAGAGTCAAACTGGATAACCATTACAAGTGGAGCGCTGCAGCATTCAGTGTTAGAATTACTATTCCTTTTTATAATATACATGAATGATATTGATGAAAGGATTAGGGTTGTGAGATTTTCAAAAGTTGCTGACGATGATTAAATGGGCAACAGAGCAGACACAGCACTACAGAGGCAGGCAATTCAGAGATCTTTGATCAACTGTTTAACTGGACTCAAGCATGGCAAATGAAATTCAATATTTTATCAATGTAAAGTGCTAAACATTGACAGAAAAAATGTAGGAGCGACTTATAACATGAATAATGTCCAACTCTGATAGGGTAAACAATGAAAAAACACTTTGGAGTTATAATAACAAACGATTGAAACCAAACAAACAATGTACAGAAGCTGTGAAAAAAACAACAATAAATTGGTTGGATTCATAGGTAGAGCATCTGAATATAAATCCGATAATATCGTCCTCACTTTGTATAATTCCTTAGTAAGACAGGCAGGATAGAAGTACTGTCACCACTTGGATCCTCTGACCACAATCTCATCAAAGCCTCATTAGTTAACCCCCCTACACTCTCCCCGTTCTGAACTCTGTCAGGGTGACCCCATGGCACTTTGATAGAGCAAACTGGGATGGATTTAGAAATTATCTTGCTGACATTCCATGGCAGTCTTTTCTTTCTCCTAGTGATCCCAATTCCACTCCAGTCCCAAATTTGCGACTTAATACTAGCTGCTATGGAGTTATTCATACCAAGTCAACAGTTCACTAAAAGATCGAACTCTCCAAAATTGTTTGATGGCAACTGTGGCAGTGAGCAACAGCCCAAAAAGTCATTAGCATATAAATCTTACTTAAAATATAAAACATCTGAATCACTCTCTTCTCAATTTAAAATTGCTAGAAATCATGCAAAAGCTGTATTAAATCTAGCTAAATCAAACTTTCTTCAAAAATCAAGCATCAAAACTACTTAACAACCCTAATGACAATAGAATATTCTGGTCCAACTCTTAATTCTTTCAATAATAACTTTAAGAAGTCATCTTCCATTCCCCCACTAAAAATCTTCAGATGGCAACTTTACAAATGACTCTAACGTGGGAAAGCAGATATTTTTGCCAGTACATTTGCCAGAAACTCTACCTTCCATAGACGATACCAGCCAGAATGTCCCAGTACTAGAACTGGACTCTCCCGGAAATTGCCCCACTTGAAATACAGTACAAGATACGTAAGAATCCATCCTAGACAATTTACCTACCAACAAAGCTCCAGGCCCTAATGGAATTCCTGCCAATTGTTTTGAAAAAGTGTTCCCCTGAACTTGCCTCTGTTCTAGCTAAATTATTCAGACTATGCATACGTACTTCTTTTTTCCCAAATTCATGGAAAGAAGCCAATATCCACCTAATTCCGAAGAAAGAAAGTTCCTCTGACCCCTCTGATTACAGACCAATAGCTGTCACATCTTTCTCTTGGTAAGGTATTTGAAACTTTAATTAATAAGCACATTGTTAAACATCTTAGTGATAGACAATATGGTTTTCGCCGCGAAAGATCCATCATTGACATACTCAATATCCTAACTCATACCATTCATCAATCAATTGATCTACATGGAGAAACTCATGCAGTAACTCTTGATATTTCTAAAGCTTTTGACAGAGTATGGAACCGTTCCCTGCTGTCCAAACTCCATTACTATGGACTAACGTCTTTAGTTCCTTTGATTTTTTCATATCTTAGTGACAGGAAAATAAGAGTAAAAGTAGATGATGTATATTCCAATTTCCACTCAATTAACGCCGGCGTGCCGCAGGGGTCAATTCTGGTGCCAACCCTATTCCTGGTTCATATTAATGATCTCTTATTTGTTACCCACAATCCCATCCATTCATACTCAGATGACTCAACACTACATAGTTCATTCACTCAGACACCCATTTACAAAGTCTAATATCTCTTCCTCTCAACCCAGTACAGACATCTCCATAAATCAAGACCTATCTACGATCAGCGAATGGGGACAAAACAACCTTGTCTCTTTTAATGCTAGTAACACTAAATATATACAAATTACTAATAGACAGATATTACCAGACTCGTATATTACCTTCATTAGTACTAATATTCCTATAGGAGGACTGCTGGGCCTTGATAGCAGGCTGTGAAGCCTATGCCCAGAGTCGGACACATAAAAAAAAAAAAAAAAAAAAATCCAAAAGTATTGCAATTCTTGGCATCTCACTTAACAATGCCCTCAGCTGGACCTCTCATGTTAGATCACTTGCTAAAACCGCCTCAAAGAAACTTGGATTATTGTACAAAGTCCGTAACTTCTTCGATGATGAGCAGTTAGCTATAATTTATGAAAGTCATGTGTGCTCTCAGCTTGAATATTGCTCACCCTTGTGGAATGGATGTGGAGAGGTTGCATTAAAACAACTAGACAAAATTAAGAACAAAGCTGTTAGAATTATTAACAACCCTGCTATTACAAATAAACTACCTCCCCTGCAAGTAAGAAGGAATGTTGCCTCCCTGGCATTATTTTACAGATATTTTTTTGGCAAATGCTCAGACGAAGTTGTGTCCATGGTGCCACCTCTCCATGCCTTCCCTTGTGCTACTCGGGCATCTGGTAGTGCTCTTGACTGGAATGTCACTCAGCCATATTGCAGAACTTCTGCCTATCAGAATTCTTTCATTCCCCGAACTGCATCTCTCTGGAACTCGCTTCCCCAGAGTTGTTTCCCTCCAAATTTTAAACCCACAGCTGTTCAAGTCTAACTGTTACAGATATTTTATGAACAGAGGACACCAGTAATCTGGTGTATGGATTATTGTTTTTTATTCATTTGTTTTTCTTTCCTCCGTTGTGTTATTTAAAAAAAAAAAAAACTTGGTGTATTGCATTCAATTTATAAAAAGGATATGGAGAAACTTGAAAGAGTACAGAAAAGAGTGACAAAGATGATACCAGGATTGAGAAATAAACCATACGAGTAATGTTGAGAAACTCTGAATCTCTTTACCCTCACTAAACGCAGGTTACGAGGAGATTTAATTCAAGTAGTATTCAGCATAATTATTCAAAGGACATGATAACATGGTTGTCAATAAATACTTCACAGTTGATCACTCGAATTATACTAGAGGCAATGCGCATAAAATAACTGGTAAACGATTCCACTCCCATGAAGCTAAGCATTTCGTCTTTAACAGAGTTGTAAATAAAAGGAACAAATTGCCATGCTCTGTGTAAATTGTGATACAGCACTAACTTTTAAAGGTCGCTTGGATAAGTATCTGTCTTCTAACCCCCAGCTTAATATGTTTACTCCTGAATAAAATACATGTGTATATATAAACTTTTTTTTTTTTTCAGAGCCCGGATCAATTTATTAAATGCAAGTATAGTATAAACACAGACTAGGATATGCACAGAGCCCTGAGTTAACTGTCACTACTCTTACTTTCTACCTGTGATGGGCTGTGGATCACTGAAGGTCCCTGTTAGTTAAGTGACCACCACTGGGATTTTTAAAAATATATCAGGGACCACTGCTTCACGATGCAGTTTGTATACTTACCCCGCATGGAGAAGTTACTTGTCTCAGTGGAGTGAATGAAGCTGGGGCCTGACTGACTGCTACCTACCTTAAAAGCGCCAGGCAAAGCTGCCACACCACCCTTAAACATCCACACTGCGCATTTTCCACACTGTGTCTACAGATGTCCCGTTAACTCAGCATACCCATACATAATGTCATACCCTGGTTATTTATCGTTTGATTATTCATTTTACTTTGCTACTTTCTCTTTCATGTTATACAGACTGGTAACTTATAGACAGACTATTATGGAATGTAACTTTTCCTTTTCAGTCTTTCCCATGAAATTTCCATGTCAGTTTTTCCGTACTGCATGGTGGTATTTATCACTTTTTCCTGCCAGTATTAACTGGAGAGTTTGGAGGCAGGGGAAGCCTTTTTGCTTCACTATCGTTATCCTTCAACATGTAGAATTAGATCTTGTAGTCATAGTCTACTCTGTAACAAGCAACCTCGAAAGGACCATAAGGTATGTTGCTGTTTGCTTTCCTTTGTATCCCCTATTTACAGTTGAGGAAATATACTTAAAAGAAGTAGAGAAAGAAACCGTGCAGGAAACAAGAGATGATAAAAGCACAGAAACAAGAGGGCACTTGGGATGGAATAAGATTTAGAGTTCTATTTCCATTGCTATACTGCACACTGTTTTCATGAAACGTTTGTGGCTAATAGAATGTAGTTGAGTACACAATTCTGAGACCTCCTCCCCTCCCAAATGCTCTTTTTTTTCTCTCTCTCTTGTTTCTACACTTTTCTTTCCCTACACTCGAACGATCTTTTAAATAAAATTTTAGTTTTCTAGTTTATGATCTCTATACTGAAGCTAGCTACCACATACAAATTTGCTATAATGTAATTCAGCTCTTAACTGTATGATAATCGCAAAATTCAGTTACTGATACAGTATAATGTAAAATGCTAAAGTAGAATGGGGCAACACAAATACATACTATTATATCTGAGCATAGATCTGAGTGCTAGAGAATGCTATTTGGTTGTAACTCGGTAACCGTTGTTCGAATGCTGCTATGAGTATGAAAAGAAACATCCCGGTTGTTACGAAACGTTTTGGCACGTTCCACGTTTGTGAACGCCTCTTTGGTTTGAAGTTGTGAGTTATGAGTGATAAGAAAGAAAGAATGAAGAACTCATAAAATCAGAATTTTCGCGACTCGATTTAGTAACTCCTACGAAGTTTCGAGAGACACTGCAGCTTTGCACGTATAATTGTGTCGAAGGTCTTTTAGTCCGTTTCTTTCAAGCTGGACTTCATGAGCTTTTAGGTGTGCGGACCCTTATAACTTATGTACTGTACGTGAAGCCATTAGAATCTGGGTCATCCGTGCATACTAAACACTGTCATACATACTGATATCTTTCCACTCCATCTCTCTATCCCGTCCTCATCTCCTAAGGCTACAAACAGATACCACTTTCCTCTTAATTTTCAATGCCCATTTTGCAAGCCAGAGGTGGATGATGCGTGTATGTACAGTTCAGGTCATAACTGTTCATCCACTCCATGGTGATAAATAACGAGATAGTGAGCAATGACTTCGAAACCCAGTGAGACGATCGTTGGAGCCCAACAAGTGTACTGGAATATCACGTAAGAGTTTCATAACTGTTAGACCAAAAAATGCAATACATTTTCTGGCACATCTCATAAGAAGCTCACTTTTCCTCCTATTCCCAAACTTCAGTCTCCTGAATTATATACACTGGCCACAGATGTCATGCCTATTTCTGTACCTTTATCTTCTAACTCCAGTGGCTACTTAAAATTCTTAACTGTTTCATTTCTAAATCACTGATTCATCTCGTAAACAGGCTTCCAGCATTTGTCTTCTTTGTGACATTCAACACTGTTCACTTTCACTAAAAAGTTCTCAGACATCTTAGAACAACTGATGTGGGAATGAGCAGAATGAGGCTTGCCTAACTGCAGGCTACCTAACTGTTTGTCATAATACTCGTTTTGTGGAAATCAAATACTTTTTGAACTGGTGATGTGTTATTGTTCAACTGACGACCATTTCAGATTCTTCGACCATTTCTCCAGATAGAGCAGTGCTTATAGTGTTCAAAAAGTTTTGCCGAGAGTGCACAGCAATCTCTTCATAAGGTAAGCCTCAGGTTTAGCAGGTTAATGACCCTTGTACATTCGAAACACATTTAAGCATTCTTCTTTCATGTCCAGTGGCAGAGCTGTGTCCATCAAAGAGTTACAGATATCATTCAGAGTTGTAGGGAAAGATCAAGATTTAGCAGATATTGAATGTCTTTCTAATGAATCTCATGCAGTCTAAAGCATGTTCCTTCTTTGGTATGCAGTGATGGACGTGTGTCTGCTGTGGTGTTGATGCAAATAATGCTGAGTCCGTCGATGCTGTACGAAATATTCATGACTGCTTTTGGAGGAAGGGATTGTTCTTTGTGTGCCCTAATTACTCTCGTGTAGTTGATAGGCATATATTAAAATCGCCTTTTTCGCTAGTATTCAGCAATGGAAGTATGTCGGCTGTAGTGTTGGTTGCAGGCAGCTTTGAGCGTCCTAGCGGAAGTTTGGGACTTAGCCAAAACTGATTATCTGCAACAATGATCCTCGTGCAGTCGATAGGTGTATATCTAGGCCTTCTTCTTCCTCGGTATACAGTGATGGAAGTGTGTCCTCCGTGGTGTCGGTCGCAAATAGCCCTGGGTTCGTCCATGATGTACGGGGTGTCCATGACTGCGTTTGGAGGTCTGGCTTACCTGCTTTTACAATGGCGATCACTGCTGCTTGTCTGTGCCCTGCCATCACTGCTTGTACTGCCACTGCTATTGTAAGTCAGAGACAGACAGACAGACAGAATGTGGATGTGTATGAGTATATATATATATATATATATATATATATATATATATATATATATATGTGTGTGTGTGTGTGTGTGTGTGTGTGTGTGAGCGAGCATCTTCTTGTTCCAACTTTATTTTTACCTTCTGCAACGAGCCTTCCCACTGATCCTCCATCATATTTTCATTAACCAATCACAACCAAAGCCTCTGGAATCCCTTCTCTACCAGGGTTTTTGCACTATAGGCAAGTTGTTTTCATCTGAGGGAACTGGGACACTCGTACAAGTCGAATAGTAAGTTGTGACTGCATAAAATTCAATGAGCCATATCAGACAGAAATGAGTCTCTTTGGTAACTAACAAATTTACACTCCAAGTAACTGAGCTGAAAAGGGTTAGGAATATTTGTCAGATTAAATACCCTTTACCTGGGGTCTGTCCAAAGGTGAATAAAATAGTCACGTAGAAACAGTAGTAGCAGTAGTAGTACTGGTAGTAGTAATAGTAGTAGTAGTACTGGTAGTAGTAGTAGTAGTAGTAGTAGTACTAGTAGTAGTGGTAGTGGTGGTAGTAGCAGTAACCCCACGTTCATCTGAAACGTATACCTGGTGGACTGCTAACTGAAGTTGCTCTTCTCCTGCAGCTCACCATCCTCCTTTCAGGGACAGGGAAGTAGCTGAGAAGTGTTTGTATACTCAGGCAGTTCCATCAGCCTGTCAGGGGCGGATTCAGGAATGATTTAAGAGTGTTGCCCCACACCATGTCATGATTAATGATGTACACATAGGCAAATAAAAGCAAAATATGCAGTGTACAGGGGCAGCACCCCTGGATCCGCCCATGCTAGTTCTATCAATGCCACCACATGAAGGCCTCCCTCTCCAGCAATGATAAATAGATCAAAAACTCTCCTGACCCCATAAAATCAATAATGTGTTTGTTTATTCTATTCTCTCTGACGTCACACGATTTGACCCGGTGTAGGAGGGACCTCTTTCAGTGAAGGAATTAATGAAGGTCTCCTGGGATGAGTAGAGGTGCTGAAGGTAGCAAGAATAGTAGTAGTAGTAGTAGCCCTTTCATTCATGATAAATTTCAGTAAGTTTAGCGTTCCACGACACATCGGCTTTCTCCCCTCCCCCCGGCTGCCCACCGCGTACTCCAAAAAAGTGTATTCTCAGTTTATTTTCACCACCCAAACATATTTTTTTTGGCACAAAACCTTTATATTCCTATTCATCGATGTTTTTTCTCCACGATAAGCAAAACAAAAAACAAAAAACAGAAAGCACACTATACGTACATTAGGGCGGTGTGAATAAACATTCGGGAACGTTCATCTCACTTCCCAACATCATAGCTTGAATGTTTACTAACATATCTCTACATGTTATACAATCTTTTGAAAGAGAATTTTATTAGCTTTCGAACGGGATAGTTGGCATTTTGTGGTTTTCGAGTAATAAGCGAAAAAATAAAACCTTTTTCCGACAGACAACAGAGTTTTTATTTGGGAAGCTTTAGTGAAAAACTTTTCTTGGCAGTGTTATGTTCTCATTTAACTATCTTATTCAGAATTTTACGGGCTTTCATATGCTATAATCAGAGTTCTCCTATGCCTCATAGTTTTCGAGAAAAATGCAATCAACTATGGTGTACCCACGCCGTGTCATGACTGTAGGGTGGTTTCCCTGCCTCCCCCTAAGCTGCTACACATTTCACCAATTCCTTGTACATTAGGTATGCACACTATATTCACATGATTCACTGTCACTATTTTTATAGCTGAATACTCACATTTGGTGCAGGGTAGAGGCAGTGTAGTTGATTAAAAATAGTAGCACAATCTTCGTTGGGCCAACGGCTGATAACTGCCAGGAAAGACCCAATTTCCTATTGCAAACACCAAATCTAATCACAATATTGCCCAAAAACTATACATAAGCACTATTGGTATAGTGAAATATGTCGCGCAGCTAGGACGGGGGTAATAGAGGAGACTTAAAGGGACAAGACCGCACACTACCTTCCCCACTCACAGCTCATTTGGTAATGAAAAACCTGTCTGCACTGTTGTGGGTATTGGGACCCACTGTTGCCAACTCATTACTTCTGACGAGAGCCAGGCAAACTATGATGCCTCCAAAAATTATGCAAATTGACTGAATACTTTTTTTTTCTTTGGCAAATATTTTATGGTTTTAATGACGCTAAAGGCATCACTGTGCATTTATGAGGAAAGACCCTAATGACGCCAAATGCCTCACCGTGTACGAATGGGCACGGTTTAGGAGAGACCTCTTTTAGTGAGGGAATTAATGAAGGTAGAACCTAACCACTTTAGTTCAAACAGTCTCCTGGGATGAGTAGAGGTGCTGAAGGTAGCAAGAATAGTTGTAGTAATAGTAGTAGTAGTAGCAGTAGTAGTAGTAGTAGGAGGAGGAGGAGGAGGACTAATAGTAGCAGTAGTAGTAGTGGTTGTAGTAGCAGCAGCAGTAGTAGTAGTAGTAGTAGTAGCAGTAATAGATGTAGTGGTAACAGTGCTATCAGTATTAGTAGTTGTATTATTATTATTATTATTACCCATCCCTGGCCAGGAGGGGCTCGGGGACTGGTATTATTTTCACTCGGTTTGTCTGTGTTTGTTTGTTTGTCTGTCTGTTAACAACTTTACACGAAAGCTGCTGGTGTGATTTTGACTAAAATTACAGGGTTGATGGGCTATGACCTTCTGATCACCTGATTAAATTTTGGGCCAAACTAGGGCAAGGGCCAGGCTGCAGGCCCACAAAAATGTGTTTAAAAAGTAAAAAAAAAAAAAATCACTTTTTCGCCATAACTCCTTTCAAATTCGTCATATCGACATGAAACCAAAACCTAAAGGTGCATCTTTCAAATCTGCATCCTATAACATGCCTCACTACATCAGGGGGGGTCACCTCACAGTTAGCAGTAGGGGGGTGAATGGCAGGTGGGTCTGGCTTAAAATTTCAAATGGGCATAAAATTGTCAGTTTTCACTTGATTTACTCCAAATTTGATATGTGACATCTTAGACTAGATAATTTTCCTGTTGGGTTTATACGTCAGCACTAAAATGACTGCCAGGGAAGGCTTTGCTGTGCCTTGGCACCACTTTTGCTACTAGTAGTAGTAGCAATAGCAGTAATAGTAGCCCCAGGCTCATCTGAAATGTGAATCCAGTAGAGAGGAGGGTTAAGCTGATCCCTTAGAATTTACCATTCTCCTTTTGGGGGATAGGGTGGCAGTTGAGGGTCTTTTGTATAACCATGCAGTTCCACCACCCAGTTATATTTAGAGAGGAGAGGATAAACCACGACATAACTGTATCTAAGGGGCTTGACATAACTGTTGTTTCCACCAGCCTAATGAGCCAGTCACCGAGGTGGTTGGGTCAGAGGGGCAGGGGTGAAGAAGCTGCCCAGGTGTTGATGAAGGGTATTCATCTCAACCGATCACCATCATCACCTTCACTCGACGCATCACTTGCAAGACTTAAAACCCTAACTCCTCTGAAGGTATTTCTCTCTCTCTCTCTCTCTCTGGGTACGTGAATCAGGTGAGTAAGAAATTGCAAGTTCAGTTCTACATGTTTCACGAGAAGTGTAAAACAACTTTTCTTGCAGCTTAAATGTTGGGCGGTGTACATTAGTTGTCAAGTCCCCACATTATTATAAGAAGGTGGATGGTTGAAGTGTCACAGTGTCTTGAACGTTGTTGGGAATAGAGAACCCACAGTGGCAGACAAAAAGATATATTCCAAACTTTACGACGACAACTGCCGCCCTCTTCAGTGGAAATAAAAACCAAGAACAGGACATTATATTACAGACATGCTGCTTATATACCTGATGGCTATACCTCACATTTCCTGGCCTGACTTTACTTCACGCTCCCTCGACATTGTCTACTAGCTGAGTGAGGGATTGTGGTGTCCAGCAAGGTCATAGTCACTAATCTCCTTGTTACTGGCTCTATTTTATACATGTCTTCACTAAGATAATTTTTTTTAAATAACTGTTTGTACACACAGCCGACACAGCCACTAGTAACTTACGTTCTTTTTTAATTGCTACATTCATACACCATTTCACTGGCATTTCAGTCGAATGCATGGTAGTTTTCAGAGGGGTGAACATATGGGAGGAGTAGACTGTAGCACTAGTCGAACAGGGTAGTACTCCCGAGGTTGATGGCAAGCTGGTGATAGGGAGAGCTGGAGCTCCCGTTTCACCAGCCCTCAGGACTTGATCCTGACCATCTCCCTTTTCTGAACATTTTCAGTGCATTCATTTACACAGAGAGTGGGCCAGCATGCTCTCATAATACCTCTACCTTCAACTGTCTACACCACACTACATGCACATAACATATCACACCTTCTATTCACATCTTTAGTAATGGCCGCTGCAATCTTACAATCAAATGAGGTGGTACCTCGGATTGCCACCATCGGCAGGGTAGGGCTGGAGGCACAGGGTCCTCCCGGTCGCCATCAAGCGACTGTGCCGGCAGCGACTGTTGCTATTTCCGGGAATGCTTGTCGGCGAAAAGGTGACGGTGCGGCCTTATTCTTTACCAACATCCGCGGCCTTACCACAAATTTAAACTCAGTTCATTTTTCCTTCAGTCCATATCCCCTTTGGCCCTTTTCCTCACAGAACCACAAATTTCACCCTCTACCGATATATTTCCATTTTGTTTTCCCGGTTACCATCTCCTTACAAACTTTCGAAACAAGGGCGGCACCTGTTGTTATATCAAATCCCAATATGCAGTTGATACTATTTTAAACTTCACTTCATCCAGTTTTGATTACTCATTATATAAATTAAATTGCCAAAACATTACCAAATATATCTGTGTAGTTTATCGTTCCCCCAATGCTTCTTCGGAACCCAGTGTATTTGATTCCATATCCACTCAGTTGAGTAACCTTGACCTTGCCCTTGGCAATGAAATTACCATTTTGGGTGATTTTAACATACACAATGTTGAATGGTTATTGCATTCTGCCCGGACTGACGACGCTGGTCTAGAATGCGACCTGTTTGCGGAATCGTTTAATCTCACCCAGTTGGTAAAGCAACCAACCATAATACCTGATAATCCTGATCATAATGCCCATCTCTTGGATTTATTCTTGACAAATAATCCAGATCAATACAGGATAGAGGTACTGTCACCACTTGGATCCTCTGACCACAATCTCATCAAAGCCTCATTAGTTAACCCTCCTACACCTCCCCATTCTGAACCTGTCAGGGTGACCCGATGGCACTTTGACAGGGCAGACTGGGATGGATTTAGAAATTATCTTGCTGATGTTCCATGGCAGTCTTTCTTCTCTAGTGATCCCAATTCTACCCAGTCCCACATTTGCGACTTAATACTAGCTGGTATGGATTTATTCATACCAATTCAACAATTCACTAAAAGATCAAACTCTCCAAAATGGTTTGATGGCAATTGTGCCAGAGCAACAGCCCAAAAGTCATTAGTGTATAACTCTCACTTAAAATAAAAAACGTCTGAATCACTCTCCCAATTTAAAATTGCTAGAAATCATGCAAAAGCTGTATTAAATCTATCTAAATCAAACTTTCTTCAAAAGCAAGCATCAAAACTACTTAACAACCCTAATGACAATAGAATATTCTGGTCAACTCTTAATTCTTTCAATAATAACTTTAACAAGTCATCTTCCATTCCCCCACTAAAATCTTCAGATGGCAATATTACAAATGACCCACGTGGGAAAGCAGATATCTTTGCTAGTACCTTTGCAAGAAACTTTACCATAGATGATACCAGCCAGAATGTCTCAGTACTGGAACTTGATTCTCCCGAAATTGCCCCACTTAAAATACAGACGAGATTCGTAAAATCCATCCTAGACAATTTATCTACCAACAAAGCTCCAGGCCCAGATGGAATTCAGCCAATTGTTTTGAAAAAAGTGTTCCCCTGAACTTGCCTCTGTCGTAGCCAAATTATTCAGACTATGCATACGTACTTCTTTATTCCCAAATTCATGGAAAGAAGCCAATATCCACCCAGTTCCGAAGAAAGGAAGCTTGTCTGACCCCTCCAATTACAGACCAATAGCTGTCACATCTTCTCTTGGTAAGGTATTTGAAACTTTAATTAATAAGCACCCTGTTAAACATCTTGAATCCAACAAATTGATTAGTGATTGACAATACGGTTTTCGCCACGAAAGATCCACCATTGACATACTCAATCTCTTAAATCATACCATCCATCAATCAATTGATCTTTTTGGAGAAACTCATGCAGTAGCTCTTGATATCTCTAAAGCTTTCGACACAGTATGGCACCGTTCCCTGCTGTCCAAACTCCCTTGCTATGGACTAACGTCTTTTGTTCCTTTGATTTCTTCTTATCTTAGTGACAGGAAAATAAGAGTAAAAGTAGATGATGTATATTCAAATTTCCACTCAATTAACGCCGGCGTGCTGCAGGGATCAGTTCTGGCGCCAACCCTATTTCTGGTTCATATTAATGATCTCTTATCTGTCACTCACAATCCCGTTTACTCATATGCGGATGACTCAACACTACATAGTTCATTCACACTCAGACATCCATTTACAAAGTCTAAAATCTCTACCTCGCAACTCAGTACAGCCATCACCATAAATCAAGATCTAGCTACAATCAGTGAATGGGGACAAAACAACCTTGTCTCTTTTAGTGCTAGTAAAACTAAATATATACAGTTTACTAATAGACAGATATTGCCAGATTCGTACATTACCTTCAGTGCTACTAATTTTCCCATCTCCAAAAGTATTGAAATTCTTGGTGTCTCACTTAGCAGTGCCCTCAGCTGGACCTCTCATGTCAGATCACTTGCCAAAACCGCCTCAAAGAAACTTGGATTATTGTACAGAGTCCGTAACTTCTTCGCCGATGAGCAGTTAGCTATAATTTATAAGAGTCATGTGCGCTCTCAGCTTGAATATTGCTCACCCTTGTGGAATGGTTGTGAAGAGGTTGCATTAAGACAACTAGACAAAATTCAGAATAAAGCTGTTAGAATCATTAATAACCCTGCCATTACATATAAACTACCTCCCCTGCAAGTAAGAAGGAATGTTGCCTCCCTGGCATTATTTCACAGATATTTTTTTGGCAAATGCTCAGACGAAGTTGCGTCCATGGTGCCACCTCTCCATACCTTCCCACGTGCTACACGGGCATCTGGTAGCGCTCATGACTGGAATATCACTCAACCATATTGCAGAACTTCTGCCTATCAGAATTCTTTCATTCCCCGAACTGCATCTCTCTGGAACTCGCTTCCCCAGAGTTGTTTTCCTCCAAATTTCAACCCACAACTGTTCAAGTCTAACTGTTACAGATATTTTATGAATAGAGGACACCAGTAATCTGGTGTATGGATTTTTTTTTTCCCCATTTGTTTTTCGTTCCTCCGTTCTGTTATTAAAAAAGAAAAAAAAAATACTGGATCATTTGTGTTGCCCGTCTTACATGCATACTGATGTTTTTTTATTACGAGTATCTAGATCTTTTCTCAGTTCACCAATATAATCTAAGTCAATCATAACATGGAATTTTGGAAACCCTTGCCGTACAATTACTAATAGGTTTATTCCTTACCAATGTGGATCTTATGGTGGAAGTATATCTAAACTCAAGCTTTGCCTCAAAACCATGACTCACGGACTTCACCAGACTATGGTTTGACTTGCATGAGTATGGTACTGTGATCAGCTCTTTCTGTAGAGAGTTGCGACACCTGTGTTCCAACCACTAAGCTCTATGATATGGAGGGGCCATCTCTGCAGTGAGTGTGTGACTTTGGCCGCCATATTGAAACACCGCACTCATCGCCTTCATCATGGTAATGCAACTGGAACACTGTTCTTAGCTTGCTGTCTGTGTTTCACTTTTGCTTCTATAAGCTGTGCAGTGGACCTTAACACTATATTTTCCGGATTCATCAGCTGATTTCAGAAGATGCGGGCGCAAGCGTGGTGCATTAACATGGCTGCCACTACATCATCGCTGCCATGGGTCCCTGGCAGCGCACACACAAACTACGAAGTGCTGCCCATGAGAAAGCCCCTCCATATTACAAAGCTCAGTGGTTCCAACCCACCCGGGTCACGTGATCCACAGGCACCATGTTGCCTGCCAGTGGCGTGTGCAGCAGGGATGGTTAAGCTGAATGTCTAGCACACGTGCGTTTGACTGTAATTAATAACTGGATTTCTTCATTATATATGCCTTGCTGTGTTTCCTGGGGATGCTCCACCCGGTGTGGACAAGTGAATATAAATGCTCAGATTTCCCAGAAATCCTTGGGTAAGAAAGGAATGGGAAATAAAATTCTGGGTGGAAAATTGAAAGGCAAGTGATGTCATATTTGTGGTTTCCAAGTTGAAATATGCATTTTATGAAAGATATTACTTATATTACAAACATTTGATTCCTGAAACACTACTTTATCATACAAATTAAATTATCCTTAGGAGGGAGAGTAAGAAACAGTATTGGAAGAAGGTAAAGAAAGTAAGGCAGTGTCAAAGGGGAAATAGTAGGGGAGTGAAAGATAGGAATAATAGATGGTTGGTGGAGAAGAGAGAAATTGAGGAGATGGAAGGAGCACTTTGAGGATTTGTTGAATGTAGAGAGTGAGAGCAGTGCGAGTATAAATGGTGGGGGAATGGCTGGGAGAAGGAGAGATGAGAGGAGGGAGGAAGAGATCAGTAGGGCAGAAATAGTGGAAGCAATGAATCAAGATGGGAAAGGCCCCAGGAATTGATGGAGTATGGTGAAATGCTGAGGTACGGAGGTGAGATTGTAGTGGAGTGGATATGGAAGGTATGTAGACTGGCTTGGGAAGAGGGAAGGGTTCCGAAGGACTGGAAATCAGGTATAATTGTTCCTTTATACAAAGGAAAAGGGGAGAGAGAAGTATGTGGTAACCATAGCGGTATTTGCCTTCTTGTGTGACTGGAAAATTATATGGTAGAATACTCATTGATAGGGTTAGGCATATAACAGAGGAGCTAATTGGAGAAGAACAAGGGGGATTTAGGAAGGGAAAAGGGTGTATAGATCAGACATTTGTTCTAAGATGTTTAGTGGAGAAGTATCTAGAGAAGGGAAAGAAAGTGTATGCTGCCTTCATGGACTTCGAGAAAGCTTATGATAGAATAGATAGACAAGGTATGTGGAAGGTATTGAGAATATATGGAGTGGAGGGGAAGTTGTTGAGTGCTGTGAAGAGTATGTACGAAGGAGCTCTTTGAGTTCTTTGCTCTCAATGTGGGACTGAAACAGGGTTGTGTTATGTCTCCATGGCTGTTTAATATATATATGGATGGGGTTGTAAAGGTGTAAGGTAAGGCAGTGGATGTGGGGGTGACTCTATTGAATGAGGGTGAGATTTGGAAGATTCCGGTGTTGTTGTTTGCTGATGATACAGTGTTGAGTGAAGATGAATGGGAGTTGCAAGGGTTGGTGAATGAATTTGAGACAGTGTGTAGGAAGAGGAATCTGAAAGTTAATGTAAACAAGAGTAAAGTTATGGTGTTTGAGAGGAATGAAGTCACAGAATGCACGGTGAGATTGGATGGCAAGGATATGGAGAATCTGAGTGCATTCAAATACTTGGGTAGTGTGATGAGTAAGGATGGAACACTGAGGGATGAAGTGCGTGAAAGGATAGAGCAGGGAAGGAAGGTTGTTGGTTCACTGAAAGCAGTGATGAGAAATAGGGAGATGAGTATGGAAGCTAAGAAGTCACTGCATGATAGTACTGTATTGTGATCCCTACCCTGACGTATGGAAGTGAGGCATGGACCTTGCAAGAGGGGAACAACTCAAGAGTGAGAGCAGTGGAAATGAGTTACTTGAGAGGAGCATGTGGAGTGACATGGAGGGACAGATTGATGAATGAAGAAGTGAAAGAACGTTGCTGGGTGGATGTGGATGTGGTTGAGAAGATTAGGAGAAATACACCGAGGTGGTTTGGACATGTGGAAAGAATGGAGAATGAAAGACTGACTAACAGGGTGTATGTAGGTGAGGTGGAGGGAGGGAGAGGGAGGGGTAGACCGAGGATGAGGTGGAGGGATGGAGTTGAGAGGTATATGAGGGAGGGGGGAGTGAGTTGGGGGTGGGTAGTCAAATGGTGGGTGGCAGAGCGACTTGGAGGCGTTTTGTCTGTGGCCACCCTTTGCGGGATTAGGGCGTCGGGCTATAGATAGATAGATAGATAGGATATCCCCCGCAGTCTTGTAACTTATGGTCATACCAATAACTTCTATGCACTGGCTGATGTGTATAGCCGTCACCATTCAGGGCGCAGAGCACCACCAATTGATGGGATTAGCCACAAGCATCTTCCTGCCACCCTTTGAACTCATGACCATTTTCTATGACACCCATAGGGTAGGTAGGTCCCCCGAGCACCCCATGGATGCACAGCTCAATCTGTACATGGCACTGGTAGAGTGGGGAGCCATGTCTTCATCATTGTCATCATCTGATTCTATCCCACCGTGCACAGGGCTGATTGCATCACCGACCCCCATGAAAGTTCTGCCCTTAGTGGCAGGGAAAGGGCTCAGTGACAGTGCCATTGGTCATGCCTTGGACGACTCTTTGTTCTCACAGACACTTAATGTGAGTGCGTCTCCGGAGGAGAGAAGTTACCATGTGGAAAGTGAATTCTCTTGTCCTCTGACCCCTTCCTGCTCTCAGAAGCCTGAGAAGGCTCTCAAACTCCTGCAGGAGGAGAACAGGGCCTTCGACAGTGACGAGTTCACTAAGGAGGACATAGATGACCCAGCACACCAGGCAGGTGAATGTGGATTTGGCGGTCATCTGCGAAATATATGCCAATGAGCCATCTCACTGCCATGCTCGCCGCCTGCTTGCCGTCATCTCACCCTCGAACATCCACCTTCACATCAGCCGAGTACTTCAAGGGTGGAATCACCACAACCGGACCCTTCAGGAGTGGAATTTTCCACATGGGCCCCACTGGTGTTACTCAGCAGGAACCATCTCCCCAGGGAAGGCCTGGGTCAGTTGAGTCATCACCCCCTTATTCCTCCACCTCCCTGACCTCTCCCTCTCCTTCCCCCTCACCCTCTGCCCATGGGCATGTACATGGTTGTGCACATGGACGTGCACACATACAGAAAAATCATGTTCCACATGGCAAATGGCCCACTTTAGCAGGTTTGGGTAGAGTGGATACCTTTGTATGGGAGGATGGAGCAGGATCTGAACCCTCTGTGCCAGTGTTTGATGAGAAAGGAGCAGGTGTTCAGGAAGATGAGCTTCACCCCAGGCTATGGACTACTAGCAATATTTTCAGGGTGATATTTACGACTGCAGCTATGCAGTACCAGGTGTAAGAAATAAATTTCCACCAGGCTATATGTGTGTGGTGGCTGGACGTGGCTGCCAGCAAAAGCATGCACATGAGGGATTGGCAACCTGTGGAGGTGGGGAGTTGTTTGTGTGGCTAGCCCTTACCATGTTGATGGCGCATGTAAGAAAACTTGTGCTCCATGACTATCTGTCGGAAGTGAACTCGTGGGCACACCAGTCTTCGGTAAGTATATGGCCTGTGACAGGTGCCTGGCCATCCTAAGGTTCTTCCATTTCAATAGAAATTATGGACCTTCACCAAACGAGAGGTTATGGAAAAATAGACCCATTTTAACATTGCTCAAGGAGTCATTTTCCAGGGTTTTTCGTCTATTTCAGAAAGTGGTACGAGTCACTGATGTTATTCAGGGGCAGGTTGACATTTATTCAGTATATGCCGTCCAAGCATCACCACTTTGGGCTGAAACTCTTTGTCCATTGCGACTGCAAAGTTGGGTATGTCCTCGATGTGATAGCTTATTCAGCTAAAGATGTTAATATACCTAGTGACGATCCTCACAGTTTCTCTACATCAGTCGTGAAAGTGCTGATGGGAAGGTATTTCAACAGGCACCACATTCCGTACTCCGATAATTATTACACTGCCCTGGTGTTGACCAAGTATATGCTTGAACACAGTACTGGGTCCTGTGGAACTGCTCGGGCAAACAGAAAGAAATTCCCTGTATTCCCAGCAAATACTGAGAAAGGAGCCCTTCTTACCAAGAAATGTGGCAACATGTTAGCCTTTCTCTGGCACGACAAGAAATGGGTTAACATATTGTCAACAGTACATAAAAGTGTATTTGAGGAAACGGGAAAAACAGACTACAGGACCAGGGAACCCGTGTTGAAGCCAGATGCTCTCAACAGCTTGTTGATAAATCGGACATGCAAATTGGTGAGGTTGATTGCCTACATAAGTCCTGCAGGTGGTACAAGAAGGCATTATTACACCTTCTTGATACTGCCGTCCTGAACAGTTTCATACTGTTCATGGTGCTCGTCAGGAAACCTCTCTTTCAACGAGAGTTTCAGAGAGAGCTTGCACGCTAACTCCTTGAAGAGTATTCAACTGCACAGGTGCCAGGTACTAGGCGGGGTACACAGAGAGTGCCTACAGCGGACAGGCTAAGCTGTCCAGATTGTTTCCGGCAGCACAGGCTAGGAGAGATTGGCCGCACCACAGCAAGTCGTCAGGCATACAGGCGATGCCATGTCTGTAACACAACCAAACCCTTTCCCCCAGCACAAAAAGAGAACCTACCAACGTGCAGAGTGCATGGTCCCCCTATGCCCTACATGTTTTTGCGAGTATCACTCCGAACGTGATTGCTGAGCAGGTGTGTGGGAAAGTGTAAATAGTATACAGGTATGCACAAGTGTGTGTATTTTTATAAATAAGTGAAATATTAGATATTATAAGTGATTTCTAATAAGTGCTACCATATAAGTGTTTTATAATAAGTTTTACACGTGCAATATAATAAGTGTTACTGTTCATTGATTATTGGTGAAAAAATTATTGGAAATACCTTGAGTTTGCTTACTTGTTACATGAAAGAAAACCACTTCTAAGCAGCCAGAAAGAAAGTTACATGGTTGGATATAACTGTTTTTCCTTGATACACAGGAAATAGTGCTGAATATGTGAGCATAAGCGTGTTTGAGATGTGAAGTACAAATAATGCAAGTTGTGTATAACATTTGTAAGATTTTCACGATGCCCTGATTAGCATAAATCAGTCTGTACTATAGTATAAGTGATTACCTCATACTCAACGATACTGCATGAAACAGCCAACAGCATATACTTGTCGATGTGCAATTACCCATAATCATGATGTCAAGTGCAATTATAAGTGTCGAAGCAGAGGGAAATTATTATAATTGACACAAGAAGTGAGTACCGGTACAAAAAAACAAAGAGCTGTTTTTATCCCACACACCTATGGGGCATAGTGGCACCATGAAACGGGTGGAAAACCCTTTGGGGAGCCACATGGACAGGATGATGACTCGTCCTTACGATGGTGAGTAAAGAAAAGCCAAGGATTGAGTGGAATTTTCCACATTCTTTCCAAAGACGCCAAGGCAGTGTTAGCATCACCACTCCCGTCAGTGCTGCCAACACTTGCCAACAAGTCCAAGGTTATTGCCAGTGGTGTGCACTCGGAGCCAGGGCCCGTACTTATAAAAACTACATCATAGTTAGGTGAAAGTCATAAATGTGAGACTTAAGGAGCACCTCATCATAACTAAGTCGAGACTTTGTTAGGTCGAAGTCACAAGCTGCTGAGTTAGCGGTTGGCGCTGCCTAGCACTTGAGAGTTTCGAAAAAAGAAAGAAAAATCTAAGAAAACAACAGAGAAAAGATGCTACAAAAAATCAGAAATTACTACGATATTTTCTTAAATGTTTTCAGGGTAAAGTAAACAGATTAATGTCATTTTTGAGGAATTATTAATTTATCACTTTGTGTTGTGGACGAGGACATGCCTCTCCACACCACCCTGTAAACAAACACCACCACCGCCATCCAAGCATGGAGAACTCCAACAGTGGAACAAGCAAACGTTCCAGAAAGCAAAATTGGACCCCCGATGCCACATATAAGCTGGCACAGTTGTATCTTGAGAACATACACGTGCTGAAGGGGGTTAAAGCCTTGTTTCTTGCCGTTGGTCTTGTTAGTGTCTCCCGCACCAAAATGGTCACAAAAATTATGCCTGCACGGTCCAAACGATATCTCTTGACCAGTTCTGCATCACTTAGCTCGTTAAGCACATCTTTCCTTTCACGAAAACGTCTTGGTTGGCGCTGGCGAATTTGTTGTTGTTCTGGTGCGGCGGCCATCTTTACTGTTATGATCGAGTCATAAACCACGTCCGAAGCGCTATAACCATTCGGGAGGGGTCTTAAGCTATGACTCAGTTCAAGTCGAACATAAGGACTTATGACTCGCTTCTATGAATTTAGGACAGACTTTCGCCTTATGACTCAGTCTTAGTGTTTTATAAGTACTGGCCCAGCCCGCCAAAACACGGAAAAGCAGTCATCTTCATCTTATCCTTAACAACGGGACCACCCGAAGACCTCGGGATACCTTCATTTGAAAGAGGAAGAGTTGGTGAGTCGTATGTATCTCCATTTTTTGTTTTTTTTCTCTAGCTGTTATAGTTTGGCAGATATTAGGGTTTGAAGTAAGGGTATTTTTCCCAAAATCTCGGAAATTCCCGGTAAGGAGGAGTGGACGATGGCAGGAAACCCCCGAATGACAAGGGTTAAACAAAAAAATCACACTACAACAAGAGACTCCACCACTGTGGGACAGGATTTGACTGGCAAGCTCAACGGTTCAATAACTGCTACTTTGTTATTCAGTTATAACTCACACTGTTTTCTTGAAAGACTCAAGAACTTGGTTGCAATTCATATGTTTTCCCGTAATTGTATTTAAAAATTGCACAAATGTGGTATTGCACAAATGAGTGGTTAGTTGTAAGAATCCTACTAAAGATTGTTTAAAGTGTAATAATAAGTTGACTGTCATACTCCACTGCATATGGGAGGCTAATAGACTGTGAGTTGCTCCATAAGTCAGTGTAGAAAACAAACAAAAATAAAAATCCTTACTTCATAGAAAATGAAATGGAAAAAAATAAAAGGTAAGGCTAAAAATAAACACGTCTCCGTACCCATACCACAGCAGTGCCTAAGCACAAGGAATAAAAGTGGAATCCACAATTGTGCAAAGAACATTTTTGTAAGCATACGACCAATAATGTGGTCACATGCTTACAAGTACTGCATCAGCATGGGCTGAAAGGATTATTGCAATCATCATCTTATGCTTTCATGTTATGTGAAAGGTACTGCAATAAACAATGTTGCTTATGCTTCCCATGCTTTAAAGATATCACAGTGGGGGTAAATGTAAAAACAAGTGTATAGAACAGTTTTCCATTTTATTTATGGATCATTTTGAAGAAGGACAGTATGAATCACACAGAGCAGATAACCTCTTCTCTCTTCTTCCCTCGTCCTTCACTGCTACTTCTGCCTCCCCCTCCACCCAATCCCCTTTTCTACTTACCTCTCATGCACTCTCCTAGTTCGCCTGTCATTGTGGTTTGATTGTTTGCATTGTGGTTTGATTGTTAGATTGCATTGTGGTTTGATTGTCTGTCATAAACGATGCAGATAATTATAAACTGAAACATATATAATGCTAAGAATGGTTAAAATCATTAAATTATTAAGTAATACAAATTTGTTAAAAATCGAAATAAAAGCAAGGAACAGTGCAGAGCAATTGAGTGAGCTCTGGGAGCTGCTGGGAGGCAACATGGCTCCTAGTTGCCAGTTGTCACAACTCTATAGAAAGTGCTGACTCATGGCTTACATTGTCGTGCTTGTGATGGTGTGTGTGTGTGTGTGTGTGTGTGTGTGTGTGAACAAAAATGCTTTCGTGTCTTTATAATATGTTTGCTTTACAAGCCAACTGGGATATTGTATATTCAGAAATATTTTTTTTTTATCTTACTGTCTTCCATATCCAAATGTTGGCAATATTAATTCTGAGTGCCTAAGGAACTAGGATGAAATGACTGCTATCAGGGTGTCGGTAGACACTCTATGTAGGGATGGTGCCAACGTTCCCACAAGCTTTAACAGAGATAATCCTTTGGAACTCCCAAACAAGAGTATATTATTTTTTTTTTTCGCACCTAGCCTTCATCCTCATGATTGTCTATGCCTAAAACAGATCCCAGTGTAACTAAAATATAATGCTCACACAATAAAACATTCAGCTAAAATCCGTATTTCTCCATACTCTTCTTCTTTCATAGACTCCTCTATCGCTAAATTGGCTAAACCGATCACCTTGGCCATTCCACAGAGGAGTTTCATTTTGCACTGGGTCGAAAGTGCGGTAGAAATTGCCCGAAAAAGGTCAAAGGTAGTAGGTCGGGAATAGATCAACTTTTACAGTTTTGTCATATGTAAACTTACGGTTTTGATCCATTTCAGACAAAACCTGATAGAAGGGTAATATAATGGGCGAACTATGCGTGAAGTGTTCCAGTTATGAGAACAGTAGAACGAAATATGAAGTATAAGCATAATATTGATGCAGAAGTCCTTGCACGAATCACCCTCGCCTCAGTCTCTTTTGCACGTCTCAGATTAGAGTCTTTGAAAACACCAATTTGAGAATCGAGACAAAGGTGTCAGTATATACAGCTGTATGCCTCTCCACCCTCTTATACGGCGCTGAATCCTGGACTGCTTACCAGTGTCACGTCAAACAGCTTGAGTCTTTTCACATCTAATGCTTACAGCTCATCCTAGGACTCACACAGGAGGATAAAGTCCCTCACTCACAAATTCTCCTGCAGGCAAAGTCAACCAGCATAGAAATCATCTATCTATCTATCTATTGTCAGACGCCTTAATCCCGTAAGGGGTGGGCTCAAACAAATCGCCTCCATGTCACCGGTCCCCCGCCATTTTACTGCCCTGCTCCCAGCTCACACCCCCCTCTCTCATATCCTTCTCCAATCCACCCCAGCATCTCGTTCGTCCTTGGCTTCCTCCTCCCTCTACCTCCCTCCATCACACTCACATACACTCTCCTCAGTAGTCTCTTGCACTCCATCTTCTCCACATGACCAAACCATGCTGGCTAAAAGTCAGCTTAGGTGGGTCGGATACGTGTTCTGCATGCCTGAGCACTGCCTTCCCCGCCAGTGGCCACCTCCCTGCAGCACGTTGCAACCCCGGGGGACAGAAGACATAAAAATCATATGAGGACAACTCATACCAAAAAATCTTGAAACCAATGTATCTGCGAGAAAACAATGGCAAGCTCTCTGCAGCGAAGGAACCATTCATCTTGAAGAAACTTGGAACCTGGCCAGAGATGAGCGTAGACAACGGAGGCACAACCAAAACAGTTCTCCCACCAAACCTGGACTTGACATGACAACTGTGTGGCAAAGAGTGCGGACCCAGAATTGGTCTGCAAGGTCACACATGTTGACACCAAAGAATTAGAAACACACCATCTTACTGAGTAAAGTAGTCATTCTCCATAGTAGAAGGACAGCTTTAAGTAAGTGAGTGTGTGTTGAAACTTACCAAAGTAAAGCCCACTTCCGCCACCAGGCTATGTGGAGGAATATTGTACTTGAAATCTTGTCAAGTAAACATAATTTTCAGGTACATCAACATAAATTTTCGGGGAAAAATTGTTTTCGTAAGGCACTCTAAACGAGAAAACTTTACAACACGTTAAAGTAACTGGCTGTTTTGCTTAAACAAACATTCTCAGTCACGAGTCCACCAGCAAAGCCCACCCATCCATCCTCCCGACTCACTTATCCACTTCGTTCACCCCATCCATCCACCCTGTCCACTCACCCACCCACCCAGCCCATGAACCCCTCCCACCCATCCTCCCTGCCCATCAACAAAAGTCTCATCCACTCACTTCACATACTTTGCCCATCCTACACCCCATCCACCCAATCTTCCCTGCCCACCCACTCACCCCATCCACCCTTCCACCCTTCCATATCCACCCACTCTGCCCACCCTATCCACCCTGGCTGCCAACCTACCCACCCACCCACCAGCCTACCTCACCCACTAACCAGACTACTCCATCCACCCATGCACCTTACCCACTAATTCACCCCACCCACCTACCCACCTGCCAACCAAGCTCCACCAGCAGGATGACTCCCATCACACACACACACACACACACACACACACACACACACACACACACACACATATGCACGCGCATAAAGAGGCACAGCTGTTTTTATAGTAAGGAATACGGTATAACACCTTGAATTATGGGTGTTGTAGCTCATTTACTTGTTCAGTTATTCAACGTTGCTTGGCTTACAGTGAACGTCTTGGGAACTAACTATCCGTCCACTGAGAGACTGTGCTGTAATAAGTGCAGTTCGCCTCAGTGAACCGTTTATAAAAGGTAGGGAAATACCGAGCTTTTGACTCCTTCAGTCCCTTGATGTGTTTTATTATTATATTGTCTCTATCTTCAGACGATTTATGGTCACATCAGAAGAGACTTTTCTATCTGGAAGTGTTAGATACAGTCACATCAGGAGACACTTTTCTATCTGTGTAAGTGTTAGATATAGTCACATCAGGATAGACTTTTCTATCTGTGTAAGTGTTAGCTATAGTCACATCAGGAGAGACTTTTCTATATGGAAGTATTAGATATAGTCACATTAATCCATATTAATAAGTACGTCACCAGATTCAAGGTGATAATAAAAGAAAGCCACAACTTGGGCAGACATAGTGAAGCTATTCCTTAGAAAAGACATGGTTTATGATATATTTCTAAACTATTGTCCTTTAGTCTCATGATGAGCATGCTATTGAAGGAAGGTTAATAATTCAAATCCAGAGAATTTATCATTTTGGTTTTACTGTTCTAGCCTATAATATTTAGGCCAACTCAGAGGCCCATCTCCTATATTTTAAGAATAGTATTATGATAACTATTACAAATGTGGGCAGATTATGGGATGCGAGTCCTCAGCGTTCCAAGACAATAGCCAATGGAGGGAAAGGGAAGGCAGGGAGTGCAGGCAAAATTAACAACACGCGCAGTGCAAGGGATCCTCACCTATTCCAGGGACCCTCATTTTGTTTTGATAATGAAATCGTTTGTCTCCCCCATAGGCGGGTGTGGAAGACGGTGGTGGTGGTGATGGCGGTGGTTGTTGTGGTGGTGGTGGCTCTGAACTGGTGAGAGATGTCAAGAGCTGTCTGCAATCACCAGCCATGCGCACCATCTTCCTTGCTGCACCCTTTGTCGCCTTCACACAGCAGCTCATATGGATGGGGGTCGCTCTCAACACCAGCAACTTTACCAGGTGACACTGCTGGCACGTATAGTACTGTACAATTCTTCCGTCCTTTCACAGGGTAAGTCTGTCATTGTGAAATAATGGAAGAGGGAGTTGTTACCCTGCCTCCGACACAACTGCCGAAGCTATATTAATTATGTGATCAGTGTACACTGTCTGGAGAAGCTGTAAGTGTTGTTGTTCTCTGCAGACCTGATTCACTTTTTGTTGACAAACTGGAGAAAGAAACACCGATGTAGGACTTAGTGTGTATGGACGTTTCGCCTCATGGTTTCCTCAGAATACAATTGCTGAATATACACCACATTTCCTGTATATATACCTTCCTTACCCTACCTGCCCCCCCTACCACCCCTAGCCAATACCTCACTCCCCTGACACCCACACTGCCTTCTTGTATATATACAGGTAATGTGGTGTATATTCAGCAATTGTATTCTGAGGAAGCCACGAGGCAAAACGTCAATACGCAGAAAGTCCCACATCAGTGTTTCTTCCTCCAGACCCTGTAGACAGAAAGAAGAATCCATTGAGGCCACTCTGGGGTGCAGCATCTCTTCTAGAAAATCATATTTATCATCATTTACTCCTGCAACTATTGAAATCTGTCCATATTGATTATTAACACATACACACACACACACACACACACACACACACACACACACACACACACACACACACGCACACACACACACACACACACGCACATCCAGACACACATATAAATAGATAAATAGATAGATAGATAGATGGATTTTTTTTTATGAATAACAGAACGGAGGAAGGAAAAACAAATGAGAAAAAAAAAAATCCATACACCAGCTTACAGGTGTCCTCTGTTCATAAAATATCTGTAACAGTTAGACTTGAACAGTTGTTGTGTGTTGAAATTTGGAGGGAAACAACTCTGGGGAAGCGAGTTCCAGAGAGATGCAGTTCGGGGAATGATAGTAAGATAGACAGACATAGAGAGAGAGAGAGAGAGAGAGAGAGAGAGAGAGAGAGATCCCTTTAAGACCCGGCCGCCCAAGAACTGGACACCCTAAGTCCCGGACATTTTGGGCTTGGGTCCATTAGTCCAAGTCTTGGATAATTCCCAAAGATATCCGGACATCTGGGCCACCAAAATGGCTAAAAAATTTCAAAATGCACAAAAAAAGCCGATATGTGTTCATCCCTGCTCTAAATTTGCCACATGGTGACGAAAAGCTGTGTTTTGGCACGTAGTTTCTCCTCACTTCCCCAGAGTTGTTTCCCTCCAAATTTCAGCCCACAGCTGTTCAGGTCTAACTTTTACAGATATTTTATGAACAGAGGACACCAGTAATCTTGTGTATGGATTATTATATTTATTCATTTGTTTTTCCTTCCTCCGTTCTGTTATTAAAAAAAAAAAAAAAAAGTCCGTTAGAGTGCCCCTGCATCCTCCCCATTTCCCGCCTACCTACCATTGTGACTGCACGCTTGTCGCCATGGCTGTCCACTTACTCGCTTTTGTGGTGGTGCCCTGCCTGCCTCAGGCCCTGCTGCCTCTTACTCGTGGGTGTGAGGATGGCCCCACCACCCGAGAAGAGGCAGCGGGTTGTTCTGACTCTGAAGAAGAAGAGGGAGATATTGGACAAGGTGGACGTGGGATGGTCGACCTCCTGCATCCTCCGTGAATTCAACCTGGCCTGCATTACCTTGTTCGACATCAAGAAATCCCGGGACAAACTCACCCAATACACGGCAAACTTCGCATTGAAGACCAAGCACAATGTGCAGAGGAAGATTATGTACCCTCCCATGTTTGCAGAAGTCAAACACTCCACATTCATTTGGTATCGTCAGCAACATGCTGCTGGTGTGCGGTACGGAGCTAAAGGCTGCTGCAGAGAAGTTCGCAAGGTTCCACAACTCCCCAGACTTCAAGGCATCTGAAGGGTGGGTCTTCGCATTCAAACTATGACATGGCCTTACCAACCATAAGGCCCATAATGAAGCTTTGGATGCCAACAAGGAGGAAGTAGAAGAGGTTCGGCAGAAGGTGAAGGGCTTGATCGACAGGGGGGCCTCACTCTCAGTCAAGTCTACAGCACTGACGAAACTGGTCTATTCTATTGCTTGCTGCCAACAAACACCCTAGCAGAGGAGACAGAAAAGCGTGTACCTGGATGCAAGCTCTCCAAGAAGGGACATATCTGTTTTGTGTTGTGCCAAAGCTAACGTCATGCACCGGCTCAAGCTCATTATTGTTAGCAGTGCAAAGCAGCCTCGGTGCCTTCATGGGATGATGGATATCCTTCCTATAATTGTTAAGGCTTGGTTCACAACCAAGATCTTCAAAGACTAGTTTCACGAGCACTTCGTCAAGGAGGTAATCTGTTATCAGACAAACACACTGGGAATCCCATGCGACCAGGCAAAGGTTCTCCTTCTCCTGGACACTGCACCTGCGCATCTGTCCAACAAGGAGTTGGTGGCTGAGAATGGCTGCAGTAGGTGCTTGTTCTTACCACTTAATGTGACTGCTCACCTCCAACCAATGGACCAAAGAGTGATCATGGCAGTGATGAGGCTGTACCATTGGAAGTTCCTGGACGAGGTTATGGTTGTTCTCAAGGACGAGGACGAGCACAGGGTGGGATGGGACATGCGAGGCCAGCGGACTTTAGAAAACCTTCGTCGCTACAACTTCAAGTCAGCCATCTACAACTGGGCCAGTGCGTAGAGGGAAGTGTCTGTCATGACTCTGGAAAATAGTTGGTCTCTGTCTGTTTCTTGGAGCCAGTGTGGTGCATGACTTTCTAGGTTTCGACATGGATGACTTTGATGCAAGTCTTCGTGCGGCTGATGATGGGGTGGATGTGGACGAAGTGCGTGATTATTTGGATGATGACAAGGGCGATCCTGGGTGTCAGATCATGTCTGATATCGACATTGCATCTTCTGTTGCCAGTACCCAGCTGAAAGATTCCAACAAGGACAGTGATGATGATGCAGACTCCTCTAAGCGCGCCACTACTCCAGCCATCCCCAAGCTGAGCGCACTCTGGGAGCATATCGAGTTCGTTCATGACTACCTGGAACGCCCGGATTGTGACAGGGAGATGGGGCCCTGGGACTTGTGGGGGAATTGTGCACTTTTAGGCAGCGCATCATCAATCTCCAGAATCACCGTACCTTTCGTCAATCAACAACTGACAACTCTTTCAGGCCTGTGACCCCCGCCGTACCCAGCCCTGGCTCAACACCATTGCCTCACCAAGACCTACGTTCTACTGTACTTCCGAGCCACAGCCCAGCACGTCAACCATGATGGAGTCTCCACTGGAAGTGTGTTTGTGGCTATCTTCAGAGTCATCTGGTGTGGGAAGCCATCACCACGTCCCAGCAACGCGCCCCTGGGCCACCTGCAACACCTACTTCCTGGCTCTGACAGTGAATTAACTGCAATATCTCGCCACTAGACCACATGGGAATATACAGTGTTGTGCAGTGTTAAGGACTTGGAATTTAGAGTGCAAAGGATTAAGTGCAGAGTGCAACACTGGCGTGTTTCAAGTGCAGCACAAGTAAGAACAGAATGTGCAGTGTTAAGACATTATAATTCAGTGCGCAGAGGATTAAGTGCAGAGTGCAAGACCGGCGTGTTTCAAGTGCAGCACAAGTATGAACAGAATGTGCAGTGTTAAGAAATTAGAATTCAGTGTGCAAAGGATTAAGTGCAGTGCAACGCTGGATTATTGTACGACCTTCAAGTGCACCTTCAACCACTGAGAGGAGGTGGCCACGGACGTGTCGTAAGTAACCTGTGCACTGCTAAATATTTTGCTTACTCGCTTCTAATTTCTCATTCTCTGGTTTCATTTGATTTATTTTATGGTTGCTATCCCTTACTTATGTGCATAGGGTCTTAGGTAGGTGCTGTGCATATCTGGTAGGGAGTTATTTAGGTGGCTTTCAAAGTTACGTCAGGTTGGGGTGTATAAGTACCTGTCCAGGGGCATGTTTCCCAAGTCCCGGACAAGACCAAGTCCCAGACGTTGCTTTGGCTCTATTACGTCGGATCTTGGAGGGATTATTGTATATATATTACTGATTCTCTCCACATAATGGATCAGTTAATTGAGAAAACTATAGAATATAATAAACCACTGTGCTTAGTCTTTTTTTGTTTATAACAAAAAGGCTTTTGACTCATGGAGCACATAGCAACCATAATTTCACTGCAGGAATAAGGACTAAATAAGAGCATTGTAAAACTGCTCAAAAACATTGTTATCAGAGCTCACACAATGTAATGTGTTCTCACGCCAAATCATAAAACGCCAGAAAACAAGCTCATAGTTCAGCAATATTCTCGCAACCTCAACTTTTTACGTTTCGATGGTAGAGCGTTCAGTTTTTTTCTAGGAAAGGTTTTTGAACATAGATTGTGATCCTTATAATATTTTGACCATATCTATGAAATTGTTATTATTATTATTATTATTATTATTATTATTATTATTATTATTTTATTTTGCTGAACTTGCAACTCGTTTTTTGGCAAAACTTGATTGCTTAAAAAAATATATATATATTGTGCAGAACGAAAAAAAGTACCATTAAATAATACGAAAGTGCAAAGGCCACCCCCCCTAAAAACAAAAGGACGTTTACCATTATTGCTATAAAACGACTTCACCACAAAACCATAGTTATCACCAGTTCCTGAGCGCCCAGGAACACTTTCATCACTATCACTAGCACGGCGGGATGTTCCAGGTTGTTACCCCAGTAATTACACACCAAACTCTATAAAAGTTGCAAAAGATGGCTGTAAAACAGCGAGATTCCTTTTTGCATGATACCACCCTTTACCTTTCCATTCGGTTCCCGCAACGTCCATCCCAGTAGTTACTTCAACAAACAAAGGATGAGGCTATGGCACACCTAGCGTCTGACTTGGCTTGTATCTCTGACTGGGGTAAAAATAATTTTGTTTTTAATGCATCAAAAACTCTGTTTTTACACCTATCAACCCGACACAGTCTTCCACAGGAGTACCCACTAATGTTTAATAATATCCAGCTCAATCCTGCATCATCCTTGAACATGCCTGGGGTGTTATTCACTCAGGACTTATCTTAGAAAGATCATATTGCATCTCTTGTAAAATCTGCTTCCAAGAGATTAGGTGAGCTAAGCCGACTTTGTTCCTTCTTTACCCTTGCACAGTTGTTGACTTTATACACGGGTCTTATTCGCCCCTGTTTAGAATACAACTCTCATGTGTGGAGAGGCTTCCCACATACAGCTCTTCTCAATAGGGTGGAGTCCAAGACTTTTCGTCTTATCAACTCTCCTCTTCCTGGCTCCCTTCAATCTCTGTCTCTTTGCCGCACTGTTGCATCATTATCTCTTTTCTATCGCTACTTCCATGGTCACTGCTCCTCTAAACTGTCTACTTGCATCCCTCCACCTCTACAATGAGTGCTACACACCCGTCTAGCAACAAACTCTCATCCCTTTTCTCTCCAACTCTCTAATGCAAGAGTTAACTGTTACTCCCAGTCCTTCATTTATGCAACAGGTCAACTCTGGAAGCGTCTCCCTCAGTCTGTATTTCCTACTTCCTATGATTTCCAGTCTTTCAAAAGCAGTGTGTCCAGGCATCTCGAAATGAACCGATCTTAAATATGGCTTTCTTTTGCATTGTTTTTGTTTTGGAACAGTTTTGCGGGCTCCTGGCCTTTGGTTCCTTCTTTCTTGCATTAAAAAAAAAAAAAAACTCTACGGACTGATGAAAGGCACGGCAAAAACTCCCTCCTAACACGCCGGCACATACGGCCAGTCAATCAGTAAGCAAGGCTCGCTGCTCGGCTACGTTCTCATTGGCCGTGGTCAACACACACACACACACATTAACACACACACACACACACACACACACACACACACACACACACACACACACACACACACACACACACACCGCTTTAATGCACTTCTCCGCTCCCGTGCAGATGACGAGTAGCTAGCATAACGATGATGTACAATACAGGACTTGTTTTTTTTTTTTTTATGGACTTTCAACCATACTTCCAGCGGTGGAAGATCTTCTTATCCAAGGCTACATGATATAGTATGGTGAGAATAGTGTCATCCAACAAAAACGCATTTTCCACCCAGTGGACTGTCGGCCCCTTCCATCACGTGGCCTCTCATACTGGACTTCTACAGTAAATTACTTAAAGATTAGGGAAAAATTAAGGCTGAGAAAGACGTGGGTCAGGGAGATACAATTCCACCAAAATTATTTGCAGCATGCCTAGAAAGTATTTTCAGAAGTTGGACTGGGAGAACAAAAGAGTAAACATAGAGAAAACCTAAACCGCTTAAGACTGGCAGACGACATTGTCCTAATCTCAGAAAAAGCAGAGACATTGCAAGAAATGTTAAATGACCTAAACAGAGAAAGTCTTAAATTAGGGCTAAAGATGAACCAGAGTAAAACAAAAATCATGTTTAATTCAAGTACACCAAAGAGCGCCATCAGAATAAACGATCATTCCTGGGGAAGTTGAAGAGCACAATTACTTGGGGCAAATACTAAAACTAACGAAAAACTATGATAGTGAAATAAAAAGAAGCATTACAAGTTGATGGAAAGCATTCGGTAAACATTAAGGCACCATGAAAACTAGCTTGGCAGTATTTATGAAACAAAAAGTATATAACGAATGTATAATCCAAGTTATGACTTACGGTTGTGAAACCTGGAAACTGGCAAAATCGATGGAAAAACAACTAGTTCGTTCTTAAAGAACAATGGAAAGGCCAGTGTTGGGAATATCGGTGAGAAGCAGGATGAGATCGACTTGGGTGGAAGCAGGCTAAAAGTAAAAAACATTATAGAAGTTATAAAAAGAAGAGAAATGGTGCTAGAGAGGCCATGTTGTAAGAATAAGGGTAACCAACAGAGCAAGAGGCTGACTGACCGGACTCCAAGGGACTGCAAGCATACAGTAGTAGCAAAAGGCCAGACAGGAGGTGGAGACATAAGATAGAGAAGTTTGCAGGCAAAACTTGGCAGAGATTGGCTCAGTCAATGAATTTGTGGAAAATGTTTGAGGACGCCTTTGTTCAGCAGTGGCCTTGTAATGACTGATGGCGATGAATATATATATATATATATATATATATATATATAATTTCCCGTGGCACCCCACGGTATGCATAGGGCCTCGATGAACTCTCTCCACCAATATTTGTCTCTTGCTATCTCCTTCAGGTCCCACCAACACTCCTCTCCTGCTTCTCTTTTCATTGTCCTCTACAAGGTTTCCCTTGGCCTACCTCTACCTCTTCTTCCTCTAACAGTCCACTCTGGCACATCCTGTATTAAACTACCTTCTTTTCTGTATATGTGCCCCAGCCACTTCCAGCGAGACAGTCTCACATATTCATTAACTGGTTTCACTCTCATAATATCCCATACTCTTTCATTTGAAACTCTGTCTTGCCACTTTACCCCAAGAATCATTCTCAGCATTTTATTCTCAAATCCTAATACTTTCTGATCTGTTGCAATTGTACTGTACCATGACTCATGCCCATAAATTAAAATTGGTCTAACCATGGATTTGTAAATTTTCACTTTAGTATGTACCAAAAGCATATTATTATTCCAAACAGATTTCAACATTCCAACAGCTCGCCAAGCCTGTCTAATCCTCTCCTCAATTTCATTGTTTAATGATCCATTAGATGATACAATCGTTCCCAGATATTTAAAGTTTTCTACATTCTTCACCACATTTTTCCAAATTACACAATTGATTTGGTTCTCCACGTTCATATTAATAATTTCAGTCTTTCCACAATTCATTACCAATCCCAATTTTCCTCCTCCCTCCACCAGACAATCAAGCACCCTCTGCATCTTGTAAATACTTCCGCAAGTCAGTACAATATCATCAGCATAGTCCAAATCCATCAGCTTCTTATTTTCTTTCCAGTGAATTCCTGCACCTGTTCTCCTTACAACCTTTCTCATAACATAATCCATAACCGAAACAAACAGCAATGGCGAAAGAACTCCTTGCATCACTCCTGACCTAACTTCAAATGGATCACTCAAAGAACCACCCACCATTACCTTACAAAAAGTACCTTCATTCTGGCTTCTAATAATATTTACAAACTTTTCTGGTATACCACAGAATCTCATAATTTTCAACATAGCTCCACGTGAAACACTATCAAACGCCTTTTCAAAATCCACAAAACACATACTAAGTGGCATTTTCATCTCATTAGCTTGTTGCATTAGATGCCTTACAATAAAAATCTGATCATTACAACCTCGACCCTTTCTAAATCCCGCTTGTTCTTCTCTTAAAATTTTATCAATAACTGGCTCTATTCTGTTCAACAAGATTTTGGAAGACTTTTGCAACTACAGGTGTCAAAGTTATCCCCCTCCAGTTGCCACACACACTCAAATCTCTCTTTTTTCGGAATTTTTATAATCACTCCATTTTTCCACTCTTCTGGAATTCCACCATTATCCCAGGCCACATTAAACATTTTCAAAAGAGATTTCATCAACTCATCATTCTCTACCTTAAGCATCTCAGGAAATATTCCTTCCTCTCCTGGGACCTTAAAATTCTTTAACTCCTTTATAGATTTTGCTACCTCTTCCAAGGTTATATCTCCTGTTTCTATCTACAAATCTCTCTCGGCTGGCAAAATGTCCTCTTCAGCTGGGATTGGTCTATTTAGAACAGATCCAAAATTCTCTTTCCACCTTAGTTTTATATACAAATCTTTAGTCATGAAATTACCATTTCTATCTCGTACAGGTATTTCCTTCCTTCTCTTTTCAGTCCCAGTTAACTCCTTTATGGCCTGATACGCTGCTCGTGTGCTCTGACCGTCATTTTTACTTAATTTATGTCTCTGTTGCCTTTTCATCATATATATATATATATATATATATATATATATATATATATATATATATATATATATATATATATATATATATATATATATATATATATATATATATATATACACACTATACAGTTCACTCTGGTAGAAATGTGCGAGAATTTCACGGTAACACTTTTGACACAAGGGTTGGAAGAAGGGGTATTGTTGAATGAAACAGGACTTGCGAAATGTGTACAAATTACTTGTAACAAACTCAAATCGGCAGGTTAAATATTGCATTTTCCATTGTTATAACAGAAACAATGCACATCTTGTCACAATAACTAATAAATAAATTTGTAGTCAATTAATACTGTTTGTACTTATGCTTTTACGAAATACTAGTTTTGTCTTTCGCACTTTATGCAAAATCTTTGAGAGCAATTGTAATGGTAATGGTTCACAAAACTGTATGCTTTATTGATAATGCTACCTACTGCCTAATTATCAAACATTTGACTGTAGACTACATTTCTACCTTCCTTCCAGCCTCTGTTGTACTTTATTGATATTGATGTCATTTGTGCTAATACAATGATGACTGCCTAACTGTGACAGGAACATACTATTGTCCGGCCATTTCTTTTTAAATGCACTTCCAGGAAATTTCCTGCAAATGCTGTCACTTTTGCTTTCCATTCATCAGCACAAGATGTTGTATATATTATCATAGCCAGTATATTAGCTTGTGTATTAGCTTGTGTAGTTTTATGATGTATGATTAATCATTAAGTTAGCTCAAGTTTTATGGTGTAAAATTGTCAATATTAAATTATATGTGAAACCAACTTTGTCAACTAGGTAAGTGACAATAAACAGACAGTCCAATATAAACCTCCCTCTTCTTCCACCAGCACAAGTTCCCATCAGTACGTAGTGTTTATTTGTATGTCTTTGTAACGAATAACGCCTACCGACGCCACGAGGATTGCTGAGGCAGAGAAATCGGTATAAATCCACATTTTGTTCTTTCCCCAGCACGAATCCCCACCAATACATCTTGTTCATCGGTGTGTCGCAGTTTGTGTCCACGTGGTTGGCTTTGGGTTTAAGTCAGAAGATTGACAGACGCATGATGGTCACTGGAGGTCTACTGCTTCCTGCTGTACTGCTCCTGCTGAACCTCATAGTTCCTGATGGTGAGTGAAGCTGAGTTGTACTTACAATTAATCCGAGTCACTGTAAGACGATGCTGGAGAGAGTCACCTTCATGTGGTGGTGCTAACATAACCGGGTGGTTCAATTACCTACTTATACAAACGTTGGTTATACAAACTTCCTTCATCTTCTTCCCTGTCCCCCAAATGGAGGATGGTGGACTGCAGGAGAGGTCAACTTCTGTTTGTAGTCAATTGCAGTCAGCTACTACTACTACTACTACTACTACATCTGTCAGAGGATTATATGGTCATCTATACACTTTTTTACTCTAAGCTGGCCTAAAATGGCCATCACCCCATCTTGAATGCTGAGGTGGAAGACAGACTACCACAAGAATACAATGTTAATCAGAAAAAAGCGGTATGGGAAGGATGTAGAGCCGTACTATCTTACTCTGCCACTGACCTATGTGAAATAAGATGCAAAGGGATGAAAATCTGTGCCAAATTAAGGGAAAATAACTCAAGTACAGTGGTGAAGGAGCTGATGTTGTATGATGTCTGCTGCTGAGTATGATGGTCCCTTATGGTTGGTGATGCTGACTCGGACTGTTGTTTTAACTTTGCTAATGCCAGACGATAATATTTAGTTTACCAGGAGTCCTTTGTAGTAGGTAAATTTTCATCTGTCGGAACTGGGCCATATTCACAGTTTGAATACTAAATTGTTGTTGCAGTTGATATGATGAGCTTTAGATATGCTGCAGAAATGAGCGTCCATGGTAACCAGTCAGATAATTTCATTCATACTACATGCTCTGAACTCTCCAACTCAAATTCCTCCCGCTGCTTCTGCCACCTTGTTAAAAACCTTTCTAACAGCACTGCCTCATCACACTTCCCTCCGCTTTGCCACTGTGATGGCTCTGTAGCTGCTTCTACTGATAGAGAAAAACTTCACTTAAACTTTCTCCTCCACTTCCATCTTAAACAATTTCTGTGCTGTTCCTCCATCACTTCCGCCCTCTGACTTCCTGATGGCTGACATCGAAATATCTTCAATTGATGTATTTTCTGCCATCACTGACCTCAGTACTAACAAGGCCTGATGGGGTTCCTCCTGTTATCCTCAAGAACTGGGCTTATTTGTTTACACCCTGCCTAGGTAAACTCTTTCATCTTTGTCTGTCAACTTGTACTTTTCCTTCATGATGGAAGCTTGCCCTCATTCAGCCTGTCCCAAAGAAGGGTGATAAAGCCCAGCCCTCTATCTTCCAATTGCTTTAACAACCTGTATTTCAAAAGTTTTTGAATCTATTCTTAACTAAAAATATATATATATATTAAACATATTTCCTTTCACAACCTTCTTTCCGATCATCAGTATAGGTTCCGCCAGGGACGCTCACCTACTTTTCAGACTCCTGTCATCCTCCTTTAGGGACTTCAACAAAAGGTTTGCCATTGCACTCGACATCTCAAAGGTTTTCAATCGAGCCTGACTCATATCTTTAATTTCCAAACTGCCCTTTCACGGCTTCTGTCCTTCTATCTATGCCTTTATCTCTAGCTTCCTTTCTGGTCGTTCTATAGCTGCTGTTGTAGAAGGCCACCTCTCTTCTTCTAGAGCTATCAGTATTGGTGTTCCTCAGGGCATTGTCTATCACCCATTCGCTTCCCTCGATGCATCAACGACCTTCTAAGCAATACACATAATCCAATCCAGTCATTCACTGATGATTCCACCCTTCACCTTTCCATCCATTTTGCACAGCATCCATCTCAGCAGTTACTTCACCAAACAAGGGATGAGGCTATGGCACACCTAGTGTCTGACTTGGTTCATATCTCTGACTGAGGTAAAAGTAATCTTGTTTTAATGCTTCAAAAACTCAGTTTTTACATCTTCCAACCAGTCAAAATCTTCAACAGGAGTATCCTCTATTTTTTAACAATATCCAACTCAATCTTGAATCATCTTTAAACATACTTGAGGTTTTATTCTCATTTGATTTATCTTGGAAAAATTATATTACCTCTCTTGTAAAATCTACATCCAAGAGATTAGGTGTGCTAAGCCCACTCGGTGCCTTCTTTAACCCCGCACTGTTGTTGACTTTACACACGGGTTTTATTCGCCCCTGTGTAGAGTACAACTCTCACGTGTGGGGAGGTTCCCCACATACATTGTAATGTTCTAAAATTTTGGCTACCTCTATGCCACCAGTGTAATGCTGGGAAATTTTTACTACCAGTGTAATGACGAGAATTTGTTCCAGTGTAGCAAACAGAATTTTAGAGATTTTGGGGTAATAGGGTAGTGTGATCTTATTTGAGAATTTTAGGGATTATGGGTAACAGGGGAGCATGATTTTATCTGAGAGTGCGTGAACAGTTTAGATATTAGTACCCTTTGCGGGCCACTCAATATGTCTGTACCACTCCTTAGAGGATAGCAAATTTGAAACTCAAAAATCTAAACCAAAGATTTACTAAACATTAAGAAAGGAAAGACAGATTACTCTTCGAACTGTGAATGAAACAAAGCAGACAAAATATAATCAGGGTTTGTAATTCCAGGATTATGAATCTTTACAACCTAAATTATTATTCAAAGAATACTGATACACCTGGATATATTAACTCCGTGGGCTCAGTTATACTTTTCGGGAAGAAACCTAAAAACTACCTCCAAATAATGCTCTCTTAAGGCTAAATAGATACAACTCAAGAATCGTATCCAACTGAATACAGTATTCAAATGGACCAGCCGATATTCTATGCCAGACGCCTCAATCCCGTTTAGGGTGGCCACAAACAAATCGCCTCCACGTCGCCCTGTCTCCCGCCATATCACTGCCTTGCTCCCAACTCACACCCCCCTCTCTCATATACCTCTCCACCCCATCCCTCCATCTCATCCTCGGCCTCCCCCTCCCTCTTCCCCCCTTCACCTCACTCACATACACTCTCTTCATCAGTCTTTCACCCTCTATCCTCTCCACATGGCCAAACCACCTCAGTGTGTTCCTCATAACGCTTCCTATCACATCCACATCCACACCACAACGCTTCTTTATATCCTCATTCGTCAGCCTGTCTCTCCATGTGACTCCACAAGCTCCTCTTAAATAACTCATTTTCACTGCTCTCACTCTTGACTTTGTCCTTCCAACAGCATCCAAGCTTCACTTCCATACGTTAGAGTTGGTATCACAATACTGTCATGTACTAACTTTTTCACTTCCATGCTCACTTCCCTGTTTCTTATCACTCCTTTCAAAGCACCAGCGACCTTTCTTCCCTGCTGTACCCTTTCAAACAATTCACCCACCAAACCTCCATCCTTACTCATCACACTACCCAAGTACATAAACGTACTCACATTTTCCAATTCCTCATCATCCAACCTCACTGTACATTCACTGACTTCACCTCTCTCAAAGATCATCACTTTACTCTTCCCTACGTTCACCTTTAGATTCCGTTTCTTACACACTCTCCCGGACTCATCCACAAAGCCTTGCAGCTACCCTTCGTCTTCACTCAACAACACAGTATCATCTGCAAACAACAGTAGAGGGAGTTTCCAAACACTATCCTCTCTCACCCGGGCCACTCCAACATCCACTACCCTACCTTGTACCTCTTTTATTACCCCATCCATGTACAGATTGAACAACCATGGAGACATGACACATCCCTGTTTCAACCCAACCATCAAAGGGAAAAATTCACTTAATTCACCATCCATACGCACTGTAGCCTTAGCACCATCATACATACTCTTCACAGCATTCAACAACTTCCCATCTACTCCATATATTCTTAATACTTTCCACAATCCTTGTCTATCCACCCTGTCATATGCTTTCTCCAAATCCATGAAAGCCGCATACAACTTCTTTCCCTTCTCTAGAAACTTTTCCACTAAAGATCTAAGAATGAATATCTGATCTACACAACCTCTTCCCTTCCTAAAGCCTCCCTGTTCTTCTGCAATTAATTCGTCTGTTCTTTCTCTAACTCTCTCAATAAGTATCCTACCATACACTTTTCATATTATACTAAGAAGACAAATGCCCCTATGATTACCACACACTTCTTTTTCCCCTTTTCCTTTGTACAGGGGAATAATTATACTTGACTTCCAAGCCTCGGGACTCAACCTTCCTCCCAGGCCAATCTGCACATCTTCCACATCCATTGATCTACTATCTCTCCCCCATGCTTCAGCATTTCACCATACACTCCATCAATTCCTGGGGCTTTCCCCAATTTAACTTTCTTCATTGCTTCCAGAACTTCTCTTCTACTGATTTCTTCCTGTCTTCTCACCTCCCTCCTTCTCCCAGCCATTGCCCAGCCACTTATACTCGCATTACTTCCATCCTGTATGTTCAACAATTCCTTAAAGTGTTCTCTCCATCTGCTCACTTTTTCTTCCTTCTCCACTAGTAATCTATCATTTTTATCTTTCTTTCCCCTGCTAACCTCACTTCCACCCTGTCTTACTCTCTTCACATCTTTCCAGAACATTTTCTTACAGTCCCTCCAGTTTACACTCAAATTCCTTCCAAATTCCTCATCCACTCTCTTCTTACTCTCTCTTACTAATCTTTTCACCTCTGTCTTTCTTTCTACATATAACTCCTTCTTCCGCCTCTCAACTTCTTCCACGCCCCTATTTCTCATCCATTCATTGTATGCCTTCTTCTTTTGTACCACAGCCTGTCTTACCTCTTCAGTCCACCACGCTGTTCCTTGCACCCCCCTCTGTCTTCTCTTCCTCCCACACACCACATCACATGCTGCACATATTTCTTTTGTAAATATCCTGCACACGCCTTCCACGTCCCCCATCTGCTCCAATTCATATTTGCCCAATCGTTCCTCCACTTCTCTTTTATACTGTGCTTTTTTCTCATCCTCTTGTAACCTTTCCACTCTCCTTGCAACTACTTCTTCCTCTCGTCTTTCCCTTCTTCTATTTCTCCATCTTACTTGGATCCTAATTCTGGCCACCACCAAGTAGTGGTCAGAAAGTCCACTTCCCCAACCTCTATAAGCTTTTGCATCCATTACACATCTTTGCATCCTTTCATCCACACACACATAATCAATCATTACCGAAATTCACTTTGATTAAATGAACTAAGAAAAAGGTAGGGGGGTGATTTAGTGTTAGAGGTTAGGCAGTGGCTTGAACGCACGATCTGTGAACGATGAAGAGAGGAGCAGCAGTCTCATTATTCAGTACAAGTAAGATCAGAGAAAATATCACCAGTTGAACAAAAGAACGTATATGAAGACTTACATTACACGAGGGGGAAAGGAGGGGGGAGGATTAGAGTTCGGCACTAACCTGTGAACGATGGAGAGAGGAGTGGCGGTCTCGTTGTTAGACACCGCTCCCCACCTTTTTATACTCATCATCACAGTATTCGGGAATCAGCTAAAATTTTAACTTATTACCTTGTAACAGTATTGACTCATCAAAGTTCTGCAAAGAATATGAAAGGTACGTTTGAACTCAACATACGTAGACAAGTGACTTACGATGTTTAAAGTTTTTGTCTATCTATCTATATACCTAGGCTGCTTCCTCCAGGGAAAGGGACGTAGCCGAGACAGGACGACACACTCCCCATTTACTCATCCATTCAAACACATTCATTCGCATCTTAGCCCCAAAGGGGAGAAGGGACAGATCCTCACCGCATCACACCGCACAAGGGTCAACTTCACAGTGCAATCAGTGACCCCTGCTGCAGGGCCCAACAGCAGAGCTGGCTTATCCCTGCCACATCATAATAGACCCATCCCCTTACCTGCATCTGACCTAACTAGCTGATCAGATCAAATGCGGGAGAATATCCCCTCAGGGCTGCGTCATCATTTATTCATTCACAATTTCTCTCCATTTATTTCTGTCATGCACAGCCACTCTTCCTTCCTCAACAGACATCCCTCTTGCATCCAGCGCACTCTTCACACTGTCCATCCATCCTATTCGTGGTCTCCCTCTCAGCCTTTCACCTCTAATATCAGATCTAGTTATTTTTTTCACCAATCGCTCAATATCCATTCTTTCCATATGCCCAAACAATCGGAACACCCTGTGCTCATCTCTACCAGCCATCTCCCAAAAAACTCCAGTTCTCCTTCGCACTTCATCATTTTGCACATGATCCATACGCATCACTCCACGAAGCCCAATCAATTAGGAATCTGAACAATTTGATTACCATGCAAGGTTCATGTGTTTATGTGACTGTAAACACGACTCCAATAACATGAACTTTGCACTTTACTAATGACTATCCTCAACAATCTTATTTCAGACAACTCTCAATCCACTACTGCATAGTTCAAAAGGGGAGCACTGTTAACACTAACATATAAATCTCTAGATCAGAATACTAAGAAAGACATTCGTGATTATTAATCCTCCACCAAAACGTCCGTGGTTATACGTCTTTGTTGAAACGACTGGTTCATATGTAATAAAAGTTAATCATATTCACAGCAATGCTCAACTAAGTACTATTGTGGCGTGTTGAAGGTTGGGGTCATCTCTGTGTCGTTTCTGGTTATGGATATATATATTTTACTAGGGGCTACACCAAGGCAAATGGTTAGGATAAATAAACGCCAATGCGTTGGGAAGAAATAGACAGGGCAGGGATTATTGACTTGGAACAATACAGTGTTATTGCATGATTTCAAAATAGTATATGGCCATTACATTGCAGCATGTGTAGATCAATTACATGAAAAAATATTTAAAGACTAAGAATATGAGTAATGAATTTAGTGAGATGCGGGAGTGACAGTTTGTTGTGTTTATGTGTATCGTATATGGAAAGTTGTACCACGTGGCCAGAGTTCACCAGGAGAGTCGGAGAGCAAGGCAGGTAGTAACCGGGTGAAGTTCTGAGTGGAAAAAAGGCCGGAGCTAGGTCGTCCGCTCAGTTTTAAGCCCCCTATTGAGGTGAGTGGAGCATTGGTAGGCCTAGGTCACCTGAATATACAAATTTGATTGGTTTAAGCACCACTATATGTGAGGAGGGAAGAGAAATTGAATTCTGTCGGTAGCAGCACCAATAGTGATGCTAATTCCAAGAACAAGGTGGGGAAAAGCCATGAGGGAAGGAAACTACGTGTGTAGGTGGAATGAGGAAAAAGCCACGAGGGAAGGAAACCATGTGTGTAGATGAAATTGGAGGTACAATACTTTGTGGTGTAATATACGCCACAGCACTCCCTCTACCCCCCTCCATTTCATGGCAATAAAACAGGAAGGAAAGGGAGAGAAAAAAAAATATATGATTAGGGTACAAGGTACAAATATATATATATATATATAGATAGATATAGATAGATAGATAGATAGATATACATATATACAATTTTCAAAGTGAGTGAACATTTGAAAATGTTTTGGATGTGGTAATTCCAAATAGCAGTTGTGATAGAAGAATTTCTAATGACAAATCCATTCCATGGCTATGTGCTAGAGTAACATATTAAATGGGGGGGGCATGACTATAAACTAAGGAATAGTAGCCGGGCATAATTTTCTTTACGAGAATTTGACTAGTGCTTAGTTATTATGAGCAAACGAATGAGAGAGTCATTCCCGCCTTTACAACTGAGCTATTATTTGAGGTAGCACACACACAAAAACAATTGTGTACCATACGAATGCTACGTAGGTGTGATGGCTTGGAGTGTCTGCGGTTTTTGGTATCAGATTATGCTGGAGTGTAAAAGTGTGATCGTTTGCTGAGACGGCTTGATTGTGTGTAGGTAAATGTGGTAGTTATTAATTTGTAGTTTGTAGGGTTGTGGTTAGTGGTGGAGGGATTACGGGAACGACGGGTGTTGATGGGTGAGGGGTATTGACTGAGGGAGGGGTGGGGACTGGTGGGAGTGTGGAGGTCGGGTTAGGGGTTGATGATTGGGTAACAGGAGGGAGCTGGGGTTGACGGAGAGGGTGGATGAGGTGTAAGGACGGGTTAAGGGGTGGTGGGTGGGGGAGTAAGGTGAGAGGTAGGATCGTGTGAGGTTGATGGAGAGGGTGGGTTAGTGGTAGTAGGGTTAGTACTTAAGGAAGGGTTTTTGGATGGTAGTGTGGGTGGTGGTGAGGGGAGTGTTTGTGTCAGTGGTAGAGATTTGCTGTACTGCATGACACCTGAGTCGGTGTGTGGTGATGACAGGTAGCGGAGGGTACGAATTGACAAAGGGGATGGTGTGTGTGTGTGTGGATGGGTGGTGCATGTAGGTGTTGGTGCTGGGATTTGAGGTGTTGGTTGTACGCATGTTGTTGGTGGGCTGGCAAGGTTGGGGGATGACGTGTGGGGTGTTGTCTGTGACTGGGCTTGTGGTGTGGCCGGTTTGACTCTGTCTGCAGAGATTATGGTTGGTTTCCCGTGTTTGTATATTGTGACTGTTTTGTGAGAGTTTGTGATCACAGGGTATGGGCCTTCGTATGGGGTTTGGAGTGGTGAAGTGTGTTGACCCCTCCTCACGAAGACCTGTTCGGCAACTGATAGTGAGTGCGGGATGAACATCATCTGTTGCTGGCAAGAACGAGGAGGGACTGGTCGTAATCCTGCATTGCCTGCTGGAGCTCTGGGGTGAAAACCAGGGCCGGCATGCCTGGTTGCGGATCGAACTACCTCGGCAGCCTCAAGTCTTCCCCATACATTAGCTCCGCCAGGGAATTCCCGATGTCCTCCTTCTCCATAACCCTCAAGTTTAGGAGAATAATAGGCAGCACAGCCACCCAATTCACTGGGTGGGGAAGTGCTCTCCGTGCTTCCTTCAGGTGACGATGGTAATGCTCAGTCATCCCGTTTGCCTGAGGGTGATATGCGGAGGTTCTTTGGTGTTTAGCACACGGGAAGTCCATTAGGTCCTTCCAGGCCCGAGATTCGAATTGGGGGCCTTGGTCTGTGAAGATAACCTGCAGGGCGTCAAAATGAGTGACCCAGGATTTCAGGAAGCGATACACCACACGGTCAGTAGTTGCGTCCAGCATGGATGTGGCCTCGACCCACCTTGTCACTCTATCTATGCATGTTAAGATATTGCGGTTACCCCCAGATTCGGGAAGGGGGGCAAGGATGTTAGTGTGGACCGAGTGGAAAAGTTCAGTTCATGTGGGCAGCGGTTAAGGTGGTGTCTTGGTGTGGCTATGTGTCAGGACTCTAAAATATCTTAATACATAATAGCTAGCAACATACATATATAGTCTAGAGGTTAGAGCAATGTCAAACCTAAGGGCCAAAAGGAAATGATGTTAGCACTCTCTCCAGAATGCCTCTCACAAGCAAAATAGCCCACGAATAGCACCTTGTGACCATACACACACATACACACATACACACACACAGGCTTCTAGAACATTTCAACAACAGTGTAACACACGTGACGCGACCCCTGCTACACCAGAATGTAGGATTATGAGATCAGAAGGAGACAGGCCATAGAACCTACAGGTAGTAGGGAGAAGAAGGCTAGCAACAAGGGCGAGAGGGTGGAAGAGAGAGAGAGCAAGACAGGAGGTAGCTCACAGGATTCTACTTTATACTTCACTCGTGTGTGAGAGAATTTGTTAATATTTCCAAGACAAATAAAAATAGTCCCATACTAATCTTTACCTCTCCTGTCATTGCATGACAAAAGGGAACGATGATTACTTACGAAACTACTCACGTATAAAAACAGCTCATCCAAGAGTCTGATATATGTGTAACTGATCTACAAAACACACTACAAAGTTTCTACAAAGTTATTGTAAGATATGGTGGCAGCGCCTGACAGTATTCTCTCCAACCCCGCCTCTGTCTGCCTGATCATCATTTTGATGAAGAGGTGAAGAGGTCACAGGACGTCTTGCCAGTAGTTTTACAAAATACTGATACAAACAACCTTTCAATTTCTACGACGAACCAACGAACTACAACAATCTACGATCAACTACAAGTAACAACTCTACGAGTCGTCTGTATAATCTACATGCACCTACAGGTAGTGGCAGTCTTCATCCCAAAACTATTAAATCACAAGAAGAAAGGACCCCGAATACATCGGGAAAGGAAAACAAAAACAAACGAAGAGCGGGACACGACTCACAACTCACAACCACCTGACCTCACCCTCCTCTCTCTGCTACCTCCACCCAACCTCCACCTCTCACACAAAAGTGAGAGAAGGTCAAGACGCCGAAGCAAATACCAAGCCAATATTCACAAGTCATCTTACTCACTCATCTTCACTCAAGTTACTCAGCACTACTCATTTACTCACCACAGCTACCAGTGTGGGAAGTCGACATCACCATACGTGTTTGCTGAGACGATGCCACACCTATCAACGTGTGTCTGACACCCCACAACACGTCAATCAACCCGTGAAGGACAACGCTATCACCACGTGCAACACCTCTCACACTATTCCCACCACGGTAAAAATTAGTGAGTTACATAGTTACTTCATTTATACAATACACAGTGATAGACAAAAAACTTCTGCACAAACATATAAAACGTGCTGTATAGTTACAACTTAAATACATATACCTACTTCAGTTATATGCACGACAGTTATATGCACGACTCAGTCATTAAATATTTGCACCAATAATAAATATTCTACACTGTATATATTCATTCATTTATTATAGCATTTATTTACTACCAACGAGTGTTACCATTTATACCTATATAAAATAAGTGTTTCATACATACAGCTATACATTATTACATCTACAAAGTAATAAATAAAATATACCATCACAGTTACTCAGTGAGCAATTAAAAGAATGTATTAAACATTTATTAATTAAAGTTACCTAGTGGAAACAGACAAATTAAGTTACAAAACAAAAAATGGCCAACACAAATGACGTTAGCAAGAACGAACATCTTCCACACAATCGTGAAGACAAAGATTTCCACACAGTGCTGACACATATATTGCCCACGATAGGTACAAGTGAACAACAAGTCAGTGTATATAGTTAATACTATATATAGTGTATAGAGTTAATACTGTACATAGTGTATATATATTTTTTATATAAAATAACAAAATATGGGGCTATCTAATATCATTTTCAGTAATATCTGTGCAATATAAACTAAACCTCTAAAATCGGTCCCAAGGGAATTAGCCAGCAATTATGCAACCTCGGACAACACCAGAAAAAGCGTAGACAAATGAAGAAAAACAAACTATAGAAATTCAATACATACAAAAAAAAAAAAAAAAGGAAAGAAAGAAAGAAAAGAAAAGAAATACAGTAAGATCACATAAACAAATGAAGAAAAAAAATATAAAGGTTACTACAAATGCCGAAATACCACATAAACTCCTTCTATAAGTGAAACAAAAAGCAAATAGTGTTCTCCACAAGCAAGTGGCGTGGCACATCATCACATAAACTCTTTCTATAAGTGAAACAAAAAGCAAATTGTTGTCTCCACGAGCCATTGGCATGGCACATCATCACTATCATCGACCGCACCATGACCGGATTCGATGTCAGGACTGCAATTATTACAATTATGTAACTACAAACAATATGTAACAATTATGTAACGACAAACTATTGCATTATGTTACACTTGCTACAATTATATAACTACAAACGATATGTAACAATTATGTAACGACAAACGATTGCGTTATGTTACACTTGCTACAATTATGCATTACCACAATGTTACCACAGTATTATGTAACAATTCATACAATGTTACAGTTATGCATTACCACAATGTTACCGCAATATTATGTAACAATTCATACAATGTTACTACAATTCTGTATTACCAGAATCATTACACAAGTTAGGTGAAATATTAGACATTACTAAAGGGATAACTCCATATGTAATGTAATAACCTAGCAATATTACCATTGCACAAGTATATGCATATGTCTGTTATATATATCTTACAAAATTTCATACAACAACTAATTTAACTATATTGCATTTATTCAATTATGTAAACAACTTGTTTATAATATAATATTACTGGATCAGTACAATATCATCATGAATATCATGTCTATACAATATTATAATCAATATTGTGTATTAACCCGAGACGTCCCATCAACGTATGGATACGTTGCAACATTCTGCATTTCCCAGTCCCGTCAACGTACCGGTACGTTTTGCAATTGCAAGTTGCATAATTTCCACAATTTTCAAAATTCGCGCTTGATTTTTGGTACGTAGTGTCACTCGACCTTCCCCTACCTGCCACCAGGCTGGGACACTCAGTGACCCCACGCGACCTGCGCTCACCTGCGGCTCGGTCACTCACCTTTTAGCAACAGTCCCGCTCAGACATGGCGCATAGAGGTCTCTCGGAGGACGAAATTCAAGCCGCCCTGGATGCCTTTACTGGTGATAGTGATTCACCACTCGATGACAAGGAGATGGACAAAGATTATGTCCAACCAGAGGATGTGGAAAGCAGCACCAGTGATGAGGAAGTCCCATCCCCCAGGAAGCGGTGCTACGTGACTTATCATGCTGCAGGAGAGGGTCAGGCTGCACAAAAACATGCAAGATCCTCTAGCCAGCCCCTACGTGACGTGGAGCCCGATTTCGAGGACGAGGACGAGGACGAGCACATGGACATAGCCTTGGGACGTGCTGCCACGTGGTACGGCCATGAGGTTATTACTCATCATGGCCCAGAGCGCACACCACATCCTTCTAACAGGTATAGGCCTACTGTCTTGTTTGGGGATGGCGGGAGTGGCGTTGAGGGAGTGGGGAGTGAAAGGGAAAGTGTTGAGAGGAGTGTGGAAAGTGAGAGTGGTGGGAGTGAGTCACGTGGTGGTGTGAGGCGGCGGGGCTTATCACTTGGGGCAGTGAGGGTGGGTGGTGAGTCACGTGGTGTGGTGATGGAGCAGGGAGGTGAGGAAGAGCCACTCCCTAGCACGTCTTATGCTCCCCAATATTCCTGGGCTTCCTCCCCACAGCCCCCTGATGTTCCCCAAGGCCGTAAGGGTAAGGGAATGGGGAAGGGTAAAGGCAGAGGGAAGAGGAGTGCGAGTCGGGAAGCCCTACGCACTCCTCCTTCCCAACCTCCCCCACCATCATCTCCTCCCCACCCTGATGAAGGCGAGGATGGACACAATCGGGACGAGGAATTTGTGTCTTGGAATTGGGAGGATGGGAGTGATTTTTACTCCCCTCATTCACCCATTCACTGAGCAGAGGCGTGCTGGATGCATTGCTCCCGGTATTCACCCAAATTCAACCAGGCTGGATTTTTCCATCTTTTCTTCAGTGAGGCTTTTGTGGAGGAAATAGTGGATCAAACAAACTGGTTCGCTAACAGCCAGCGGCGTTAAGAGTGAAAGACAGGGCACAAGGAGCAGGCATTCAATCCTCTATGATTACCCAGTGTCCCTTGCAAAAAACAAGTTTTTGTTTTTGGCCTTGGTACTTTTTGATTGGTATTGTACAGAAAGAACCGAATTCCTGCATACTGGACAAAGGGATCCTATTATGCTTACACCAATATTTGGCCAAGTAATGAGCCGTAATCCCGGTTTCAGCAAATTCTAAGCACGCCTCCCATTTCTATGATGCAGCTGATCCTGCAAATGCCAATGACACAGATAAGATGAGGCGAATTAGATTGGTTTTTGATCACCTAAGGCAGACATTCCGTTCCTCATTTTATCCCCTATAGAGACCTTGTCATAGACGAGAGTCTGCGTGTTGTGGAGAGGCAATATTTCATTTCGGTAGTACATACCCAGCAAAAAGGCACCATTTTGGAGTTCAAGATCTTTTGTTATGTGTGACTGCAGGACTGGGTATGTGCAAGACATAGTCTTGTACACCGGTGCACAACAGACATAATAGAAGATTGGAGTATTGGTCTGTCGGGAGCTGTGGTAAAGAGCATAATGATAGAAGACTATCTTCATCGTGGTCACGTCCTTTACCTTGGACAATTGGTACACTCAGCCCTCTTCTCGCTCGATTTCTATACAGGCATGACACGCGGATATGTGGGACCGTCAAGGTAGTGACCGGCGTCACATATGGTCAAGGTGGGGCGGAAACTTGACAGGAATGAGGTTGTCTTCTTCCAGGCAAACAATATCCTTGAAACTGTGTGGAACCACAATAGAGAAGTCCGCCTCTTGTCCACGGTTCACCGCCCCTTCATGCACTGTACAGGAGAGTCGATAGATTATCGGAGCGAGAACAGGCACCATGTATGGAAACCTGAGTGTGTGCTTGATTATAATATCAACATGTGCCTGGTGGACCAGTCAGACTCCATGATATCCACTGTCGAGTGTGCCAGGACCACGATGAAGTGGTACAAAAAACTATTCTTTCACCTGCTTCACATTACTGCCCTGGATTGCTACCACCTTCACGCCATGAGCAACAGGAGTTCAGGAAACCTTTGAAGGGTTTGTGAGGGAGCTGACACGAGAGATTGTTGCAAGATATGCGGTTGAAAGGCCCCAGCACACGCACCCGCACAGCCCCAGGTGCCCACCACTCCCCTGAGATTATCTGCCTGCCATTTCTCCACCCCCATACCTCCCCAGTCAAATAGACCTAGGCCCCAGCGCCCAGGTGTCATGTGTGTAGCAATTCCAGCGTGAGACCCACCACTCAGAGAAAGGACACCCGCTTATGAGTGCGTTCAGTGTGACGTGGGTCTGTGTATTCACCCATGTTTCAGTGAGTTTCACACACTCCTGTACTACTAATAAGGTGTGAATGCGATAGGACGCTGATTATCTGAAATAAATGCGACAAATAGACGCTCAGTGTGGCAATTATAAGGCCAGTAGATCTGTAAATAGTTGTATGGTAAAGTGAATACGGGTGTAATATAAGTGGAAAATTATTATTATGTAAGTGTATGAATATTATCCAATAAGTGGAAACATACCTTGCGAGGGTATTTTGATGTGATATTCATACACTCAGTGGAATAAATAAGGCCCGTAGAAATATGTAAATAGGAGTCTACAAGTGAACACGCAGGTGTAATATAAGTGGAATATTAGTATGTAAGTGTAAGAGTAATTTCTCAAAAGGTGGAAACATACTCTTGCAAGGGTATTTTGATGCGATATTCAGACGCTCAGATAAATAAATAAGGCCCGTAAATATGTAAATGCAGGAGTCTACAATGAACACGGGTGTAATATAAGTGGAGATATCACTATGTAAGTGTATGAGTATTATGTTGGTCAAAACATCTTCATTGCGAGGAGTATTTTCATGCGATATTCTGACACTCACTTGAATAAATAACGTCAGTAAATATGTATAGTGCAGAATGGGGTGTAAATGGGAGTAATGTAAGTGAGTAGAATTATATTGTGATTGAAGAAATAAAGAAAAAGTGGAAACACTAGGTGTTAGAGAGTGTGGTTGCTACGAGATTATGTGCTAGCATTTTGCTAAATGCCCTCGTAATGAATATGAATAATTGAAAACGTTTATAGTGGTGGAGGAAAGGTTCAATGTAAAGAAGAAAATATTATGAAAGTTGATAAAACAATGTTGTAGTGTTGAAATACAAGTCGTAAGCTAGTGCGCTAGAGTGAAGCATTTGTGCGCTATACTTACATGCTAAATGTCATCATAATGAATGAAAACAGCTGAAAACATTTACATAGCAGTACAAAAATGGTAAAATGGCATTGAAACAGTAGTATATACAAGTAGAAAAAATGATGATGTTGACTGAAACAAGTAACCTTAGCACATAGTGTTTTACCAATCGGTCCAAACTCGCAAGTATGCTCGCGCGAAGGAATTACAGATGCTTATTTTTCATATATATGTCATTGAAATTCATTATATTGTTATTCTTATTGTTTATTAGTTCAAATTCAATAAATGTAGAGGTGTTGTTTGTTGTTTCTCCCAAAATTACCTACCATAGTGAAAACGTGAGCGCCTCACACCTCAATGATAGAATACGATACCTGGTGCAGGGGACCTCACCTGTTCTGACCGGTTGTGGACCACAGTAGGCACTTTCTTTGTGATTTTCCTTTGTTTCTCAACATAAGCGGAAGTTTGTGCTAGCCAAAAAACAATTTTTTCCAAAGTGGTCGGACCTTGGGGGATGTCATAGGTGCAGAAAGTGGTCGTGGACATGACCGGGTTAAGAGAGGAAGAAGAAGAATATTATGTATTAATAGATTAGCATATGTCAATGATGATTGCTGTCGGAGGACACGCCAGCTACACTGACCGGAAGTATGTCAGGACTCTAAAATATCTTAATTACATAACTAGCAGTAGCAACATACATATATAGTTTAGGAGGTTAGGTCAATGTCAAACCTAAGGGCCAAAAGGATATTGACGTTAGCACCTCTCCAGAATGCCTCTCACCAGCAAAATAATGCCCACGAACAGTTCCTCGTGACTATACACACACATACAAACACACAGAGAGGAGTCAATCGAGGCAGACGTCCGACACCGGAGCTCCGTACCAGAACCAACACGGACCAGTGGCATTACCTAAATTAGTATCTTTGTATGAGTCAAGCTGTGTACCAGGTTAGACTAAATGGGATTTTTCATTATTAAAAATGTGGAAAAAAATAATAAGTTTGAAACAGAGACTTGTTCAAACAGGAGGAAAGAGAACCAAGGGGGTAAAAAATGTGCTGAGTCAGCTGAGGGTTTGTTTAGACTACAGCAACACGGGGAGAAGTGAACATACTCTGTAAGTACATACTCTGTTCTTTTAGTATTGCAAAATGGATACATACTTTAGTAAAGCAAATTTGGAGAAGAAGAAAAGGGATAAAGGTAAAAAGCAAAATGATGATTTCTACCCCAGAACTGGTTGAAGTGGAGACTCACAATAGACTGGTTGAATGTGTACACAAACTATAAATGGCTTTCCAAAAAATGAAATTGATGGAAATAAAGAAGCAGATGCACTTGCAAAAAGGAAGAAATAGAAAAACTAGGAAGGGAGGCCAATAAGAAAGACACAACCATCAGTGAACTAACAGTGGAACTGAGTACACTTAGGAAGAAAATGAGTGAAATGGCAAGTATAGTAGTCAATCACGAGAGTGTTATGGAAGAGTTTAAAAATGACAAAGAGACAATTAGGCAAGTAAGCAGTCTTATAGACCAGAACAGTGATATTGAGGAGAAAGATAACACAGGTGAATGAAGCTGTGCAAAGCTACAAAAATGATGTGGAAACCACGTATGCTGAAATGAGTGAAAGTAAATAAAGACTTAGAAGCAGAATTGGAGGAAAAAAGCATTAAAAAGGAAGTGAAAAAGAAGAATCCAAAACAATCAAAAGTTAGTCAGAGATTCAGTAGATATAAACAAATCTATAAGTAATCTCTGGTATAGAAGAAGAAGGAAGAAGTAAAAAACAAGATCACAAGAGACTAAAAGGAGATGGCAAATGTAATTAGCTTATTGAAAGAAGTATCAGAGGAAATCTGTAGTAAAGACATAGAGGAACACAAAGGTTAAGGGAAATACGAGAAAAGCAAGACAAGACCTCTAAAGGTGACTTTCAGAGTGTAAAC
>NC_137068.1:16534534-16539534 GCF_032717465.1 Coenobita brevimanus
GTTGTTGTTGTTGTGGTGGTGGTGTTTGCTATTGTTGTTGTTGTGGTGGTGGTACTTGCTGTTGTTGTTGTGGTTGTGGTGGTGGTGGTTCTTGTTGCGGTGGTGGTCGTTGGTGTTTCGTTGTGGTGGTGGTGGTTGGTGCTGTTGTTGTGCTGGTGATTGTTGTTGTTGTGGTGGAGGTGGTGGTTCCTGTTGTTGTTGTTGTGGTGGTGGTGGTTATTGTTGTGGTTGTTGTTGTTGTGGTTGTTGTTGTTGTGGTTGTTGTTGTTGTTGTTGTTGTTGTTGTTGTTTTTGTGGTGGTGGTGGTGGTTATTGTTGTTGTGGTGGTGGTGGTGGTTGTTTTTGTTGCTGTGGTGGTGGTTGTTGTTGTTGTTGTGGTGGTGGTTGTTGTTGTTGTTGTTGTTGTGGTGGTGGTGGTGGTGGTGGTTGTTCTTGTTGTTGTAATGGTGGTGGTTGATCTTCTTGTTGTAGTGGTGGTGGTTGGTCTTGTTGTTGTTGTGGTGGTTGTGGTGGTGTTGGTTTTGGTGGTGGTTGCCGTTGTTGTTGTTGTGGTTTTTGTTGTTGTTGTTGTTGTGGTTGAGCTTGTTGTTGTTGGTGTTGTTGTGGTAGTGGTGGTTTCTGTTGTTTTGGTTGTGGTGGTGGTTGCTGTTGTTGTTGTTGTTGTGGTGGTGGTGGTGGTTGTGGTGGTGGTTGTTGTTGTGGTGGTGGTTGTGGTGGTTGTTGTTGTGGTGGTGGATTTTGTTGTTGTTGTTGTTGTGGTTGTTGTTGTTGTGGTGATGGTTGTGGTGGTTGTTGTTGTTGTGGTGGTGGTTGTGGTTGTTGTTGTTGTTGTGGTGGTGGTTGTGGTGGTTGTGGTGGTTGTGCTGGTGTTGGTTGTGGTTATTGTTGTGGTGGTGGTTGTGGTTGTTGTTGTGGTTGTTGTTGTTGTTGTTGTGGTGGTGGTTGTGGTTGTTGTTGTTGTTGTGGTGGTGGTTGTGGTGGTTGTGGTGGTTGTGCTGGTGTTGGTTGTGGTTATTGTTGTGGTGGTGGTTGTGGTTGTTGTTGTGGTTGTTGTTGTTGTTGTTGTGGTGGTGGTTGTGCTTGTTGTTGTGGTGGTGGTTGTGGTTGTTGGTGTATTGGTGGTTGTGGTTGTTGTTGTTTTGGTGGTTGTGGTTGTCGTTGTGGTGGTGGTGTTGGTTGTTGTTTTGGTGGTGGTGGTTGTGCTGGTTGTTGAGGTGGTGGTGGTGGTGGTTGTTGTTGTAGTGGTGGTGGTGGTTGTTGTTATTGTGGTGGTGGTTGCTGTTGTTGTTGTTGTGGTGGTGATTGCTGTTCTTGTTGTGGTGCTGGTGATTGCTGTTGTTGTGGTGGTGGTGGTGGTTGTTGTTGTTATTGTGATGGTGGTGGTGGTGGTGGTTGTTTTTATTTTAGTGGTGGTGGTAATGGTGGTTGTTTTTGTTTTGGTGGTGGTTGTGGCTGTTGTTGTGGTGGTGGTTGTGGGTGTTGTTTTGGTGGTGGTTGTGGTTGTTGTTGTGGTTTTTGGTTGTGGTTGTTGTTGTGGTGGTGGTGGTGGTTGTTATTTTGGTGATGGTGGTAGTGGTGGTTGTTGAGGTGGTCGTGGTTGTGGTTGTTGTTGTAGTGGTGGTGGTGGTGGTGGTGGCTGTTGTTGTTGTTGTTGTGATTTTGGTTGCTGTTGTTGTTGTGGTGGTGATGGTTGCTTTTGTTGTGGTGGTGGTGGTGGTTGTTGTTATTGTGGTGGTGGTGGTGATTGTTGTTGTTGTGGTGGTGGTGGCTGTTCTGGTGGTGGTGGCTGTTGTTGTTGTTGTTTTTGTTGTGGTGGTAGTGGTGATGGTGGTATTTGTTGTGGTTGTGGTGATGATTTTTGTTGTGGGTGGTGATGATAGTTTTGTGGTGGTGGTGATGGTGATTTTTGTTGTGCTGGTTGCGGTTGTTGTTGTTGTATTGGTGGTGGTGTTTGTTTGTTTGTTTTTTTTGTTGTGGTTCTAATAGTGATGGTAGTTTTTGGTGTTATTGTGGTGGTGGTGATGATGGTGGTTTTTGGCGTGATGGAGGTGGTGGCGGAGGTAGCTTTTGTTGTTGTGGTGGTGGTGGTGGTTATTTTGTTGGTAGTGGTGGTTGTTGTTTTGATTGTAATTGTTGTGGTTGTTGTTGTTGTTGTTGTGGTGGTGGTGGTGGTTATTGTGGTGGCTGTTGTAGTTGTGATGTGGTTATAATGGTGGCTGTTGTGGTGGTGGTTGTTGTGGTGGTTATTGTGATGGTAGAGGTTGTGATGGTGGTTGCGGTGATGGTGGTGGTTGTTGTTGTTGTCGTGGTAATTGTTATTGTAGTGGTTGTTGTTGTTGTTGTTCCTGTTTTGGTGGTGGTGGTGGTTGTGGTGGTGGATGTGGTGGTGGTGGTTGTGGTGGTGGATGTGGTGGTGTTGGTTGTGGTGGTGGATGTGGTGGTGGTGGATGGTGGTGGTGGTGGTTGTGGTGGTGGTTATGGTTGTTGTTGTTGTTGTGGATGTCGTTGTTGTTGTTGTGGTGGTTGTTGTAGTTGTTGTTGTTGTGGTTGTTGTGGTGGTGGTCGTGGTTGTGGTTGTTGTGGTAGTTGTTGTTGTTGTTATGGTGATGGTGGTGGTTGTTGTTGTAATGGTGGTTGTGGTGGTGGTTGTTGTTGTTATGGTTGTTGTTGTGGTGGTGCTTGTTATGGTGGTGGTGATGGTTATGGTGGTTGTCGGTTTTATTGTGCTGATGGTTGTTGTTTTTGTGGTGGTGGTGGTGGTGGTTGTTATGGTGGTGGTGGTGGTTGTTATGGTGGTGGTGTTGGTTGTTGTTGTTGTTATGGTAGTGGTTTTGGTTATTGTTGTTATGGTGGTGGTGTTGGTGGTTGTTGTCATGGTGGTGGTGGTAGTTGTAATGGTGGTGGTGGTGGTGGTGGTCGTTGTTACGGTGGTGGTGGTGGTGGTTGCTGTTGTTGTTGTGGTGGTGGTTGTTGTTATGGTGGTAGTGGTGGTGGTTGTAATAGTGGATGTTGTTGTTGTTTTGTTGGTGGTGGTTGTTGTTGTTGTTTTGGTGGTGGTGGTGGTAGTTGTTGTTGTGGTGGTGGTTGTTGTTGTTGTGGTGATGCTGGTCGTTATTGTTATGGTGGTTGTGGTGGTGGTGGTTGTAGTGGTTGCAGTGGTTGTTGTTGTTGTTGTGGTGATGGTGGAGGTTTTTGTTATGGTGGTGGTTGTAGTGGTGATTGTTGTGGTTGTGGTGGTGGTTGTGGTGGTGGTGGTTGTTGTTGTGGTTGTGGTGGTGGTTGTGGTGGTGGTGGTTGTGGCGGTGGTGGTTGTTGTTGTGGTGGTGGTGGTGGTGATTGTTGTTCTGGTGATGGTTGTTGCTGTGGTGGTGGTGGTGGTGGTGGTGGTTGTTGTGGTGATGGTTGTTGCTGTGGTGGTGGTGGTGGTGGTGGTGGTTGTTGTTGTGGTGGTGGTGGTGGTGGTTGTTGTTGTTGTGATGGTTGTTGCTGTAATGGCGGTGGTGGTGGTGGTTGTTGTTGTGGTGGTGGTGGTTGGTGTTATTGTGGTGGAGGTGGTCGTTCTTGTGGTGGTGGTGGTGATGATTGTTATTGTGGTGGTGGTGGTTGGTGTTATTGTGGTGGTGGTGGTTGTCCTTGTGGTGGTGGTGGTGGTGATTGTTGTTGTTGTGGTGGCGGTGATTGGTGTTTTATTGTTGTGGTGGTTGTTGTTGTTATGGTGGAAGTGGTAGTTGCTGTTGTTGTGGTTTTGGTGGTGGTTGTTGTTGTGGTGGTTGTGGTGGTTTTTGTTGTTGTTGTTGTGGTGGTGATGGTTGTCGTTGTTGTTGTTGTGGTGGTGGTGGTTGTTGTTGTGGTGGTGGTGGTGGTGGTTGCTGTTGTTGTTGTTGTGGTGGTGGTGGTGGTTGTTGTTGTTGTTGTGGTGGTGATGGTTGTTGTTGTTGTTGTTGTTGTTGTGGTGGTGGTGGTTGTTCTTGTTGTTGTGATGGTGGTGGTGGTGGTTGTGGTGGTGGTGGTGGTGGTGGTGGTTGCTGTTGTTGTTGTTGTGGTTGTGGTTTTTGTTGTTGTTGTTGTGGTGGTGGTAGTTGTTGCTTTTGTTGTAGTTGTTTTGGTTGCTGTTGTTGTTGTGGTTGTGGTTGTTGTTGTGGTGGTTGTGTTTGTGGTGGTGATTGTTGTGGTTGTTGTTGTTGTGGTGGTGGTGGTGGTTGTGGTGGTGGTTGTGATGGTGTTTTTTTTGTGGTGGTGGTTGTGGTTGTTGTTGTTGTGGTGGTGGTGGTGGTTGTTGTGGTTGTTGTTGTGGTGGTGGTTGTGGTTGTTGTTGTGGTGGTGGTTGTGGTTGTTGTTGTGATGGTAGTTGTGGTGTTTGTAGTGGTTCTTGTTGTGATTGTTGTTGTGTTGGTGGTGGTGGTTGTTGTTGTGGTGGTGGTGGTAGTGGTGGTGTTTGAGGTGGTGGTGGTAGTGGTGGTTGTTGAGGTGGTGGTGGTGATGGTGGTTGTTGAGGTGGTGGTGTTGGTGGTTGTTATTGTTGTTGTGGTGGTGGTGGTTGTTATTGTTGTTGTGGTCGTGGTTGTGGTTGTTGTTGTTGTGGTGGTGGTTGCTGTTGTTGTTGTGGTGGTGGCAGTTGCTGTTGTTGTGTTGGTTGTGGTGATGGTGGTTGTTATTGTGGTGGTGGTGGTGGTTGTTGTTGTTGTGGTGGTGGTTGTTGTTGTTGTGGTGGTGGTGGTGGTTGTGGTTGTTGTTATGGTGGTGGTGATGGTGGTGGTTGTTGTGGTTGTTGTTGTTGTGGTGGTGGTTGTTGTGGTGGTGGGGGTGGTAGTGGTTGTTGTTGTTTTGGTGGTGGTTGTGGTGGTGGTTGTGGTGGTGGTGGTGGTGGTTGTTGTGGTGGTTGTTTATGTTGTGGTGGTGGTTTTGGTTGTTGTTGTGGTGACGGTTGTTGCTGTAGTAATGGTGGTGGTGGTTGTTGTTGTTGTTGTTGTTGTTGTTGTTGTTGTGGTGGTGGTGGTGGT
>NC_137068.1:16544534-16584534 GCF_032717465.1 Coenobita brevimanus
TGGTTGTGGTGGTGGTGGTTGTTGTGGTGTCAGTTGTTGTTGTTGTTGTTGTGGTGATGGTGGAGGTTTTTGTTATGGTGGTGGTTGTAGTGGTGGTTGTTGTGGTGACGATGGCCGTTGTGGTGTTTGTTGTGGTGATGGTGGTTGTTGTGGTGGTTGTTGTGGTGGTGGTGGTTGTTGTTGTGGTTGTGGTGGTGGTTGTGGTGGTGGTGGTGTTGGAGTTGGTGTTTGTTGTTGTCGTGGTGGTGGTGGTGATTGTTGTTCTGGTGATGGTTGTTGCTGTGGTGGTGGTGGTGGTTGTTGTTGTTGTGGTGATGGTTGTTGCTGTGGTGGTGGTGGTGGTGGTGGTGGTTGTTGTTGTTGTGGTGATGGTGGTGGTGGTTGTTGTTGTTGTGATGGTTGTTGCTGTGGTGGTGGTGGTGGTGGTGGTTGTTGTTGTGGTGGTGGTGGTTGGTGTTATTGTGGTGGTGGTGGTTGTACTTGTGGTGGTGGTGGTGATGATTGTTATTGTGGTGGTGGTGGTGGTGATGATTGTTATTGTGGTGGTGGTGGTTGGTGTTATTGTGGTGGTGGTGGTTGTTCTTGTGGTGGTGATGGTGGTGATTGTTGTTGTTGTGGGGCGATGATTGGTGTTTTATTGTTGTGGTTGTTGTTGTTGTTGTGGTGGAAGTGGTAGTTGCTGTTGTTGTGGTTTTGGTGGTGGTTGTTGTTGTGGTGGTTGTGTTGGTTTTTGTTGTTGTTGTTGTGGTGGTGATGGTTGTCGTTGTTGTTGTGGTGGTGGTGGTGGTTGTTGTTGTGGTGGTGGTGATGGTGGTTCCTGTTGTTGTTGTGGTGGTGGTGGTTGCTGTTGTTGTTGTTGTTGTGGTGGTGAAGGTGGTTGTTGTTGTTGTCGTGGTGGTGGTTGTTCTTGTTGTTGATATGATGATGGTGGTGGTTGTGGTGGTAGTGGTTTGGTGGTGGTTGCTGTTGTTGTTGTTGTGGTTTTGATTTTTGTTGTTGTTGTTGTGGTGGTGGTAGTTGTTGCTTTTGTTGTGGTGGTTTTGGTTGCTGTTGTTGTTGTTGTGGTCGTGGTTGTTGTTGTGGTTGTTGTTGTTGTGGTGGTGATTGTTGTGGTTATTGTTGTTGTGGTGGTGGTGGTGGTGGTTGTGGTGGTGGTTGTGGTGTTTTTTTTTGTGGTGGTGGTTGTGGTGGTTGTTGTTGTTGTGGTGGTGGTTGTTGTGATTATTGTTGTGGTGGTGGTTGTGGTTGTTGTTGTGGTGGTGGTCGTGGTGTTTGTAGTGGTTGTTGTTGTGATTGTTGTTGTGTTGGTGGTGGTGGTTGTTGTTGTGGTGGTGGTGGTAGTGGTGGTTGTTGAGGTGGTGGTGGTAGTGGTGGTTGTTGAGGTGGTGGTGGTAGTGGTGGTTGTTGAGGTGGTGGTGGTGGTGGTGGTTGTTGAGGTGGTGGTGGTGGTGGTTGTTATTGTTGTTGTGGTCGTGGTTGTGGTTGTTGTTGTTGTGGTGGTGGTTGCTGTTGTTTTTGTGGTGGTGGCAGTTGCTGTTGTTGTGTTGGTTGTGGTGATGGTGGTTGTTATTGTGGTGATGGTTGTTGTTGTTGTTGTTGTTGTTGTTGTGGTGGTGGTGGTGGTGGTGGTGGTTGTGGTTGTTGTTATGGTGGTGGTGATGGTGGTGGTTGTTGTGGTTGTTGTTGTTGTTGTTGTGGTTGTTGTTGTTGTGGTGGTGGTGGTAGTGGTTGCTGTTGTTGTGGTGGTGGTTGTGGTGGTGGTGGTGGTTGTTGTGGTGGTTGTTGTTGTTGTGGTGGTGGTTTTGGTTGTTGTTGTGGTGACGGTTGTTGCTGTAGTAATGGTGGTGGTGGTGGTGGTTGTTGTTGTTGTGGTGGTGGTGGTGGTGGTGGTTGTTGTAGTGATGGTTGTGGTGGTGGTTGTTGTGGTGGTGATAGTGTTGGTTGTTGTTGTGTTGTTGGTTGTGGTTGTTGTTGTGGTGGTGATGGTGGTGGTTGTTGTGGTGGAAGTGGTTGTTGTTGTTGTTGTTGTGGTGGTGGTGGAGGTGGTTGTTGGTGTGGTGGTGGTTGTTGTTGTTGTGGTGGTGGTGGTGGTGGTTGTTACTGTTGTGGTGGTGCTGGTGGTGTTTATTGTTTTGGTGGTGCTGGTGGTGGTTGTTATTTTGGTGGTGCTGGTGGTGGTTGTTGTTGTGGTGGTGGTAGTGGTTGTTATTGTTGTGGTGGTGGTGGTGGTGGTTGCTGTTGTTGTTGTGGTGGTGGTGGTGGTTGCTATTGTTGTTGTTGTGGTGTTGGTGGTTGCTATTGTTGTTGTTGTGGTGGTGGTAATTGCTGTTGTTGTTGTTGTGGTGGTGGTGGTGGTGGTGGTTGTGGTTTAGGTGGTGGTTGTTGTTGTGGTGGTGGTGGTGGTTGGTTCTGTTGTTGTGGTGGTGGTTGTTGTTGTTGTGGTGGAAATGGTGGTTCCTGTTGTTGTTGTGGTTGTGGTGGTGGTTGTTGTTGTGGTGGTGGTTGTTGTTGTGGTGGTGGTTTTATTTGTATTTGTTGTTGTTGTTGTGGTGGTGGTGGTGGTTGTTGTTGTTGTGGTTGTTGTTGTTGTTGTTGTTGTTGTTGTTGTAGTAGTGGTTGTTGTTGTTGTTGTTGTGGTGGTGGTGGTGGTTGTTGTTGTGATTGTGGTGGTGGTTGTTCTTGTTGTAGATGTGGTTGTTGTTCTTGTTGTTGTTGTGGTGGTGGTGGTGGTTGTGGTGGTGTTGGTGGTGGTGGTGGTTGCTTCTCTTGTTGTTATGGTTGTTGTTGTTGTTGTTGTGGTCATGCTTGTTGTTTTTGTTGTTGTGGTAGTTTTGGTTTCTGCTGTTTTGGTGGTGGTGGTGGTTGCTGTTGTTGTTGTGGTGGTGGTGGTGGTGTTAGTGGTTGTGATGGTTGTTGTTGTTGTGGTGGTGGTTGTGGTGGTTGTTGTTGTGCAGGTGTTTGTTGTTGTTGTGGTAGTGGTTGTTGTTGTTGTTGCAGTGGTATTGGTGGTTGTGGTTGTTGTTTTTTTGGTGGTTATGGTTGTTGTTGTTTTGGTGGTTGTCTTTGTTGTTTTGGGTTTTGTGGTTGTTGTTTTTTTTGGTTGTGGTTCTTGTTTTGGTGAGGTTGTGGTTGTCGTTGTGGTTGTGGTGGTTGTTGTTGTGGTGGTTGTGGTATTGCTGGTTGTTGAGGCGGTGGTGGTGGTGGTTATTGTTGTAGTTGTTGTGCTGGTGGTGGTGGTTGTTATTGTGGTGGTGGTTGCTCTTGTTGTTGAGGTCGTTGTTGTTATTGTGATGGTGGTTGCTGTTGTTGTTGTTGTGGTGGTGGTTGCTGTTGTTGTGGTGGTGGTGGTTGTTGTTGTTATTGTGGTGGTGGTGGTGGTGGTTGTTGTTATTGTTTTGGTGGTGGTGGTGTCTGTTCTGGAGGTAGTGGTGGTTGTTGTTGTGGTGGTGGTTGTAGTTGTTGTTGTGGTTGTTGTTTTGGTGGTGGTTGTGGTTGTTGTTGTGGTGGTGGTGGTGGTTTTTGTTTTGGTGATGGTGGTAGTGGTTTTTGTTGAGGTGGTGGTGGTGGTGGTTGTTGTTGTAGTGGTGGTGGTGGTGGTGGTTGTTGTTGTTGTGATTTTGGTTGCTGTTGTTGTTGTGGTGGTGATGGTTGCTCATGTTGTGGTGGTGGTGGTGGTTGTTGTTATTGTGGTGGTGGTGGTGGTGGTTGTTGTTGTGGTGGTGGTGGCTGTTTTGGTGGTGGTGGTGGTGGTGGCTGTTGTTGTTGTTGTGGTGGTGGTGGTGGTGATGGTGGTGGTGGTATTTGTTGTGGTGGTGGTGATGATTTTTGTTGTGGTTGTTTTGGTGGTAGTGTGTGTGTGTGTGTTTTTTTTTTTGTGGTGCTAATAGTGATGGTAGTTTTTGGTGTTATTGTGGTGGTGGTGATGATGGTGATTTTTGGCGTGAGTGGTGGCGGAGGTAGTTTTTGTTGTTGTGGTGGTGGTGGTGGTGGTGGTTATTTTGTTGGTAGTGGTGGTTGTTGTGTTGATGGTGATTGTTGTGGTGGTTGTTGTTGTTGTGGTGGTGGTGGTGGTGGTTATTGTGGTGGCTGTTGTTGTTGTGATGTGGTTATAATGGTGGCTGTTGTGGTGGTGGTTGTTGTGGTGGTTATTGTGATGGTAGAGGTTGTGATGGTGGTTGCAGTGATGGTGGTGGTTGTTGTTGTCGTGGTAATTGTTATTGTAGTGGTTGTTGTTGTTGTTGTTCCTGTTGTGGTGGTGGTGGTGGTTGTGGTGGTGGATGTGGTGGTGGTGGTTGTTGTTGTTGTTCCTGTTGTGGTGGTCGAGTTGGTTGTGGTGGTGGATGTGGTGGTGGTGGTTGTGGTGGTGGATGTGGTGGTGGTTATGCTTGTTGTTGTTGTTTTGGATGTCAATGTTGTTGTTGTTGTTGTGGTGGTGGTGGTTGTTGTAGTTGTTGTTGTTGTGGTTGTTGTGGTGGTGGTCGTGGTTGTGGTTGTTGTGGTAGTTGTTGTTGTTATGGAGATGGTGGTTTTTGTTGTTGTAATGGTGGTGTGATGGTTGTAGTTGTTGTTATGGTTCTTGTTGTATTGGTGATTGTTACGGTGGTGGTGATGGTTGTGGTGGTGGTGGTTCTTATTGTGCTGATGGTTGTTTGTGTTGTGGTGGTGGTGGTGGAGGTGGCTGTTGTTATGGTGGTGATGTGGTTGTTATGGTGGTGGTGGTGGTTGCTGTTGTTGTTATGGTGGTGGTTGTTGTTGTTGTCATGGTGGTGGTGGTGGTGGTTGTTGTCATGGTGGTGGTGGTGGTGGTGGTCGATGTTACGGTGGTGGTGGTGGTGGTTGCTGTTGTTGTTGTGGTGGTGGTTGTTGTTATGGTGGTAGTGGTGGTGGTTGTAATGGTTGTTGTTGTTGTTGTGGTGGTGGTGGTGGTTGTTGTTGTTGTTGTGGTGGTGGTGGTGGTAGTTGTTTTTGGTGGTGGTGGTTGTTGTTGTGGTGGTGGTGGTGATCATTATTGTTATGGTGGTTGTGGTGGTGGTTGTTGTGGTGGCGCTGGTTGTTGTGGTGGTGGTGATGGTTTTTGTGATGGTGGTGGTTGTTGTGGTGGTGGTGGTTGTGGTGGTTTTTGTGGTGGTGATGGGTTGTTGTTGTTGTGGTTGTGGTGGCTGTTGTGGTGGTGGTGGTGTTGGAGGTGGTGTTTGTTGTTGTCGTGGTTGTGGTGGTGATTGTTGTTCTGGTGATGGTAGTTGCTGTGGTGGTGGTGGTGGTGGTGGTGGTTGTGGTGATGGTTGTTGCTGTGGTGGTGGTGGTGGTGGTTGTTGTTGTTGTGGTGGTGGTGGTGGTTGTTGTTGTGGTGATGGTTGTTGCTGTGGTGGTGGTGGTGGTGGTGGTGGTTGTTGTGGTGGTGGTGGTGGTTGTTCTGGTGGTGGTGGTGGTGGTTGTTGTTGTGGTGGTTTTGATTGGTGTTTGTTGTTGTTGTGGTTGTTGTTGTGGTGGTGGAAGTGGTAGTTGCTGTTGTTGTGGTGGTCATGGTGGTTGTTGTTGTGATGGTTGTGGTGGTTTTTGTTGTTGTTGTTTTGGTTGTTGTTGTTGTTGTTGTGGTGGTGGTTGTTGTTGTTGTTGTTGTTGTGGTGGTGGTTGTTGTTGTTGTTGTTGTTGTTGTGGTGGTGGTGGTGGTGGTGGTTGTTGTTGTTGTTGTGTTGGTGGTGGTGGTTGTTGTGGTGGTCGTGGTAGTGGAGGTTGTTTTTGTGCTGGTGGTTCGTGTTGTTGTTTTGGTGGTGGTTGTTGTTGTTGTGGTGGAAATGGTGGTTTCTGTTGTTGTTGTGCTTGTGGTGGTTGTTGTTGTTGCTGTTGTGGTGGTGGTGGTTGTTGTTGGTGTGGTTGTTGTTGTTGTTGGTGTGGTGGTTGTTGTTGTTGTTGTGGTTGTTGTTGTTGTTGTTGTTGTTGTGGTGGTGGTGGTGGTGGTGGTTGTTGTTGTTGTGGTGGTGGTGGTGGTGGTTGCTGTTGTTGTTGTAGTGGTGGTGGTGCTTGCTGTTGTTGTTGTTGTTGGGGTGGTGGTGGTTGCTATTGTTGTTGTTGTGGTGGTGGTGCTTGCTGTTATTGTTGTTGTGGTGGTTGTTGTTGTGGTGGTGGTGGTTGTTGTTGTTGTGGTGGTGGTGGTTGGTGCTGTTTTTGTAGTTGTGGTTGTTGTTATGGTGGAAGTGGTATTTCCTGTTGTTGTTGTGGTAGTGGTGGTTGTTGTTGTGGTTGTTGTTGTTGTTGTTGTTGTTGGGGTTGTGGTTGTTGTTGTTTTGTTGGTGGTGGTTGTTGTTGTTGTTGTGGTGGTGGTGATTGTTGTTGTTGTGGTGGTGGTGGTTGTTGTTGTTGTGGTGGTGGTGGTTGTTGTTGTTCTGGTGGTGGTTTTTGTTGTTGATGTGGTGGTGGTGGTGGTTGTTGTTGTGGTCGTGGTGGTGGTTGTGGTTGTTCTTGTTGTTGTAGTGGTGGTGGTTGTTCTTGTTGTTCTTGTGGTGGTGGTTGTGGTTGTGGTGGTTGTGGTTGCTGTTGTTGTGTTTGTGGTTGTTGTTTTTGTTGTTGTAGTTGTGGTTGCTGTTGTTGTTGTTGTGGTGGTGGTTGTTGTTATTGTGGTGGTGGTGGTTGTTGTTGTTGTGGTAGTGGTGGTTGCTGCTGTTGTGGTGATGGTGGTGGTTGCTGTTGTTGCTGTTGTGGTGGTGGTTGTTGTGGTGGTGGTTGTTGTTGTGGTGGTGGTTGTGGTGGTTGTTGTTGTGGTGGTGGTGGTTGTGGTGGTTGTTGTGTTGGTGGTGGTTGTGGTGGTTGTGGTTGTTGTTTTTGTGGTGGTGGTGGTTGTGGTGGTTGTTGTGTTGGTGGTGGTTGTGGTGGTTGTGGTTGTTGTTGTGGTGGTTGTGGTTGTTGTTGTGGTGGTTGTGGTTGTTGTTGTGGTGGTGGTGGTTGTTGTTGTTGTTGTGGTGGTTGTGGTTGTTGTTGAGGTGGGGGATGTGGTTGTTGTTGTGGTGAGGTTGTGGTTGTCGTTGTGGTGGTGGTGGTGGTTGTTGTGCTCGTGGTAGAAGTGGTGGTTTTTGAGGTGGTGGTGGTTGTGGTTGTTGTTGTAGTGGTTGTTGTTGTTGTTGTTGTGGTGGTGGTTGCTGTTGTTGTTGTGGTGGTGGTTGCTGTTGTTGTTGTGGTGGTGGTGGTTGCTGTTGTTGTTGTGGTGGTGGTGGTTGCTGTTGTTGTTGTTGTGGTGGTGGTGGTTGCTGTTGTTGTTGTGGTGGTGGTGGTTGTTGTTGTTATTGTGGTGGTGGTAGTAGTGGTGGTTGTTGTTTTGGTGGTGGTGGTTGTTGTTGTGTTGGTGGTTGTGGTTGTTGTTGTGTTGGTGGTTGTGGTTGTTGTTGTGTTGGTGGTTGTGGTGTTTGTTTTGGTGATGGTTGTGGTTGTTGTTCTGGTGGTGATTGTTGTTGTTGTGGTTGTTGTTGTGGTTGTGGTTGTTGTTGTTGTGGTGGTGGTGGTTGTTGTTGTGGTGGTGGTGGTAGTGGTGGTTGTTGAGGTGGTGGTGGTTGTTGTTCTTGTGATGGTGGTTGCTGTTGTTGTGGTGGTGGTGATTGTTGCTGTTGTTGTGGTGGTGGTGGTGGTTGTTGTTATTGTGGCGGTGGTGGTGGTGGTGGTTGTTGTTGTGGTGGTGGTGGTGGCTGTTGTTTTTGTTGTTGTTGTTGTGGTGGTGGTGGTGGTGGTGGTATTTGTTTGTGGTGGTGGTGATGATTTTTGTTGTAGGTGGTGATGGTGGTTTTGTCGTGGTGGTGATTGTGATTTTTGTCGTGGTGGTGGCGGTTGTTTTTGTTGTTGTGGTAGTGGTGTTTGTGTTTTTTTTGTTGTTGTTGTGGTGCTGATAGTGATGGTAGTTTTTGGTGTTGTTGTGGTGGTGGTGATGATGGTGGTTTTAGGGGTAATTGTGGTGGTGGTCAAGGTCGTTTTTGTTGCTGTTGTTGTGGTGGTGGTGGTGGTTATTTTGTTGGTATTGGTGGTTGTTGTTTTTATGGTGATTGTTGTGGTTGTTGTTGCTGTTGTTGTAGTGGAGGTGGTGGTTATTGTGGTGGCTGTTGTTGTTGTGATGTGGTTATAATTGTGGCTGTTGTGGTGGTGGTTGTTGTGGTGGTTATTGTGATGGTAGATGTTGTGATGGTGGTTGCGGTGATGGTGGTGGTTGTTGTTGTTGTCGTGGTAATTGTTATTGTAGTGGTTGTTCTTGTTGTTCCTGTTGTGGTGGTGGTGGTGGTTTTGGTGGTGGATGTGGTAGTGGTGGTTGTGGTGGTGGATTTATTGGTGGCGGTTGTTGTTGTTGTTGTGGATGACGTTGTTGTTGTTGTTGTTGTGGTTTTTGTGGTGGTGGTCGTGGTTGTGGTAGTTGTTTTTGTTGTTACCTTGATGGTGGTTGTTGTTGTTGTAATGGTGGTTGTGGTTGTTGTTGTAATGGTGGTTGTGGTTGTTGTTGTAATGGTGGTTGTGGTGGTGGTTGTTGTTGTTATGGTTGCTGTTGTGGTGGTTGTTGTGATGGTGGTGGTGGTGATGGTGGTGGTGGTGATTGTTGTTCTGGTGATGGCTGTTGCTGTGGCGGTGGTGGTGGTGGTGGTTGTTGTGGTGATGGTTGTTGCTGTGGTGGTGGTTGTTGTTGTTGTGGTGGTGGTGGTGGTGGTTGTTGTTGTGGTGATGGTAGTTGCTATGATGGTGGTGGTGGTGGTGGTTGTTGTTGTGGTAGTTTTGATTGGTGTTATGTTGTTGTTGTTGTGGTTGTTATTGTGGTGGTGGTGATCTTAGTTGCTGTTGTTGTGGTGGTCGTGGTGGTTGTTGTTGTGATGGTTGTGGTGGTTTTTGTTGTTGTTGTTGTTGTGGTTGTTGTTGTTGTGGTTGTTGTTGTTGTTGTTGTTGTGGTGGTAGTGGTGGTGGTTGCTGTGGTGGTGGTGGTGGTGGTGGTTGTTTTTGTAGTGGTGGTTCGTGTTGTTGTTTTGGTGGTGGTTGTTGTTGTTGTGGTGGAAGTGGTTGTTGCTGTTGTTGTGCTTGTGGTGGTGGTTGTTGTTGTTGTGGTGGTGGTGGTGGTTGTTGTTGGTGTGGCGGTTTTTGTTGTTGTTGGTGTGGTGGTTGTTGTTGTTGTGGTGGTGGTGGTTGTTGTTGTTGTGGTAGTGGTTGTGGTGGTTGCTGTTGTTGTGGTAGTGTTAGTGGTGCTTGCTGTTGTTGTTGTTGTTGTGGTGATGGTTGCTATTGTTGTTGTTGTGGTGGTGGTGCCTGCTGTTGTTGTTGTTGTGGTGGTGATGGTTGTTGTGGTGGTGGTGGTGGTTGTTGTTGGTGTGGTGGTGGTGGTTGGTGCTGTTGTTGTAGCTGTGGTTGTTGTTGTGGTTGAAGTGGTATTTCCTGTTGTTGTTGTGGTGGTGGTGGTTGTTGTTGTGGTGGTGGTTGTTGTTGTTGTTGTTGTGGTGGTTGTGGTTGTTGTTGTTGTGGTTGTTGTTGTTGTGGTTGTTGTTGTTGTGGTTGTTGTTGTTGTGGTTGTTGTTGTTGTGGTTGTTGTTGTTGTGGTTGTTGTTGTTGTGGTTGTTGTTGTTGTGGTTGTTGTTGTTGTTGTTGTTGTTGTTGTTGTTGTTGTTGTTGTTGTTGTTGTTGTTGTTGTTGTTGTTGTGGTTGTTGTTGTTGTGGTTGTTGTTGTTGTGGTTGTTGTTGTGGTTGTTGTTGTTGTGGTTGTTGTTGTTGTGGTTGTTGTTGTTGTGGTTGTTGTTGTTGTGGTTGTTGTTGTTGTGGTTGTTGTTGTTGTGGTTGTTGTTGTTGTGGTTGTTGTTGTTGTGGTTGTTGTTGTTGTGGTTGTTGTTGTTGTGGTTGTTGTTGTTGTGGTTGTTGTTGTTGTGGTTGTTGTTGTTGTGGTTGTTGTTGTTGTGGTTGTTGTTGTTGTGGTTGTTGTTGTTGTGGTTGTTGTTGTTGTGGTTGTTGTTGTTGTGGTTGTTGTTGTTGTGGTTGTTGTTGTTGTGGTTGTTGTTGTTGTGGTTGTTGTTGTTGTGGTTGTTGTTGTTGTGGTTGTTGTTGTTGTGGTTGTTGTTGTTGTGGTTGTTGTTGTTGTGGTTGTTGTTGTTGTGGTTGTTGTTGTTGTGGTTGTTGTTGTTGTGGTTGTTGTTGTTGTGGTTGTTGTTGTTGTGGTTGTTGTTGTTGTTGTTGTTGTGGTTGTTGTTGTTGTTGTTGTTGTTGTTGTTGTGGTTGTTGTTGTTGTGGTTGTTGTTGTTGTGGTTGTTGTTGTTGTGGTTGTTGTTGTTGTGGTTGTTGTTGTTGTGGTTTTTGTGGTTGTTGTTTTGTTGGTTGTTGTTGTTGTTGTGGTGGTGGTGGTGGTTGGTGTTGTGGTTGTGGTGGTGGTTGTGGTTGTTCTTGTTGTTGTAGTGGTGGTGGTTGTTCTTGTTGTTGTTGCGGTGGTGGTGGTGGTTGTGGTGGTGGTGGTGGTGGTTGTGGTTGCTGTTGTTGTGTTTGTGATGGTTGTTGTTGTTGTTGTGGTGGTTATTGTTGTTGTTGTGGTTGTTGTTGTTGTTGTTGTGGTGGTGGTGGTGGTTGTTGTTGTTATGGTAGTGTTGGTTGATGCTGTTGTGGTGATGGTTGTTGTTGTTGTTGTGGTGGTGGTGGTTGTGTTTGTCGTGGTTGTTGTTTTGGTTGTGGTTGTGGTGGTTGTTGTGGTGGTGGTTGTTTTTGTGGTGGTGTTTGTGGTGATTGTTTTTGTGGTGGTGATGGTTATGGTGGTTGTGGTTGTTGTGGTTGTTTTTGTTGTTGTTGTTGTGGTTGTGGTTGTTGTGGTTGTTGTTGTGGTTGTGGTTGTTGTTGTGATTGTTGTGGTTGTGGTTGTTGTTGTGATTGTTGTGGTTGTGGTTGTTGTTGTGATTGTTGTGGTTGTGGTTGTTGTTGTGATTGTTGTGGTTGTGGTTGTTGTTGTTGTTGTTGTTGTGGTTGTTGTTGTGGTTGTTGTGGTTGTGGTTGTTGTTGTTGTTGTGGTTGTGGTTGTGGTTGTTGTGGTTGTGGTTGTTGTGGTTGTGGTTGTTGTGGTTGTGGTTATGGTTGTTGTTGTTGTGGTTGTGGTTGTTGTGGTTGCTGTTGTGGTTGTGGTTGTGGTTGTTGTTGTGGTTGTGGTTGTTGTTGTGGTAATGGTTGTGGTTTTTGTTGTTGTGTTGGTTGTGGTTGTTGAGCTGGGGACTGTGGTTGTTGTTGTGGTGAGGTTGTGGTTGTCGTTGTGGTTGTGGTGGTGGTTCTTGTTGTGCTCGTGGTAGATGTGGTGGTTGTTGAGGTGGTGGTGGTTGTGGTTGTTGTAGTGGTGGTTGTTGTTGTTGTTGTTGTGGTGGTGGTTTTTGCTGTTGTTGTTGTTGTGGTGGTGGTTGCTGTTGTTGTGGTGGTGGTGGTGGTTGTTGTTGTTATTGTTGTGGTGGTGGTGGTGGTGGTGGTTGTTTTGGTGGTGGTGGTGGCTGTTCTGGTGGTGGTTGTGGTTGTTGTTGTGGTGGTGGTTGTGGTTGTTGTTGTGGTGGTGATTGTGGTTGTTGTTGTGGTGGTGGTTGTGGTTGTTGTTGTTCTGATGGTTGTGGTTATTGTTGTGGTGGTGATTGTGGTTGTTGTTGTGGTGGTGGTTGTGGTTGTTGTTGTGGTGGTGGTTGTGGTTGTTGTTGTGGTGGTGGTTGTTGTTGTGGTGGTGGTGGTGGTTGTTGTTGTGGTGGTGGTGGTAGTGGTGGTTGTTGAGGTGGTGGTGGTTGTTGTTGTTGTGATGGTGGTTGCTGTTGTTGTTGTGGTGGTGATGGTTGCTGTTGTTGTGGTGGTGGTGGTGGTTGTTGTTATTGTGGTGGTGGTGGTGGTTGTTGTTATTGTGGTGGTGGTGGTGGTTGTTGTTGTGGTGGTGGTGGCGGCTGTTCTGGTGGTGGTGGTTGCTGTTGTTGTTGTTGTTGTGGTGGTGGTGGTGGTGGTATTTGTTGTGGTGGTGGTGATGATTTTTGTTGTAGGTGGTGATTGTGGTTTTGTCCTGGTGGTGATTGTGATTTTTGTTGTTGTGGCGGCGGTTGTTGTTGTTGTTGTGGTAGTGGTGTTTTTGTGTTTTTTGTTGTTGTTGTGGTTCTGATAGTGATGGTAGTTTTTGGTGTTGTTGTGGTGGTGGTGATGATGGTGGTTTTTGTGGTAATTGTGGTGGTGGTGAAGGTAGTTTTCGTTGTTGTTGTTGTGGTGGTGGTGGTAGTTATTTTGTTGGTAGTGGTGGTTTTTGTTTTTATGGTGATTGTTGTGGTGGTGGTTGTTGTTGTTGTTTTAGTGGTGGTGTTGGTTATTGTGGTGGCTGTTGCTGTTGTGATGTGGTTATAATTGTGGTTGTTGTGGTGGTGGTTGTTGTGGTGGTGGTTGTTGTGATGGTTATTGTGATGGTAGATGTTGTGATGGTGGTTGCGGTGATGGTGGTGGTTGTTGTTGTTCTCGTCTAATTGTTATTGTAGTGGTAGTTGTTGTTGTTCCAGTTATGGTGGTGGTGGTGGTTTTGGTGGTGGATGTGGTAGTGATGGTAGTGGTGGTAGATGTGGTGGTTGTTGTGGTGGTTATGGTTGTTGTTGTTGTTGTGGATGACGTTGTTGTTGTTGTTGTGCTTGTGGTGGTGGTGGTCGTGGTTGTTGTTTTTGTGGTAGTTGTTGTTGTTGTTACCTTGATGGTGGTGGTTGTTGTTGTTACCTTGATGGTGGTTGTTGTTGTTGTTACCTTGATGGTGGTGGTTGTTGTTGTTACCTTGATGGTGGTGGTTGTTGTTGTAATGGTGGGTGTGGTTGTTGTTGTTGTTATGTTTGTTTTTGTGGTGGTTGTTGTTATGGTGGTGGTGGTGGTGGTGGTGGTGATTGTTGTTCTGGTGATGGTTGTTGCTGTGGCGGTGGTGGTGGTGGTGGTTGTTGTGGTGATGGTTGTTGCTGTGGTGGTGGTGGTGGTTGTTGTGGTGGTGGTGGTGGTGGTTGTTGTTGTGGTGATAGTGTTGCTGTGGTGGTGTTGGTGGTTGTTGTGGTGATGGTTGTTGCTGTGGTGGTGGTGGTGGTTGTTGTTGTTGTGGTGGAGGTTGTTGATGTCGTGTTGGTGGTGTTGGTTGTTCTTCTTGTTGTGGTGGTGATGGTTACTGTTGTTGTTGTTGAGGTGGTGGTGGTGCTTGCTGTTGTTGTTGTTGTGGTGGTGGTGGTGGTGGTTGTTGTTGTGGTGGTTGTGGTTGGTGTTTTGTTGTGGTAGTCGTTGTTGTTGTTGTGGTGGTGGTGTTGGTTGTTGTTGTGGTGGTGGTGTTGGTTGTTGTTGTTGTGGTGGTGGTGGTTGGTGTTGTTGTGATGGTGGTGGTTGGTGTTTTGTTGTGGTAGTGGTTGTTGTTGTGGTGGTGGAAGTGGTTGTTGCTGTTGTTGTTGGGGTGGTGGTGGTGGTGGTTGTTGTTGGGGTGGTGGTGGTGGTTGTTGTTGTTGTGGTGGTGGTTGTAGTTGTTGTTTTTGTTGTGGTTGTTGTTGTTGTTGTTGTTGTGTTTGTACAGGTGGTGGTCGTTGTTGTTGTTGTTGTGGTGGTGGTGGTGGTGGTGGTTGTTGTTGTGGTGGTGGATTGGGTGGTTGTTGTTGTTGTGGTGGTGGTGGTGGTTGTTCTTGTTGTTGTGATGGTGGTGGTGGTGGTTGTGGTGGTGGTGGTGGTTGCTGTTGTTGTTGTTATGGTTGTGGTTTTTGTTGTTGTTGTTGTGGTGGTGGTGGTTGCTGCTGTTGTTGTGGTGGTGGTGGTTGCTGTTGTTGTTGTTGTGGTGGTGGTTGTGGTGTTGTGGTGGTGGTTGTTGTTGTGGTGGTGGTGGTTGGTGCTGTTGTTGTGGTGATGGTGGTTGCTGTTGTTGTGGTGGTGGTCGTGGTTGTGTTGGTTGTTTTTGTGGTGGTGGTGGTTGTGGTGGTTGTTGTTGTTGTGGTGGTGGGCTGGTGGTTGTTGTTGTGGTGGTGGTGGTTGTGGTGGTTCTTGTTGTGGTGGTGATGGTTGTGGTGGTTGTTGTTGTTGTGGTGGGGGTTGTGGTGGTTGTTGTGGTGGTGGTTGTGGTTGTTTTTGTGGTGGTGGTTGTGGTTGTTGTAGTGGTTGTTGTTGTTGTTGTGGTTTTGGTGGTGGTAGTTGTTGTTGTGGTGGTGATGGTAGTGGTGGTTGTCGAGGTGGTGGTTGTTGTTGTTGTCGTTGTGGTTGTCGTTGTGGTTGTGGTGGTGGTGGTGGTTGTTGTGATGGTGGTGGTGGTGATTGTTGTTCTGGTGATTGTTGTTGCTGTGCTGGTGGTGGTGGTGGTGGTTGTTGCGGTGGTGGTGGTTGTTGTTATTATGGTGGTGGTGGTGGTTGTTGTTGTGGTGGTGGTGGTGGTTGTTGTTGTTGTGGTTGTGATTGGTGTTTTCTTGTGGTTGTGGTTGTTGTTGTGCTGGTGGAAGTGGTGGTTGCTGTTGTTCTTGTGATGATGGTGTATATTGTTGTGGTTGTTTTGGTGTTTTTTTTGTTGTTGTTGTGGTTGTTGTTGTTGTTGTTGTGGTGGTGGTGGTGGTTGTTGTTGTTGTTGTTGTGGTTGTGGTGGTTGTGGTGGTGGTGGTGGTTGTTGTTGTTGTGGTTGTTGTTGTTGTGGTTGTTGTTGTTGTGGTTGTTGTTGTTGTGGTTGTTGTTGTTGTGGTTGTTGTTGTTGTGGTTGTTGTTGTTGTGGTTGTTGTTGTTGTGGTTGTTGTTGTTGTGGTTGTTGTTGTTGTGGTTGTTGTTGTTGTGGTTGTTGTTGTTGTGGTTGTTGTTGTTGTTGTTGTTGTTGTTGTTGTTGTTGTTGTGGTTGTTGTTGTTGTGGTTGTTGTTGTTGTTGTTGTTGTTGTTGTGGTTGTTGTTGTTGTGGTTGTGGTTGTTGTGGTTGTGGTTGTTGTGGTTGTGGTTGTTGTGGTTGTGGTTGTTGTGGTTGTTGTTGTTGTGCTTGTTGTTGTTGTGGTTGTTGTTGTTGTGGTTGTTGTTGTTGTTGTTGTGGTGGTGGTGGTGGTTGTTGTTGTTGTGGTGGTGGTGGTTGTTCTTGTTGGTGTGATGTTGGTGGTGGTGTTGTGGTGGTGGTGGTTGTGGTGGTTGTGGTGGTGGTGGTGGTGGTTGCTGTTGTTGTTGTTGTGGTGGTGTTTTTTTTTTTTTTGTCGTTCTTGTGGTGGTAGTTTTTGCTGATATTGTTGTGGTGGTGGTGGTTGCTGTTGTTGTTGTGGTTGTGGTGGTGTTTGTTGTTGGAGTGGTGGTTGTTGTTCTGCTGGTTGTTGTTGTGGTTGTTGTTGTTGTGGTGGTGGTCGTGGTGGTTGTGGTGGTTGTTGTTGTAGTGGTGGTTATGGTGGTGGTAGTGGTGGTGGTTGTTGGGTTGGTGGTGGTGGTTGTGGTGGTAGTGGTTGTGGTGGTGGTGGTTGTGGTGGTTGTTGTTGTGGTGGTGGTTGTGTTTGTTGTTGTTTTTGTGGTGGTGGTTATTGTTGTTGTGGTTGTGGTTGTTATTGTTGTTGTGGTGGTGGTTGTTGTTGTGGTGGTGGTTGTTGTTGTGGTGGTGGTTGTTGTTGTGGTGGTGGTTGTTGTTGTTGTGGTGGTGTGGTTGTTCTTTTCGTTGTAGTGGTGGTGGTTGTTCTTGTTGTGGTGGTGGTGGTGGTGGTGGTTGTGGTCGTGGTGTTGGTGGTGGTGGTTGCTGTTGTTGTTGTTGTGGTGGTATTTGTTGTTGTCGTGTTTGTTTTGGTAGTTGTTGTTTTTGTGGTTGTGGTGGTTGCTACTGTTGTGGTGGTGGTGGTGTTGGTTGTTGTTGTGGTGGTGGTGGTTGGTGCTGTTGTTGTGGTGGTGTTTGAGGTGGTGGTGGTTTTGGTGGTCGTTGTTGTTATGGTTGTGGTTGTTGTTGTTGTTGTTTTGGTTGTTGTTGATGTTATTTTAGTGGTGGTGGTTGTTCTTGTTGTTATGGTGGTGGTGGTGGTGGTTGTTGTCATGGTGGTGGTGGTAGTTGTATTGGTGGTGGTGGTGGTGGTGGTGGTTGTTGTTATGGTGGTGGTGATGGTGGTTGCTGTTGTTGTGTTGGTGGTTGCTGTTATGGTGGTAGTGGTGATGGTTGTAATGGTTGTTGTTGTTGTTGTTGTTGTGGTGGTGGTGGTGGTTGTAATGGCTGTTGTTGTTGTTGTGGTGGTGGTGGTGGTGATTGTTGTTCTGGTGATGGTTGTTGCTGTTTTGGTGGTGAAGGTGGTGGTGGTTGTTGTGGTGATGGTTGTTGCTGTGGTGGTGGTGATGGTGGTGGTGGTTGTTGTTGTGGTAATGGTGGTGGTGGTTGTTCTTGTAGTGATGGTTGGTGCTGTGGTGGTGGTGTTGATGTTGGTTGTTGTTGTTGTGGTGGTGGTGGTGGTAGTTGTTGTGGTGGTGGTTTTTGTTGTTGTTGTGGTGGTGGTGGTCGTTATTGTTATGGTAGTGGTGGTGGTGGTGGTTGTTGTTGTTGTGGTGGTGGTGGTGGTAGTGGTGGTTGTTGTTGTTGTGGTGGTGGTGGTGGTTGTTGTGGTGGTGGTGGTTGTTGTTGTTGTGGTTGTGGTGGTGGTGGTGGTGGAGGTGGTGGTTGTTGTTGTCGTGGTGGTGGTGGTGATTGTTGTTCTGGTGATGGTTGTTGCTGTGGTGGTGGTGGTGGTGGTAGTTGTTGTTGTGATGGTTATTGCTGTGGTGGTGGTGGTTGTTGTTGTTGTGGTGGAGGTGGTTGTGGTTGTTGTTGTTATGGTGGAGGTGGTTGTGGTTGTTGTTGTGGTGATGGTTGTTGCTGTGGTGGTGGTGGTGGGGGTCGTTGTTGTTGTAGTGGTGGTGGTTGGTGTTATTGTTGTAGTGGTGGTTGTTCTTGTGGTGGTGGTGGTGGTGGTTGTTGTTGATGTGGTGTTGGTGATTGGTGTTTAGTTCGTGGTGGTGGTTGTTGTTGTGATGGTGGAAGTGGTAGTTGCTGTTGTTGTTGTGGTGGTGGTGGTTGTTGTTGTGGTGGTTGTTGTGGTTTTTGTTGTTGTTGTTTTGTATTGATGGTGGTGGTTGTTGTTGTTTTTGTGGTGGTGGTTGTTGTTGTTGTTGTTGTGGTTGTGGTGGTGGTTGCTGTGTTTGTTGTGCTGGTGGTGGTGGTAGTTGTTGTTGTTGTGGTGGTGGTGGATGTTCTTGTTGTTGTGATGGTGGTGGTGGTGATAGTGGTGGTTGCTGTTGTTGTTGTTGTGGTGGTGGTTTTTGCTGTTGTTGTTGTGGTGGTGGTGGTTGTTGCTGTTGTGGTGGTTTTGGTTGCTGTGTTTGTTGTTGTGGTGGTGGTTGTGGTGGTGATTGTTGTGGTTGTTGTTGTTGTGGTTGTGGTGGTTTTTGTTGTGGTGGTTTTTGTTGTGGTGGTTTTTGTTGTGGTGGTGGTTGTGGTGGTGGTTTTTTTTTGTGGTTGTTGTTGTTGTCATGGTGGTGGTGGTGGTTGTTGTTGTGATGGTGGTGGTGGTGGTGGTTGTTTTTGTTGTGGTGGTAGTGGTTGTTGTTGTTTTGGTGGTTTTGGTTGTTGTCGTGGTTGTTGTTGAGATTGTTGTTGTGTTGGTGGTGGTGGTTGTTGTTGTGATTGTTGTTGTGTTGGTGGTGGTGGTTGTTGTTGTGGTGGTGGTGGTAGTGGTGGTTGTTGAGGTGGTGGTGGTAGTGGTGGTTGTTGAGGTGGTGGTGGTGGTGGTGGTTGTTGAGGTGGTAGTGGTGATGGTTGTTGTTGTTGTTGTATTTGTGGTTGTGGTTGTTATTTTCGTGGTGGTTGCTGTTGTTGTTGTTGTGGTGGTTACTGTTGTTGTTGTTGTGGTGATGGTTGCTGTTGTTGTGGTGGTGGTGGTGATGGTGGTTGTTATTGTGGTGGTGGTGGCGTTGGTGGTTCTTGTTGTTGTGTTGGTGGTGGTTGTTGTTGTTGTTGTCGTGGTGGTTGTGGTTGTTGTTATGGTGGTGGTTGTGGTTGTTGTTATGGTGGTGGTTGTGGTTGTTGTTATGGTGGTGGTTGTGGTTGTTGTGGTGGTGATTTTGGTTGTGGTTGTGGTTGTGGTTGTGGTTGTTGTTGTTGTTGTGGTTGTTGTTGTGGTTGTGGTTGTTGTTGTTGTTGTGGTTGTTGTTGTGGTTGTGGTTGTTGTTGTTGTTGTGGTTGTTGTGGTGGTTGTGGTTGTTATTGGGGTTGTTGTTGTGGTTGTTGTTGTTGTTGTGGTGGTGGTGGTTGTTGTTGTGGTGGTGGTGGTACTGGTGGTTGTTGAGGTGGTGGTGGTTGTTGTTGTTGTGATGGTGGTTGCTGTTGTTGTTGTGGTGGTGATTGTTGCTGTTGTTGTGGTGGTGGTGGTGGATGTTGTTATTGTGGTGGTAGTGGTGGTGGTGGTTGTTGTTGTGGTGGTGGTGGTGGCTGTTGTTTTTGTTGTTGTTGTTGTTGTGGTGGTGGTGGTGGTGGTATTTGTTGTGGTGGTGGTGATGATTTTTGTTGTGGGTGGTGATGGTGGTTTTGTGGTGGTGGTGATGGTGATTTTTGTTGTGGTGGTGGCGGTTGTTGTTGTTGTGGTGGTGGTGGTGTTTGTGTGTTTTTTGTTGTTGTTGTGGTGCTGATAGTGATGGTAGTTTTTGGTGTTGTTGTGGTGATGGTGATGATGGTGGTTTTTTGTGGTAATTGTGGTGGTGGTGGAGGTAATTTTTGTTGTTGTTGTTGTGGTGGTGGTGGTGGTTATTTTGTTGGTAGTGGTGGTTGTTGTTTTTATGGTGATTGTTGTGGTTGTTGTTGTTGTTGTAGTGGTGGTGGTGGTTATTTTGGTGGCTGTTGTTGTTGTGATGTGGTTATAATTGTGGCTGTTGTGGTGGTGGTTGTTGTGGTGGTTATTGTGATGGTAGATGTTGTGATGGTGGTTGCGGTGATGGTGGTGGTTGTTGTTTTTGTCGTGGTAATTGTTATTGTACTGGTGGTTCTTGTTGTTCCTGTTGTGGTGGTGGTGGTGGTTTTGGTGGTGGATGTGGTAGTGGTGGTTGTGGTGATGGATGTGGTGGTGGTGGTTGTGGTGGTGGTTATGGTTGTTGTTGTTGTTGTGGATGTCGTTGTTGTTGTTGTGGTGGTGGTTGTTGTTGTTACCTTGATGGTGGTGGTTGTTGTTGTAATGGTGGTTGTGGTTGTTGTTGTTGTTATGTTTGTTTTTGTGGTGGTTGTTGTTATGGTGGTGGTGTTGGTGGTGGTGGTGATTGTTGTTCTGGTGATATTTGTTGCTGTGGCGGTGGTGGTGGTGGTGGTTGTTGCTGTGGCGGTGGTGGTGGTGGTGGTTGTTGTGGTGATGGTTGTTGCTGTGGTGGTGGTGGTAGTGGTGGTGGTTGTTGTTGTGGTGGTGGTGGTGGTTGTTGTGGTGATAGTGTTCTTGTGGTGGTGGTGGTGGTTGTTGTGGTGATGGTTGTTGCTGAGGTGGTGGTTTTGGTGGTGGTTGTTGTTGTTGTGGTTGTGGTTGTTGTTGTCGTAGTGATGGTGGTAGTTGTTCTTGTTGTTGTTGTTGTGGTGATGGTTGCTGTTGTTGTTGTTGAGGTGGTGGTGGTGCTTGCTGTTGTTGTTGTTGTGGTGGTGGTGGTGGTGGTGGTTGTTGTTGTGTTGGTGGTGGTTGGTGTTGTTGTGATGGTGGTGGTTGGTGTTTTGTTGTGGTAATGGTTGTTGTTGTGGTGGTGGAAGTGGTTGTTGCTGTTGTTGTTGGGGTGGTGGTGGTGGTTGTTGTTGTTGTGGTGGTGGTGGTAGTTGTTGTTTTTGTTGTTGTTGTTGTTGTTGTTGTTGTTGTACTGGTGGTGGTCGTTGTTGTTGTTGTGGTGGTGGTGGTTTTTGTTGTTGTTGTGGTGGTGGATTGGGTGGTTGTTGTTGTTGTGGTGGTGGTGATGGTTGTTCTTGTAGTTGTGATGGTGGTGGTGGTGGTTGTGGTGGTGGTGGTGGTTGCTGTGTTTGTTGTTGTGGTGGTGGTTTTTGTTGTTGTTGTGGTGGTGGTGGTTTCTGCTGTTGTTGTCGTGGTGGTGTTTGCTGTAGTTGTTGTTGTTGTGGTGGTGGTGGTGGTTGTGGTGGTGGTTTTTGTTGTGGTGGTGGTGGTTGGTGCTGTTGTTGTGGTGATGGTGGTTGCTGTTGTCGTTGTGGTGGTGGTGGTGGTTGTGTTGGTTGTTTTTGTGGTTGTGGTGGTAGTTGGGATGGTGGTGGATGTGGTTGTTGTTGTTGTTGTGGTGGTGTTTGTGGTGGTTGTGGTGGTGGTGGTTGTGGTTGTTGTTGTGGTGGTGGTTGTGGTTGTTGTAGTTTTGTTGTTGTTGTTGTGGTGGTGGTGGTGGTGGTGGTTGTTGTTGTGGTGGTGGTGGTAGTGATGGTTGTCGAGGTTGTGGTGGTTGTTGTTGTTGTGGTTGTGGTCTTGGTTGTGGTGGTGGTGGTGGTGGCGGTGGTGGTTGTTGTTGTTGTGGTGGTGGTGGTGATTGTTGTTCTGGTGATGGTTGTTGCTGTGGTGGTGGTGGTGGTGGTGGTTGTTGTGGTGATGGTTGTTCCTGTGGTGGTTTTGGTTGTTGTTGTTGTGGTTGTGGTGGTGGTGGTTGTTGTTTTGGTGATGGTCGTTGCTGTGGTCGAGGTGGTGGTGGTGGTGGTTGTTGCGGTGGTGGTGGTTGTTGTTATTATGGTGGTGGTGGTGGTTGTTGTTGTGGTGGTGGTGGTGGTTGTTGTTGTTGTGGTTGTGATTGGTGTTTTCTTGTGGTGGTGGTTGTTGTTGTGATGGTGGAAGTGGTGGTTGCTGTTGTTCTTGTGGTGGTGATGGTGTTTATTGTTGTGGTTGTTTTAGTGTTTTTTGTTGTTGTTGTTGTGGTTGTTGTTGTAGTTGTTGTTGTTGTGGTGGTGGTGGTTGTTGTTGTTGTGGTGGTGGTGGTTGTGGTTGTTGTTGTTGTTGTGGTGGTGGTTTTTGTTGTTATGGTGGTTGTGGTTGTTGTTGTTGTTGTTGTGGTGGTGGTGGTGGTTGTTGTTTTTGTGGTGGTGTTGGTGGTTGTTCTTGTTGGTGTGATGTTGGTGGTGGTGGTTGTGGTGGTGGTGGTTGTGGTGGTGGTGGTGGTGGTTGCTGTTGTTGTTGTTGTTGTGGTGTTTTTTTTTGTCGTTGTTGTGGTGGTAGTGGTTGCTGCTGTTGTTGTGGTGGTGGTGGTTGCTGTTGTTGTTGTAGTTGTTGTGGTGGTTGTTGTGGTGGTGGTTGTTGTTGTGGTGGTGGTTGTTGTGGTTGTTGTTGTTGTGCTGGTGGTGGTGGTGGTTGTGCTGGTGGTTGTTGTTGTGGTAGTGGTTGTGGTGGTTGTAGTTGTTGTGGTGGTAGTGGCGATGGTTGTTGTTGTGGTGGTGGTGGTTGTGGTGGTGGTGGTTGTGGTGGTGGTGGTTGTGGTGGTGGTGGTTGTGGTGGTGGTGGTTGTGGTGGTGGTGGTGGTGGTTGTGGTGGTAGTTTTTGTTGTTGTTGTGGTGGTGGTGGTTTCTGCTGTTGTTGTCGTGGTGGTGTTTGCTGTAGTTGTTGTTGTTGTTGTGGTGGTGGTGGTGGTTGTGGTGGTGGTTTTTGTTGTGGTGGTGGTGGTTGGTGCTGTTGTTGTGGTGATGGTGGTTGCTGTTGTCGTTGTGGTGGTGGTGGTGGTTGTGTTGGTTGTTTTTGTGGTTGTGGTGGTAGTTGGGATGGTGGTGGATGTAGTTGTTGTTGTTGTTGTGGTGGGGGTTGTGGTGGTTGTTGTGGTGGTGGTTGTGGTTGTTTTTGTGGTGGTGGTTGTGGTTGTTGTAGTGGTTGTTGTTGTTGTTGTTGTGGTTTTGGTGGTGGTAGTTGTTGTTGTGGTGGTGATGGTAGTGGTGGTTGTCGAGGTGGTGGTGGTTGTTGTTGTTGTGGTTGTCGTTGTGGTTGTGGTGGTGGTGGTGGTGGTGGTGGTGGTTGTTGTTGTGATGGTGGTGGTGGTGATTGTTGTTCTGGTGATGGTTGTTGCTGTGGTGGTGGTGGTGGTTGTTGTGGTGATGGTTGTTCCTGTGGTGGTGGTGGTGGTGGTGGTTGTGGTTGTTGTTGTGGTGGTGGTGGTGGTGGTTGTTGTTGTGGTGATGGTTGTTGCTGTGGTGGTGGTGGTGGTGGTGGTTGTTGCAGTGGTGGTGGTTGTTGTTATTGTGGTGGTGGTGGTGGTTGTTGTTGTGGTGGTGGTGGTTGTTGTTGTTGTGGTTGTGATTGGTGTTTTCTTGAGGTGGTGGTTGTTGTTGTGATGGTGGAAGTGGTGGTTGCTGTTGTTCTTGTGGTGGTGATGGTGTTTATTGTTGTGGTTGTTTTAGTGTTTTTTGTTGTTGTTGTTGTGGTTGTTGTTGTAGTTGTTGTTGTTGTTGTGGTGGTGGTTTTTGTTGTTATGGTGGTTGTGGTTGTTGTTGTTGTTGTGGTGGTGGTTTTTGTTGTTATGGTGGTTGTGGTTGTTGTTGTTGTTGTTGTGGTGGTGGTGGTGGTGGTGGTTGTTGTTTTTGTGGTGGTGTTGGTGGTTGTTCTTGTTGATGTGATGTTGGTGGTGGTGGTTGTGGTGGTTGTGGTGGTGGTGGTGGTGGTTGCTGTTGTTGTTGTGGTGTTTTTTTTTGTCGTTGTTGTGGTGGTAGTGGTTGCTGCTATTGTTGTGGTGGTGGTGGTTGCTGTTGTTGTTGTGGTTGTCGTGGTGTTTGTTGTTGGAGTGGTGGTTGTTGTTGTGGTGGTGGTTGTTGTGGTTGTTGTTGTTGTGCTGGTGGTCGTGGTGGTTGTGCTGGTCGTTGTTGTTGTGGTGGTGGTTGTGGTGGTTGTAGTTGTTGTGGTGGTAGTGGTGATGGTTGTTGTTGTGGTGGTGGTGGTTGTGGTGGTGGTGGTTGTGGTGGCGGTGGTTGTGGTGGTTGTTGTTGTGGTGGTGGTTGTGAATGTTGTTGTTTTTGTGGTGGTGGTGGTGGTTATTGTTGTTGTGGTGGTGGTTGTTGTTGTTGTGGTGGTGGTGGTTGTTGTTGTTGTTGTGGTGGTGGTGGTTGTTCTTGTTGTGGTGGTGGTGGTGGTGGTGGTTGTGGTGGTGGTGTTGGTGGTGGTGGTTGCTGTTGTTGTTGTTGTTGTGGTGGTATTTTTTGTTGTCGTGTTTGTGGTGGTAGTTGTTATTGTGGTAGTGGTGGTTGCTACTATTGTGGTGGTGGTGGTGGTTGTTGTTGTTGTGGTGGTGGTGGTTGGTGCTGTTGTTGTGGTGGTGTTTGAGGTGGTGGTGGTGGTGGTGGTCGTTGTTGTTATGGTGGTGGTGGTTGTTGTTGTTGTTGTTATGGTAGTGGTGGTGGTTGTTCTTGTTGTTATGGTGGTGGTGGTGGTGGTTGTTGTCATGGTGGTGGTGGTAGTTGTAATGGTGGTGGTGGTGGTGGTAGTTGTTGTTACGGTTGTGGTGGTGGTGGTTGCTGTTGTTGTGTTGGTGGTTGCTGTTCTGGTGGTAGTGGTGATGGTTGTAATAGTTGTTGTTGTTGTTGTGGTGGTGGTGGTGGTGATTGTTGTTCTGGTGATGGTTGTTGCTGTGGTGGTGATGAAGGTGGTGGTGGTTGTTGTGGTGATGGTTGTTGCTGTGGTGGTGGTGGTGGTGGTGGTTGTTGTTGTTGTTGTTGTGATGGTGGTGGTGGTGGTTGTTGTTGTAGTTATGGTTGTTGCTGTGGTGGTAGTGGTGGTGGTGGTTGTTGTGGTGATGGTGTTTGCTGTGGTGGTGGTGGTGATGTAGGTTGTTGTTGTTGTGGTGGTGGTGGTCGTTATTGTTATGGTGGTTGTGGTGGTGGTTGTTGTTGTTGTTGTTGTGGTGGTGGTGGTTGTTGTTATGGTGGTGGTGGTAGTGGTGGTTGTTGTTGTTGTTGTGGTGGTGGGGGTTGTTCTGGTGATGGTGGTTCTTGTTGTTGTGGTTGTGGTGGTGGTTGTGGTGGTGGTGGTGTTGGAGGTGGTGCTTGTTGTTGTCGTGCTGGTGGTGGTGATTGTTGTTCTGGTGATGGTTGTTGCTGTGGTGGTGGTGGTGGTTGTTGTGGTGATGGTTGTTGCTGTGGTGGTGGTGGTTGTTATTGTTGTGGTGGAGGTGGTGGTGGTTTTTGTTGTGGTGATAGTTGTTGCTGTGGTGGTGGTGGTGGTGGTGGTGGTTGTTGTGGTGGTGGTGGTTGGTGTTATTGTTGAGGTGGTGGTTGTTCCTGTGGTGGTGGTGGTGGTTGTTGTTGTTGTGGTGGTGATGATTGGTGTTTTGTTGTTGTGGTGGTTGTTGTTGTTGTGGTTGTGGAAGTGGTAGTTGCTGTTGTTGTTGTGGTGGTGGTGGTTGTTGTTGTGGTGGTTGTAGTGGTTTTTGTTGTTTTGTATTGGTGGTGGTTGTTGTTGTTGTTGTTGTGGTGGTGGTGTTGGTTGTTGTTGTTGTGATTGTGGTGGTGGTTGCTGTTGTTGTGGTGGTGCTGGTGGTAGTTGTTGTTGTTGTTGTGGTGGTGATGGTGGTTGTTGTTATTGTGGTGGTGGTGGTTGTTCTTGTTGTTGTGATGGTGGTGGTGGTGATGGTGGTGGTTGCTGTTGGTGTTGTTGTGGTGGTGGTTTTTGCTGTTGTTGTGGTGGTGGTGGTTGTTGCTGTTGTGGTGGTTTTGGTTGCTGTTGTTGTTGTGGTTGTGGTCGTGGTTGTTGTTGTGGTGGTGGTTGTGGTGGTGATTGTTGTGGTTGTTGTTGTTGTGGTGGTAGTGGTTTTTGTTGTAGTGGTGGTTGTTGTTGTTGTGGTGGTGGTGGTGGTTGTTGTTGTTGTGGTGGTGGTGGTGGTGGTTGTTCTGGTGGTGGTAGTGATGTTTGTGGTGGTGGTTGTGGTTGTTGTCGTGGTTGTTGTTGTGAATATTGTTGTGTTGGTGGTGGTGGTTGTTGTTGTGATTGTTGTTGTGTTGGTGGTTGTGGTTGTTGTTGTGGTGGTGGTGGTAGTGGTGGTTGTTGAGGTGGTGGTGGTAGTGGTGGATGTTGAGGTGGTGGTGGTGGTGGTGGTTGTTTAGGTGGTAGTGGTGATGATTGTTGTTGTTGTTGTTGTGGTGGTGGTGGTTGTGGTTGTTGTTGTTTTGGCGGTGGTTGCTGTTGTTGTTGTTTTGGCGGTGGTTGCTGTTGTTGTTGTGGTGGTGGTTGCTGTTCTTGTGGTGGTGGTGGTGATGGTGGTTGTTATTGTGGTGGTGGTGGTGTTGGTGGTTGTGGTTGTTGTTGTTGTTGTTGTGGTGGTGGTGGTGGTTGTTGTTATGGTGGTGGTGATGGTGGTGGTTTTTGTGGTGGTAGTTTTTGTGGTGGTGGTCGTGGTGGTGGTTGTTGTTGTTGTGGTGGTAGTGGTGGTTGTTGTTGTGGTTGTGGTGGTGGTTGTTGTTGTGGTTGTGGTGGTGGTTGTTGTTGTGGTTGTGGTGGTGGTAGTGGTTGTTGTTGTTGTGGTTGTGGTGGTGGTTGTGGTGGTGGTGGTGGTTGTGGTTGTTGTTGTTGTTGTGGTGGTTGTTCTCGTTGTTGTTGTGCTGATGGTTTTTGTTGTTGTTGTGGTGGTGGTGGTGGTGGTGGTCGTTGTTGTTGTGGTTGTGGTGGTTGTTGTTGTTGTGGTGGTGGTGGTGGTGGTTGTTGTGGTGGTGGTAGTGTTGGTTGTTGTTTGGTGGTGGTTTTGGTTGTTGTTGTGGTGATGATTGTTGCTGTGGTGGTGGTGGTGGTGGTGGTGTTGGTTGTTGTTGCTGTTGTGGTGGTGGTGTTGGTTGTTGTTGTTGTTGTTGTGGTGGTTGTTGTTGTGGTGGAAGTGGTGGTTGCTGTTGTTGTTGTTGTTGTTGTGGTGGTGGTGGTTGTTGTTGTTGTGGTGGTGGTGGTTGTTGTTGTTGTGGTGGTGGTTTTGGTTGTTGTTGTTGTGGTAGTGCTGGTGGTGGTTGTTGTTGTGGTAGTGCTGGTGGTGGTTGTTGTTGTGGTGGTGCTGGTGGTTGTTGTTGTTGTGGTGGTGGTGGTAGTGGTTGTTTTTTTGGTGGTGGTGGTGGTGGTTGCTCTTTTGTTGTTGTTGTGGTGGTGGTTGTTGTTGTTGTTGTGGTGGTGGTGGTGGTGTTTGCTATTCTTGTTGTTGTGATGATGGAACTTGCTGTTGTTGTTGTGGTGGTGGTGGTGGTGGTTGTGGTTTTGGTGGTGGTTGTTGTTGTTGTGCTGGTGGTGGTTGGTGCTGTTCTTGTGGTGGTGGTTGGTGCTGTTTTTGTGGTGGTGGTTGTTCTTGTTGTGGTTTAAGTGGTGGTTCCTGTTGTTGCTGTGGTTGTGGTTGTTGTTGTTGTTGTGGTGGTGGTTGTTGTTGTTGTTGTTGTGGTGGTGGTGGTGGGGGTGGCGGTGGTTGTTGTTGTGGTGGTGGTGGTGGTGGTGGTTGTTCTTGTTGTTGTAGTAGTCGTGGTTGTTCTTATTGTTGTGGTGGTGGTGGTTGTGGTTGTGGTGGTATTGGTGTTGGTGGTGTTTGCTGTTGTTTTTGTTGTGGTGGTTGTTGTGCTGGTTGTTGTTGTTGTTGTTGTTGTTGTGGTCGTTCTTGTTGTTGTTGTTGTTGTGGTTGTGGTGGTTGCTGCTGTTTTGGTGGTGGTGGTGGTTGGTGTTGTTGTTGTGGTGGTGGTTGTTGTTGTGGTGGTGGTTGTTGTTGTGGTGGTGGTTGTGGTGGTGGTTGTTGTTGTGGTGGTGGTTGTGGTGGTTGTTGTTGTGGTGGTGGTTGTGGTTGTTGTTGTTGTGGTGGTGGTTGTGGTTGTTGTTGTTGTGGTGGTGGTTGTGGTTGTTGTTGTTGTGGTGGTGGTTGTGGTTGTTGTTGTTGTGGTGGTGGTTGTGGTTGTTGTTGTTGTTGTGGTTGTTGTTGTTGTGGTTGTTGTTGTTGTGGTTGTTGTTGCTGTTGTTGTTGTTGTTGTGGTTGTTGTTGTTGTGGTTGTTGTTGTTGTGGTTGTTGTTGTGGTTGTTGTTGTTGTGGTTGTTGTTGTGGTTGTTGTTGTGGTTGTTGTTGTTGTGGTGGTTGTTGTGGTTGTTGTTGTTGTGGTTGTTGTTGTGGTTGTTGTTGTTGTGGTTGTTGTTGTTGTGGTGGTTGTTGTTGTTGTGGTTGTTGTTGTTGTGGTTGTTGTTGTTGTGGTTGTTGTTGTTGTGGTTGTTGTTGTTGTGGTTGTTGTTGTTGTGGTTGTTGTTGTTGTGGTTGTTGTTGTTGTGGTTGTTGTTGTTGTGGTTGTTGTTGTTGTGGTTGTTGTTGTTGTGGTTGTTGTTGTTGTGGTTGTTGTTGTTGTGGTTGTTGTTGTTGTGGTTGTTGTTGTTGTGGTTGTTGTTGTTGTGGTTGTTGTTGTTGTGGTTGTTGTTGTTGTGGTTGTTGTTGTTGTGGTTGTTGTTGTTGTGGTTGTTGTTGTTGTGGTTGTTGTTGTTGTGGTTGTTGTTGTTGTGGTTGTTGTTGTTGTGGTTGTTGTTGTTGTGGTTGTTGTTGTTGTGGTTGTTGTGGTGGTGGTGGTGGTTGTGGTGGTGGTTGTTGTTGTGGTGTTGGTTGTTGTGGTTGTTGTTTTGGTGAAGGTTGTTGTGGTTGTTGTGGTTGTTGTTGTGGTGGTGGTTGTGGTTGTTGTTGTCGTTGTGGTTTTTGTTGTTGTTGTGATGGTTATGGATGGTCTTGTTTTTTTGGTTGTGGTTGTTGTTGTTATGGTGGTTGTTGTTGTGGTGAGGTTTTGGTTATCGTTGTGTTGGTGGTTGTTTGTTGTTGTTGTGGTGGTGGTTTTAGTGCTGGTTGTTGTTGTGGTGAGGTTTTGGTTATCGTTGTGGTGGTGGTTGTGGTTGTTGTTGTGGTGGTGGTTTTAGTGCTGGTTGTTGAGGTGGTGGTGGTGGTAGTTGTTGTTGAAGTGGTTGTGGTGGTGGTGGTGGTTGTTATTGTGGTTGTGGTTGCTCTTGTTGTTGTGGATGGTTGTTGTTATTTTGATGGTGGTTGCTGTTGTTATTGTGGTGGTGGTGGTTGCTGTTGTTGTTTTGCTGGTGGTGGGTGTTGTTGTTATTGTGGTGGTGCTGGTGGTGGTGGTTGTTTTTGTTTTGGTGGTAGTGGTGGCTGTTCTGGTTGTGGTTGTGGTTGTTGTTGTGGTTGTGGTTGTTGTTGTGGTTGTGGTTGTTGTTGTGGTGGTGGTTGTGGTTGTTGTTGTGGTGGTGGTTGTGGTTGTTGTTGTGGTGGTGGTTGTGGTTGTTGTTGTGGTGGTGGTTGTGGTTGTTGTGGTGGTGGTTGTGGTTGTTGTTGTGGTGGTGGTTGTGGTTGTTGTTGTGGTGGTGGTTGTGGTTGTTGTTGTGGTGGTGGTGGTGGTTGTTGTTGTGGTGGTGGTGGTAGTGGTGGTTGTTGAGGTGGTGGTGGTGGTGGTTGTTGTTGTAGTGGTGGTGGTGGTGGTGGTTGTTGTTATTGTGGTGGTGGTTGCTGTTGTTGTTGTGGTGGTGGTGGTTGCTGTTGTTGTTTTGGTGGTGGTGGGTGTTGTTGTTATTGTGGTGGTGCTGTTGGTGGTGGTTGTTTTTGTTTTGGTGGTAGTGGTGACTGTTGTGGTGTTGGTTGTGGTTGTATTTGTGGTGGTGGTTGTGGTTGTTGTTGTGGTGGTGGTTGTGGTTGTTGTTGTGGTGGTGGTTGTGGTTGTTGTTGTGGTGGTGGTTGTGGTTGTTGTTGTGGTGGTGGTTGTGGTTGTTGTTGTGGTGGTGGTTGTGGTTGTTGTTGTGGTTGTGGTTGTGGTTGTTGTTGTGGTGGTGGTTGTGGTTGTTGTTGTGGTGGTGGTGGTTATTGTTTTGGTGATGGTGGTAGTGGTGGTTGTTGAAGTGGTGGTAGTGGTGGTTGTTGTTGTAGTGGTGGTGATGGTGGTGGTTGTTGTTGTGATTTTGGTTACTGTTGTTTTTTTGATGGTTGCTGTTGTTGTTGTTGTGTTGTTATTTGTTGTTATTGTGGTGGTGGTGGTGGTTGTTGTTGTTGTGGTAGTGGTGGCTGTTTTGGTGGTGGTGGTGGTGGTGGCTGTTGTTTTTGTTGTTGTTATTGTGACGGTGGTGGTATTGGTGGTTGTTGTTGTTGTTGTGGTGGTGGTGGTTGTTGTTCCCTTTGTGGTGGTCGTGGTTGTTGTTAATTTGGTGGTGATGGTGGTGGTTGTTATGGTGGTGGTGGTGGTTGTTGTTCTTATTATGGTAGTGTTGGTGGTTGTTCTTGTTGTTATGGTGGTGGTGGTGGTGGTTGTTGTCATGATGGTGGTGGTAGTTGTGATGGTTGTGGTGTTGGTGGTGGTGGTGGTTGTTACGGTGGTGTTGTTGGTGGTTGCTGTTGTTGTGTTGGTGGTTGCTGTTATGGTGGTAGTGGTGATGGTTGTAATGATTGTTGTTGTTGTTGTGGTGGTGGTGGTGGTGATTGTTGTTCTGGTGATGGTTGTTGCTGTGGTGGTGGTGGTGGTGGTGGTGGTTGTTGTGGTGATGGTTGTTCCTGTGGTGGTGGTGGTGGTTGTTGTTGTTGTTGTTGTGGTGGTGGTGGTGGTTGTTGTTGTGGTGATGGTTGTTGCTGTGGTGGTGGTGGTGGTGGTGGTTGTTGTGGTGATGGTGTTTGCTGTGGTGGTGGTGGTGGTGTTGGTTGTTGTTGTTGTGGTGGTTGTGGTGGTAGTTGTTGTGGTGGTAGTGGTTGTTGTTGTTGTGGTGGTGGTGGTCTTTATTGTTATGGTGGTTGTGGTGGTGGTTGTTGTTGTTGTTGCTGTTGTGGTGGTGGTGGTTGTTGTTATGGTGGTGGTGGTAGTGGTGGTGGTATTGTGGTGGTGGTGGTGGTGGTTGTTCTGGTGGTGGTGGTTGTTGTTGTTTTGGTTGTGGTGGTGGTTGTGGTGGTGGTGGTGGTGGTGGTGGTGGTTGTTGTTGTTGTGGTGGTGGTGGTGGTTGTTGTTTTGGTGATGGTTGTTGCTGTGGTGGTGGTGGTGGTGGTGGTTGTTGTGGTGATGGTTGTTGCTGTGGTGGTGGTGGTTGTTGTTGTTGTGGTGGTGGTGGTGGTGGTTGTTGTTGTGGTGATGGTTGTTGCTGTGGAGGTAGTGGTGGTGGTGGTGGTTATTGTTGTGGTGGTGGTGGTTGTTGTTATTGTGGTGGTGGTGGTGGTTATTGTTGTTGTGGTGGTGGTGGTTGTTGTTGAGGTGGTGGTGATTGGTGTTTTTTTGTGGTGGTGGTTGTTGTTGTAGTTGTGGAAGTGTTGGTTGCTTTTGTTGTTGTGGTGGTGGTGGTGGTTGTTGTTGTGGTTGTGGTGTTTTTTTGTTGTTGTTTTGTATTGGTGGTGGTTGTTGTTGTTGTTGTTTTAGTGGAGGTGGTGGTGGTTGTTGTTGTTGTGGTTGTGGTGGTGGTTGGTGTTGTTGTGGTTGTGGTGGTGGTTGGTGTTGTTGTGGTTGTGGTGGTGGTTGGTGTTGTTGTGGTTGTGGTGGTGGTTGCTGTTGTTGTTGTGGTGGTGGTGGTGGAAGTTGTTGTTGTTGTTGTCGTGGTGATGGTGGATGTTGTTGTTGTGGTGGTGGTGGTTGTTCTTGTTGTTGTGATGGTGGTGGTGGTGATGGTGGTGGTTGCTGTTGTTGTTGAGGTGGTGGTTTTTGCTGTTGTTGTTGTGGTGGTGGTGGTTGTTGCTGTTGTGGTGGTTTTGGTTGCTGTTGTTTTTGTGGTTGTGGTCGTGGTTGTTGTTGTGGTGGTGGTTGTGGTAGTAATTGTTGTGGTTGTTGTTGTGGTGGTGGTGGCTGTTTGGTGGTTGTGGTGGTGGTTTTTGTTGTGGTGGTGGTTGTGGTTGTTGTTGTTGTTGTGGTGGTGGTGGTGGTTGTTGTTGTTGTGGTGGTGGTGGTTGTGGTTGTTGTTGTGGTGGTGGTTGTTGTTGTGGTGGTGGTTGTGGTTGTTGTTGTGGTGGTGGTGGTGGTTGTTGTTGTGGTGGTGGTTGTTGTTGTTGTGGTGGTGGTGGTGGTTGTTGTGTTGTTGTTGGTGGTGGTGGTGGTGGTGGTTGTTGTTGTGGTGGTTGTTGTGGTGGTTGTTGATGTGGTGGTGGTGGTGGTGGTTGTAGAGGTGGTGGTGGTGGTGGTGGTTGTTGAGGTGGTAGTGGTGGTGGTTGTTGTTGTTGTTGTGGTTGTGGTTGTGGTTGTTTTGGTGGTGGTTGCTGTTGTTTTTGTGGTGGTGGTTACTGTTGTTGTTGTGTTCGTGGTGGTTGCTGTTGTTGTGGTGGTGGTGGTGATGGTGGTTGTTATTGTGGTGGTGGTGGTGTTGGTGATTGTTGTTGTTGTGGTGGTGGTGGTTGTTGTTGTTGTTGTTGTGGTGGTGGTGGTTGTTGTTATGGTGGTGGTGATGGTGGTGGTTGTTGTTGTTGTTGTGGAGGTGATGGTGGTTGTTGTTGTGGTGGTGGTGGTAGTAGTTGTTGTTGTTGTGGTTTTGGTCGTGGTTGTGGTTGTGGTGGTGGTGGTTGTTGTGGTTGTTGTTGTTGTGGTTGTTGTAGTTGTGGTTGTTGTTGATGTGGTTGTTGTTGTTGTGGTTGTTGTTGTTGTGGTTGTTGTTTTGGTTGTTGTTGTGGTGATGGTTTTTGCTGTGGTGGTGGTGGTGGTGGTTATTGTTGTTGTGGTAGTGGTGGTTGTTATTGTGGTGGTGGTGATGGTGGTTGTTGTGGTGGTGGTAGTGTTGGTTGTTGTTTGGTGGTTGTTTTAGTTGTTGTTGTGGTGATGCTTGTTGCTGTGGTGGTGGTGGTGGTGGTGGTAGTGGTGGTTGTTGTTGTGGTGGTGGTTGTTGTGGTGGTGGTAGTGTTGGTTGTTGTTTGGTGGTGGTTTTGGTTGTTGTTTTGGTGATGCTTGTTGCTGTGGTGGTGGTGGTTGTTGTTGTTGTTGTGGTGGTGGTGGTGGTTGTTGTTGTTGGTGTGGTGGAAGTGGTGGTTGCTGTTGTTGTTGTAGTGGTGGTGGTGGTGGTTGTTGTTGTTGTGGTAGTGCTGGTGGTGGTTGTTGTTGTTGTGGTGGTGCTGGTGGTGGTTGTTTTGTTGTTCTGGTGGTGCTGGTGGTGGTTGTTGTTGTTCTTGTTGTTGTGGTGATAGTGGTTGTTGTTGTTGTGGTGCTGATGGTGGTGGTTGCTGTTTTTGTTGTTGTGGTGGTGGTGGTTGCTGTTGTTGTTGTTGTGGTGGTGGTGGTTGCTATTGTTGTTGTTGTGGTGGTGGAACTTGCTGTTTTTGTTGTTGTTGTTGTGGTGGTGTTTGTGGTTGTTGTGGTTTTGGTGGTGGTTGTTGTTGGTGTGCTGGTGTTGGTTGGTGCTGTTCTTGTGGTGGTGGTTGGTGCTGTTGTTGTGGTGGTGGTAGTTGTGGTTTTGGTGGTGGTTGTTGTTGTTGTTGTGGTGGTGGTGGTTGTTGTTGTTGTGGTGGTGGTGGTGGTTGTTGTTGTTGTTGTGGTGGTGGTGATGGTGGTGTTGGTTGTTGTTGTTGTGGTGGTGGTGGTGGTGGTTGTTGTTGTTGTGATGGTGGTGGTGGTTGTTGTTGTTGTTGTGGTGGTGGTGGTGGTGGTTGTTCTTGTTGTTTTTGTGGTCGTGGTTGTTCTTATTGTTGTTGTGGTGGTGGTAGTGGTTGTGGTGGTGTTGGTGGTGGTGGTGGTTGCTGTTGTTCTTGTTGTGGTGGTTGTTGTGCTGGTTGTTGTTGTTGTTGTGGTCGTGCTTGTTGTTGTTGTGGTAGTGGTGGTTGCTGCTGTTTTGGTGGTGGTGGTGGTGGTTGGTGTTGTTGTTGTTGTGGTGGTGGTGGTTGTGGTGGTGGTGGTTGTGGTGGTGGTGGTTGTGGTGGTGGTGGTTGTGGTGGTGGTTGTTGTTGTGGTGGTTTTTTGGTTGTTGTTGTTGTGGTTGTAGTTGTGGTTGTTGTTATTGTGGTTGTAGTTGTGGTTGTTGTTGTTGTGGTTGTAGTTGTGGTTGTTGTTGTTGTGGTTGTTGTTGTTGTGGTTGTTGTTGTTGTGGTTGTTGTTGTTGTGGTTGTTGTTGTTGTGGTTGTTGTTGTTGTGGTTGTTGTTGTTGTGGTTGTTGTTGTGGTTGTTGTTGTTGTGGTTGTTGTTGTTGTGGTTGTTGTTGTGGTTGTTGTTGTTGTGGTTGTAGTTGTGGTGTTTGTTGTTGTTGTTGTAGTTGTTGTTGTTGTAGTTGTAGTTGTGGTTGTTGTTGTTGTAGTTGTGGTTGTTGTTGTTGTGGTTGTGGTTGTGGTTGTTGTTGTTGTGCTTGTGGTAGTTGTTGTTGTGGTTGTTGTTGTTGTTGTTGTTGTGGTGGTGGTGGTTGTGGTGGTGGTTGTTGTTGTGGTGGTGGTTGTGGTTTTTGTTGTTGTGGTTGTGGTGGTTGTGGTTGTTGTTGTGATGGTTTTTGTGGTTGTTTTTGTGGTGGTGGTTGTGGTTGTTGTTTTGGTGGTGGTTGTGGTTGTTGTTGTGGTGGTGTTTGTGGTTGTTGTTGTTTTGGTGGTTGTGGTTGTGGTTGTTTTGGTGGTTGTGGTTGTTGTTGTGGTGAGGTTGTGGTTGTCGTTGTGGTGGTGGTGGTGGTTGTTGTTGTGGTGGTGGTTTTAGTGCTGGTTTTTGAGGTGGTGGTGGTGGTGGTTGTTGTTGTAGTGGTGGTGGTGGTGGTGGTTGTTGTTATTGTGGTGGTGGTTGCTGTTGTTGTTGTGGTTGTGGTGGTTGCTGTTGTTGTTGTGGTGGTGGTGGTTGCTGTTGTTGTTGTGGTTGTGGTGGTTGCTGTTGTTGTGGTGGTGGTGGTGGTTGTTGTTATTGTGGTGGTGGTGGTGGTGGTGGTGGTTGTTGTTTTGGTGGTGGTTGTGGCTGTTCTGGTGGTGGTGGTGGTTGTTGTTGTGGTCTTGGTTGTGGTTGTTGTAGTGGTGTTGGTTGTTGTTGTTGTGGTGGTGGTTGCTGTTGTTGTTGTGGTGGTGATGATTGCTGTTGTTGTGGTGGTGGTTGTTGTTGTTGTTATTGCGGTGATGGTGGTGGTGGTGGTTGTTGTTGTGGTGGTGGCTGTTCTGGTGGTGGTGGTGGTGGTGGCTGTTGTTGTTGTTGTTGTTGTTGTTGTTGTGGTGGTGGTGGTGGTTTTTGTTGTGGTGGTGGTGATGATTTTTGTTGTGGGTGGTGATGGTGGTTTTTATGGTGGTGGTGATGGTGATTTTTGTTGTGGTGGTGGCGGTTGTTGTTGTTGTGGTGGTGGTGGTGATTGTGTGTGTGTGTTTTTTATTTTTTTTTTGTGGTGCTGATAGTTATGGTAGTTTTTGGTGCTGTTGTGGTGGTGGTGATGATGGTGGTTTTTAGCATGATGGTGGTGGTGGGGGATGTAGTTTTTGTTGTTGTGGTTGTGGTGGTGGTTATTTTGTTGGTAGTTTTGGTTGTTGTGTTGATGGTGATTGTTGTGGTTGTTGTTGTTGTGGTGGTGGTGGTGGTGGTGGTTATTGTGGTGGGTGTTGTTGTTGTGATGTGGTTATAATGGTGGCTGTTGTGGTGGTGGTTGTTGTGGAGGTTATTGTGATTGTAGAGGTTGTGATGGTGGTTGCGGTAATGGTGGTCGTTGTCATTGTTGTCGTTGTAATTGTTATTGTAGTGGTTGTTGTTGTTGTTGTTCCTGTTGTGGTGTTGGTGGTGGTTTATAGTGGTGGATGTGGTGGTGGTGTTTGTGGTGGTGGATGTGGTGGTGGTGTTTGTGGTGGTGGATGTGGTGGTGATGGTGGATGTGGTTGTTGTTGTTGTTGTTGTTGTTGTTGTTGTGGATTTCGTTGTTGTTGTTGTAGTTGTTGTTGTGGTTGTTGTGGTGGTGGTCGTGGTTGTGGTTGTTGTGGTAGTTGTTGTTATTGTTATGGTGATGGTGGTGGTTATTGTTTCAATGGTGGTTGTGGTGATGGTTGTTGTTGTTTGGGTTACTGATGTGGTGGTTGTTGTTATGGTGGTGTTGGTGGTGGTGGTGGTGGTTGTTGTTATGGTTGCTGTTGTGGTGGTTGTTGTTATGGTGGTGGTTGTTATGGTGGTGGTTGTTGTTGTTATGGTGCTGATGGTTGTTGTTGTTGTGGTGGTCGTGGTTGTTATTGTGGTGGTGGTGGTTGTTATGGTGATGGTGATTTTGGTTGTTTTTGTTATGGTGGTGGTGGTGGTTGTTGTTGTTGTATGGAGGTGGTCGTGATTGTAATGGTGGTGGTGGTGGTGGTTGTTGTTGTTATGGTGGTGGTGGTGGTGGTTGTTGTTGTCATGGTGGTGGTGATGGTTGAAATTATGGTGGTGGTGGTTGTGGTTGCTGTTGTGGTGGTGGTGGTAGTTGCTGTTGTTGTTGTTTTGGTTGTTGTTGTTATGGTGGTAGTGGTGGTGGTTGTGATGGTGTTGGTTGTTGCTGTTGTTGTTGTTGTGGTGGTGGTGGTGGTTGTTGTTGTTGTGGTAGTGGTGGTTGTTGTTGTGGTGGTTGTTGTTGTTGTGGTAGTGGTTGTTGTTGTTGTTGTGGTGGTTGTTGTTGTTGTTGTGATGGTGGTGATGGTTGTTTTTATGGTGGTGGTTTTGGTGGTGGTGGTGGTTGTTGTTGTGGTTGTGGTGGTGGTGGTTGTTGTTGTGGTTGTAGTTGTTGTTGTTGTTGTGGTTGTGGTGGTTGTTGTTGTTGTTGTGGTTGTGGTGGTTGTTGTTGTTGTTGTGGTGGTGGTGGTGGTTGTTGTTGTGGTGGTGGTTGTGATGATTGTTGTTGTGGTAGTTGTTGTTGCGGTGGTGGTGGTGGTGGTTGTAGTGGTGATGGTTGATGGTGTGGTAGTGGTTTTTGTTGTGGTGGTGTGGTGGTGGTTGTTGTTGTGGTGATAGTTGTTGCTGTGGTGGTGGTGGTGGTGGTGGTGGTTGTTGTTGTGGTGGTTGTTGTTGTTGTGGTGGTGGTTGTTATTGTTGTTGTGGTGGTGATGATGGTGGTTGTTGTTGTGGTGGTTGTTGTTGTGGTGGTTGTTGTTGTGGTGGTTGTTGTTGTGGTGGTTGTTGTGGTGGTTGTTGTGGTGGTTGTTGTGATGGTGGTTGTTGTGGTGGTGGTTGTTGTGGTGGTGGTTGTTGTGGTGGTGGTGGTGGTTGTTGTGGTGGTGGTGGTGGTTGTTGTTGTGGTGGTGGTGGTGGTTGTTGTTGTTGTTGTGGTGGTAGTGGTTGTTGTTGTGATGGTGGTGGTTGGTGTTGTTGTTGTGGTGGTGGTTCTTGTTGTTGTGGTGGAAGTGGTGGTTGTTGTTGTTTTGGTGGTGGTGGTGGTTGTTGTTGTTGATGTTGTGGTTGTTGTTGTTGTGGTTGTTGCTGTTTTAGTGGTGGTTTTGGTGGTTGTTGTTGTGGTGCTGGTGGTTGTTGTTGTTTTTGTTGTGATGCTGATAATGATGGTAGTTTTTGGTGTTGTTGTGGTGGTGGTGATGATGGTGGTTTTTGGCGTGATGATGGTGGTGGCGGAAGGAGTTTTTTTTGTTGTTGTGGTGGTGGTGGTGGTAGTTATTTTGTTGGTAGTGGTGGTTGTTGTGTTGATGGTGATTGTTGTGGTGGTTGTTGTTGTTGTTGTGGTGGTGGTGGTGGTTATTGTGGTGGCTGTTGTTGTTGTCATGTGATTATAATGGTGGCTTTTGTGGTGGTGGTTGTTGTGGTGGTTATTGTGATGGTAGAGGTTGTGATGGTGGTTGCGGTGATGGTAGTGGTTTTCGTTGTTGTCGTGGTAATTGTTACTGAATTGGTTGTTGTTGTTGTTTCTGTTGTGGTGTTGGTGGTGGTTGTGGTTGTGGATGTTGTGGTGGTGGACGTTGTGGTGGTGGATGTTATGGTGGTGGATGTTGTGGATGTGGATGTTGTGGATGTGGATGTTGTGGTGGTGGATGTGGTGGTGGTGGTTGTGGTGGTGGTTGTGGTAGTTGTTGTTGTTGATGTCGTTGTTGTTGTGGTTATTGTAATTGTTGTTGTTGTTTTTGTTGTAGTGGTGGTCGTGGTTGTGGTTGTTGTGGTAGTTATTGTTGTTGTTATGGTAGTGGTGGTTGTTATGCTGGTGGTGATGGTGGTTGTTTTTGTTATGGTGGTGGCGGTGGTGGTTGTTGTTGTCATGATGGTGGTGGTAATGGTGGTTTTGGTGGTTTTTGTTGTTGTTATGGTCGTGGTGGTGGTGGTTGCTGTTGTCATGGTGGTGGTTGTGGTTGTAATTGTGGTGGTGGTGGTAGTTGTTGTTGTTACGGTGGTGGTTGTTGTACTTGCGGTTGTTGTTGTTGTTGTGGTGGTGGTGGTTGTTGTTATGGTGTTAGTGGTGGTGGTGGTTGTTATGGTGGTAGTGGTGGTGGTTGTTGTTATGGTGGTAGTGGTGATGGTTGTAATTTTGGTGGTGGTGGTTGTAATGGTGGTGGTGGTGATTGTTGTTTTTGTGGTGGTGGTGGTTTTTGTTGTTGTTGTGGTGGTGGTGGTGGTTGTTGTGGTGGTGGTGGTTTTTGTTGTGGTGGTGGTGGTGGTGGCGGTGGTTGTTGTTATGGTCGTGGTGGTGGTGGTGGTTGCTGTGGTGGTGGTTGCTGTGGTGGTGGTGGCGGTGGTGGTGGTTGTTGTTGTGGTGGTGGTTGTTGTTGTTATGATGGTGGTTGTGGTGGTGGTGGTGGTGGTGGTGGTTGTTGTTGTGATGGTGGTGGTTGTTGTTGTTGTGGTGGTGGTTGTTGTTGTGGTGGTGGTAGTTGTTGTTGTGGTGGAAGTGGTGGTTGTTGTTTTTGTTGTTGTGGTGGTGGTGATTGTTGTTGTTGTGGTGGTGGTGGTGGTTGTTGTTGTTGTTTTTGTGGTGGTGGTGGTGGTGGTTGTTGTTGCTGTTGTGGTGGTGGTGGGGGTTGTTGTTGCTGTTGTGGTGGTGGTGGTGGTTGTTCTTGTTATGGTGGTGGTCATTGTTCTTGTGGTGGTGGTTGTTGTTGTTGTGGTGGTGTTGGTGGTTGTTGTTGTTGTGGTGGTGGTGTTGGTGGTTGTTCTTGTTGTTGTGGTGGTGGTGATTGTTCTTGTTGTTGTTGTATTGGTGGTGGTGGTGGTGGTGGTTGTGTTGTTGTTGTTGTGGTGGTGGTGGTTGGTTGTTGTTGTTGTGGTGGTGGTGGTTGGTTGTTATTGTTGTGGTGGTTGTGGTTGCTGTTGTTGTTGTTGTTTTAGTGGTGGTTGTGTTGTTGTTGTTGTTGTGATGGTGGTTGTTGTTGTTGTTGTGGTGGTGGTGGTTGTTTTGTTGTTGTTGTTGTGGTGGTGGTGGTGGTTGTTGTTGTTGTTGTGGTGGTGGTGGTGGTTACTGCTGTTGTGGTGGTTACTACTGTTGTGGTGGTTACTGCTCTTGTGGTGGTTACCGCTGTTGTGGTGGTGGTGGTGTTTGCTGTTGTTGTTGTGGTGGTGGTGGTTGTCGTGGTGGTTGTTGTTTTGGTGGTGGTTGTGATGGTGTTGGTGGTTGTTGTTGTGGTGGTGGTTGTGGTGGTTATTGTTGTGGTGGTTATTGTTGTGGTGGTGGTTGTGGTGGTTATTGTTGTGGTGGTGGTTTTCTTTTTTTTCTTTTGGTGGTCGTGGTGGTGGTTGTTGTTGTGGTGGTTGTTGTTGTTGTGGTGGTTGTTGTTGTAGTTGTGGTTGTGGCGGTTGTTGTTGTAGTTGTGGTTGTGGCGGTTGTTGTTGTAGTTGTGGTTGTGGCGGTTGTTGTTGTAGTTGTGGTTGTGGCGGTTGTTGTTCTGGTTGTGGTGGTTGTTGTTGTGGTGGTGGTGGTTGTGGTGGTTGTGGTTGTTGATGTGGTGGTGGTTGTGGTTGTTGTTGTGGCAGTGGTTGTGTTTGTTGTTGTGGTTGTGGTCGTGGTTGTTGTTGTGGTGGTGGTGGTGGTTCTTGTTGTGGTGACGGTGGTAGTGGTTGTTATTGAGGTGGTGGTGGTGGTGGTTGTTGTTGTAGTGGTTGTAGTGGTTTCTGTTGTTGTTGTGGTGGTGGTTTCTGTTGTTGTTGTGGTGTTGGTGGTGGTGGGGTTTTTTGTTGTGGTGATTTTTTATTATTTTTGTTGTGGGTGGTGATGGTGGTTTTGTTGTGGTGGTGATGGTGATTTTTGTTGTGTTGGTGGCGGTTGTTGTTGTTGTGGTGGTGGTGGTGATTGTGTGTGTGTGTGTTTTTTTTTGTGGTGCTGATAGTGATGGTAGTTTTTGGTGTTGTTGTGGTGGTGGTGATGATGGTGGTTTTTGGCATGATGGTGGTGGTGGCGGAGGTAGTTTTTGTTGTTGTGGTGGTGGTGGTGGTGGTTATTTTGTTTTTAGTGGTGGTTGTTGTGTTGATGGTGATTGTTGTGGTTGTTGTTGTGGTGGTGGTGGTTATTGTGGTGGGTGTTGTTGTTGTGATGTGGTTATAATGGTGGCTGTTGTAGTGGTTATTGTGATTGTAGAGGTTGTGATGGTGGTCGTTGTCATTGTTGTCGTTGTAATTGCTATTGCAGTGGTTGTTGTTGTTGTTCCTGTTTTGGTGGATATGGTGGTTGTGGTGGTGGATGTGGTGGTGTTGTTTGTGGTGGTGGATGAGGTGGTGGTGGATGAGGTGGTGGTGGATGATGTGGTGGTTGTAGTTGTTGTTGTTGTTGTGGATGTTGTTGTTGTTGTGGATGTTGTTGTTGTTGTGGTGGTTGATGTAGTCGTTGTTGTTGTTGTTGTGGTGATCGTCGTTTTTGTGGTTGTTGTGGTAGTTGTTGTTGTTATGGTGATGGTGGTGGTTATTGTTTCAATGGTGGTTGTGGTGGTGGTTGTTCTTGTTATGGTTGTTGTTTTGGTGGTTGTTGTTATGGTGGTGTTGGTGGTGGTGGTGGTGGTTGTTTTTATGGTGCTGATGGTTTGATGTTGTGGTGGTGGTGGTGGTTGTTATGGTGGTGGTGGTTTTGGTTGTTTTTGTTATGGTGGTGGTGGTGGTGTTTTTGGTTGTTTTTGTTATGGTGGTGGTGGTGGTGGTTGTTGTTGTATGGTGGTGGACATGATTGTAATGGTGGTGGTGGTTGTTGTTGTTATGATGGTGGTGGTGGTGGTTGTTGTTGTCATGGTGGTGGTGGTAGTTGTAATTATGGTGGTGGTGGTGGTTGTTGTTGTTATGGTGGTGGTTGTTGTTGTTGTTGTTGTTGTTGTTGTGGTGGTGGTTGTTGTTATG
>NC_137068.1:16589534-16649534 GCF_032717465.1 Coenobita brevimanus
TGCTGTTGTTGTTGTGGTGGTGATGGTTGCTGTTGTTGTGGTGGTGGTGGTGGTTGTTGTTGTTGTGGTGGTGGTAGTGGTTGTTGTTGTTGTGGTGGTGGTGGTTATTGTTGTGGTGGTGGTAGTGGTTGTTGTTGTGGTGGTGGTTGTTGTTGTGGTGGTGGTGGTGGCTGTTCTGGTGGTGGTGGTGGTGATGGATGTTGTTATTGTGGTTGTTGTTGTTGTGGTGGTGGTGGTGGGTTTTTTTTGTTGTGGTGGTGGTGGTTTTTGTTGTGGTGGTGGTGATGATTTTTGTTGTGGGTGGTGATGGTGGTTTTGTTGTGGTGGTGATGGTGATTTTTGTTGTGATGGTGGCGGTTGTTGTTGTTGTGGTGGTGGTGGTGTTTGTGTGTGTGTGGTGTTTTTTGTGGTGCTGATAGTGATGGTAGTTTTTGGTGTTGTTATGGTGGTGGTGATGATGGTGGTTTTTGGCGTGATGGTGGTGGTGGGGGAGGTAGTTTTTGTTGTTGTTGTGGTGGTGGTGGTGGTTATTTTGTTGGTAGTTGTGGTTGTTGTGTTGATGGTGATTGTTGTGGTTGTTGTTGTTGTTGTGGTGGTGGTGGTGGTGGTTATTGTGGTAGGTGTTGTTGTTGTGATGTGGTTATAATGGTGGCTGTTGTAGTGGTGGTTGTTGTGGTGGTTATTGTGATTGTAGAGGTTGTGATGGTGGTTGCGGTGATGGTGGTCGTTGTCATTGTTGTCGTTGTAATTGTTATTACAGTGGTTGTTGTTGTTGTTCCTGTTGTGGTGGTGGTGGTGGTTGTGGTGGTGGATGTGGTGTTGGTGGATGATGTGGTGGTTGTGGTTGTTGTTGTTGTTGTGGATGTTGTTGTTGTGATGGTTGATGTAGTCGTTGTTGTGGTTGTTGTGGTGGTCGTCGTTTTTGTGGTTGTTGTGGTTGTTGTTGTTGTTATGGTGATGGTGGTGGTCATTGTTTCAATGGTGGTTGTGGTGGTGGTTGTTCTTGTTATGGTTGTTGTTGTGGTGGTTGTTGTTATGGTGGTGTTGGTGGTGGTGGTGGTGGTTGTTGTTATGGTGCTGATGGTTGTTGTTGTTGTTGTGGTGGTGGTGGTGGTTGTTATGGTGGTGGTGGTGGTGGTTGTTGTTGTATGGTGGTGGACATGATTGTAATGGTAGTGGTGGTGGTTGGTTGTTGTTGTTATGGTTGTGGTGGTGGTTGTAATTATGGTGGTGGTGGTGGTTGTTGTTAATATGGTGGTGGTGGTGGTGGTTGTTGTTGTGGTGGTGGTTGTTGTTATGGTTGTAGTGGTGGTGGTTGTAATGGTGTTGGTTGTTGTTGTTGTTGTTGTGGTGGTGGTGGTTGTTGTTGTTGTTGTGGTGGTGGTTGTTGTTGTTGTTGTGGTGTTGGTTGTTGTTGTTGTTGTGGTGGTGGTGGTTGTTGTTGTGGTAGTGGTTGTTGTTGTTGTTGTGGTGTTGGTGTTTCTTGTTGTTGTGGTGGTTGTGGTTGTTGTTGTTGTGGTGGTGGTGGTAGTTGTTGTTATGGTGGTGGTGGTAGTTGTTGTTATGGTGGTGGTGGTAGTGGTGGTTGTTTGTTATGGTGATGGTGGTGATGGTGGTTGTTGCTGTTGTGGTGGTGGTGGTTATTGTTGTTATGGTGGTGGTGGTGCTGGTGGTTGTGGTGGTGGTGTTTGTTGTTGTTGTGGTTGTGGTGGTGGTTGTGGTGGTGGTTGTTGTTGTTATGGTGGTGGTGATGGTTGTTGTGGTGATGGTTGTTGCTGTGGTGGTGGTGGTGGTGGTGGTGGTTGTTGTGGTGGTGGTTGTTGTGGTGGTGGTTGTTGTGGTGATGGTTGTTTGTGGTGGTGGTGGTTGTTGTTGTGGTGGTGGTTGTTTTTGTGGTGGTGGTGGTGGTGGTTGCTGTGGTTGTTGTTGTTGTGGTGGTGGTGGTTGTGGTGGTGGCGGTGGTGGTTGTGGTGTTGGTGGTGGTGGTTGTTGTGGTGGTGGTTGTGGTGGTTGTTGTTGTGGTGGTGGTGGTTGATGTTCTTGTGGTGGTGGTGGTTGATGTTGTTGTTGTGGTGGTGGTTGTTGTTGTTGTGGTGGAAGTGGTGGTTGCTGTTGTTGTGGTGGTGGTGGTGTTTGTTGTTGTTTTTGTTGTGGTTGTTGTTGTGGTTGTTGTTGTGGTTGTTGTTGTTGTGGTGGTGGTGGTGACAGTTGTTTTTGTGGTTGTTGTTGTTTTTGTGGTGGTGGTGGTGGTTATGGTTGTTGTTGTTGTGGTTGTGGTGGTGGTTGTTGTTGTGGTGGTGGTGGTGGTTGTTCTTTTTGTTGTGGTGGTGGTGGTGGTTGTTGTTGTGGGGGTGGTGGTGGTGGTTGTTGTTGTGGTGGTGGTGGTGGTGGTTGTTGTTGTTGTGGTGGTGATTGTTGTTGTTGTGGTGATGGTGGTGGTGGTTGTTGTTGTGGTGGTGGTGGTAGTTGTTGTTGTTGTGGTGGTGGTGGTTGTTGTTGTTGTGGTGGTGGTGGTGGTTGTTGTTGTTGTGGTGGTGGTGGTGGTTGTTGTTGTTGTGGTGGTGGTGGTGGTGGTTGTTGTTGTGGTCGTGGTGGTGGTGGTTGTTGTTGTTGTGGTGGTGATTGTTGTTGTTGTGGTGATGGTGGTTGTTGTTGTTGTTGTGGTGGTGGTGGTGGTGGTTGTTGTGTTGGTTGTTGTTGTTGTTGTTGTTGTAGTGGTGGTGGTGGTGGTTGCTGTTATTGTGGTAGTGGTTGTTGTTGTTGTTGTTTTTGTTGTAATGTTGTTGTTGTTGTGATGGTGGTGGTGATGATTGTTGTTGTGGTGGTGGTGGTTGTTGTTGTGGTGGAAGTTGTTGTTGTTGTGGTGGTGGTAGTTGTTGTTGTTGTTGTGGTGGTGGTGGTTTGTTGTTGTTGTTGTTGTTGTGGTGGTGGTGGTTTTTGTGGTGGTGGTGGTGGTGGTGGTGATTGTTATGGTGGCGGTGACTGTAGTTGCTTTTTTCTTGTGGTGGTGGTGGTTGTTATAGTGGTAGTGGTGATTGTTATGGTGGTGGTGGTGGTGGTGGGTGTTATGGTGGTGGTGGTGGTTTTTGTGGTGATGTTGGTGGTTGTTGTTATGGTTGTTGCTGTTGTTGTTATGGTCGTGGTGGTGGTGATGGTTGTTGCTGTTGTTGTGGTGGTGGTGGTGGTGGTTGTGTTGTTGTTGTTGTTGTTGTTGTTGTTGTGGTGGTGGTGGTGGTGGTGGTGGTGGTGATTGTGGTGTTGTGGTGGTGATGGTTGTTGTTGTGGTGATGGCTGTTGTTATGGTGGTGGTGGTGGTGGTTGTTATGGTGGTGGTGATGGTGGTGGTGTGGTAGTGGTGATGGTGGTTGTTGTTGTGGTGGTGGTTGTTGTGGTTGTGATTATTCTTGTGATGGTGGTGTTTCAGGGGGTAGTGGTTGTGGTGATGGTGGTGGGTGTTGTTGTGATGGTGAAGGTTGTTGTGGTGGTGGTTGTGGTGGTGGCTGCTGTTGTGGTGGTAATGGTTGTGCTTCCTTGTTCATCTGAAAAGTGAAGTCGGTGGACTGCAGTTTTAAATTTCCCTTCTGGAACCCACCATCCTCCTTTCGGGGGATAGGGAAGCAGCTGAGAGACGTTAGCATAATCAATGACTTGAGCCGCTCATGCTATCGGTGTCACCATAGATATATTCTGACGCTTTCTACACCCGAAAGCAACACAGTGTTGCTGCATTGCTAGGTAAATGGTGGTCAACTTGGACCATCGTCAGGAACACGACATCGTCTGCCTCGACCGTTGCAAGATGGCGGCCTGGCAGACGCGTCTAAAGTAGTGTCGTGCGGCATCTAGGCTTATTTACATCTATGGGTTTCCCTTACCCATTTACCAAAACACTAACCACCTGTGGAATGCTTTTCTCGTTATTTCTGTGAAGGCACCGCATGCCCCTGCCACACCACACATGGTACATATACAGTATATCCTGCCATGTTCAGAAGGTAAACGTACAGTAAAAATACAGCTTTCTGTCCTTTATTCCGATGTCATATGGCTAGTTGATACCCTGGAGAGAGGGTGTGGGGGGAAACTAGGGAGGGGGCGGGGTTGCACCTTGTCGTTTCAATTGTTTGATTGGCTACACGATCGAGGCATTATTTCAGGTTGACGATATATTTAATTATTTGCAGGTATGAAATCAGGTGTAATATCACATTTAGCACCTTCTTTCAGAGGTTTAATGCTAGACTACAGCACACACATACTTCATTACCCCACCCCCACCCCCAAACAACTCACCCCCATCACAGTCTGGTCTGACACAGTTGTCAGACTTGTGAAACTATCCCTTCTGCTTCGACTTCTCGAATATTTGCGGGGTTCGGGACGATGACACGACTTTTTTGGCTGACTATACAAAGTACATAATTGGTAAATACTGCTAAAGTTTTAGAGTTTTCTAGTAATTTCCTGTTGATTATCTAGGTCAGAGCTCTGAACTTACTAGTGAAAGAAAAATATGGGAGAAATGGAGTTCCCCCGAGCTAAGCCCTGTATTGGACTATATAGCCCCGCTAGGGTTACAGGAGGGAGCTACCCCTCCCGGCACGGCAGCCCGGGCGAGGCTCGAACTTGGAATCCCCCTATTACAAGTCCAGCGCGCTACCACTGTGCTACCGCGCCCCCCCCCACTAGTGAAAGAAGAACCTGTAATAACTGTGTATTTCTTTCTCATTAAAAGATAGCTTGTGTCCTTTTGTCAGTTAGGCAATTTTTATCATAATCCATTTATTTAATTCTTGTTTTGGCACATACAGTATATTTATTCTCTCTTAGTCATAAATAAAAGAATACTTTGCAAATGCATCATATATTATTGCTAAAGAGGAAGATAATATATATGGTAACCACATCGGCACATCATCTGTGAAGGCTGTAGATGTGAGTGAAGATGTTATTCCTGGCCACACAACACAGCCTGCTACAAAACACATTGGTATCCAGGTATAGATAAGAACCCGTTGTATTGTTGAGTATCTAAAGAAAAAATAACGTGACTGGAACTTGGTAAACAATGAAAAACCTGTGTGGTTTAGCAGCTAAGGTAGCAATTATGAGTACAGTAGGTGAATAAGTGTACTCATGAAAGCAGTTATGAGTTAGGTAGGTGAATAAATAACTGAATAAACTATCTTTAGGTGAAAAGGAGTGTCCTCTTTAGCATGAGCTGTAAGGGATGAGGAAACGTGTGTTACAAGACATTAAAGGAACTGTACTGTACCTTGCATAAGTTATTATTATAAAACATCTTGTACCTATTAAGTGACCCGTCTGACATCTCTGCTCTGTTCCATCCTAATAGGATCAATAGCTGGCCCGCAGTGGCCATATTTCGCATGCTATACGGTATGCAGGAATTTTTTCTTTCCGGCTATGTTGCACTACACCTCAGGTGCAGAGGTCATTGGCAACAAAGGGTGTGCAAGTAAGAATGTTCCCAGTACAAGTCAATGCAGCCTGCAATACAGACATCAAACCAACTGCATCTTCTTTAGACACCTGTATACAAAAAGAATATATGTATGCAGATGAAGATAGTACTATGAATGTCAGACTTGGACAGTGACAAAAATCATGACTGTGATATCAGCCCAGACTTCGTACCATCCACATCAGAATACAGTGCGGAAGATTTTGGTACAAGTGAGTTGTCGCTTCTTGCTACACGGGGCATGATTATGCAAAACCCTATGTGGTATATAGGCATCCAGACAGTGTCGTACCTGAGGGGGGGCGGGGGAAGGGCTGTTCGATACTGCCCCCAGGGCCCCCAATTGAAGGGGGCCTCGAAAAACCTTAAATATATATTATATATATATATATATATATATATATATATATATATATATATATATATATATATATATATATATATATATATATATATATATGTATATATTGTTACGGAACAGAGATAATGAACACTTCAAGTGAGAATACTAAAATCACTACTGTTCCGCTAAGTTCCAGGTTCAAAACAAAAGAGTTAGGTAAAATTACAAGTTAAAATTTAATGCACAAACTAACAACTAAACATTCAGGACTCATAAGGATAATGTAATGGCAAAATAGGTTACATATATGGTTAACTGTAATAGTCTCTATTAACACGAATTTAGCAAGAACAAATTTATCTAAGTCAGCCCTGAAAATGAGAAAACCGGATAATGCTCAGTTAAAGCAAGATATATTATTACAGATACAAAAAATTATTAATAATGGCTGACACCAAAAACTCCCCATGAATCACAAAAACCTTACTAGGCCTTCGAATTAACGCCTTAGGCCATACAGTACAAGAAAAATGGTAACAACACTTATACCCAAATTATACAGGAGCAAGATGATCGGAGACTTCCTGATCACTCACAAAAATACACTATACAGGGGAGGACAGAGATGTGAACAAAATGAGGAGTAGATCTAAGTGGCAATTAATGCAGAGATTGAGCTTATTATATAGGGGCCGGCAGAGCTTGATTCAACTTGCAAGAAGAACGCGGAAATGAAGGCACAGGGGAGGAAGAGTTGACAGTCCTGCTCTGAACAACAGAAAGAAGGGGGGAGTGAGGTAGAACACGCAAGCCTGGTCACTCTGGAAGCCACGAGGCGAATCGTGATCAAACATGCAGCATACTGTACGTTAGAATTATACAAAGGATGATGAAATCATAGGCTATGTAACACATCCCCACAAAGAAAAAGAAATTTACAAAGGAAATTTCATATGACTCTAAAACAATGTCTATAGTCTAGATAAGCAATCTGCAATAACATTTTCTTTCCCCTTGATTTGTTGTATGTCTAATGAATACTCCTGAAGAAGTAGACTCCATCTTGTCAATCTCTGATTTTTATCTTTAAACTTACTAAGGAATTTCAGTGGGTTATGATCGCTATAAATGACTATGGGGTCAAAACCAGAACACAAATAAAATGAAAAATGCTGTAAACCCAAAATCAAGGCCAAAAGCTCTTTCTCAGTAGTTTAGTAGTTCTTTTGAGGTGGAGTGAACTTCTTACTGTAATAAGATACAAGGTGTTCAATACTCTGATCATCCTCTTGCAGCAAAACAGCCCCAGCTCCTGTATCATTTGCGTCAACAGCCATCTTAAAAGGCTTAGAAAAATTTGGAGTAGCGAGCACTGGCTGACTTAATAGGATAGCTTTAAGCTTACTGAAAGAGGATTCACAGTTATCGGTCCAGACAAATTTAACTTCCTTGTTCAGTAGGTCTGTAAGTGATGATTCAAGAATTGAAAAGTTAAGAACAAATCTCCTGTAATAAACTACCATTCCAAAAAATCTTTGAAGCTCTTTCCTACTTTTAGGTCTGGGAAGATCACTTATAACCTGAACCTTAGCTCCTGGTGGTGCAACGTGTCCATCACCAATTATATGCCCAAGGTTCTGAACTTTAGCTTGACCAAACTGACACTTTGATAAATTAGCTACAAGATTAGCCTGAACCAAACGCTCAAGAAATTTACTGACATGGCATAGGTGATCTTTCCAGTTGTCACTGAAGATTTATACATCATCAATATAAACAACACACCCTGCCAAACCCTCTTTTACATCATTCATGAGCTTCTGAAAAGTGGTTGGTGCATTCTTCATACCATATGGCATTACAGAACATGCAAAAGTCTTTCCTAGTTTTACAAAACATGAGATCTCCCTAGTTCATTCAGTCATAAGTACTTGCCAGTATCCCTTTAACAAATCAAACATACTTATGTACCTAGCCTTTCCGATCTTGTCTATGCAATCTTCCACGCGTGGGAGAGGGTAAGTGTCTGTTTTGGTTATCTGATTAACACGTCTGTAGTCGATGCAAAGCCGCTGTGACCCACCTGGCTTAGGGACTTGAGTGACAGGAGAACTCCACTCGTTCTGACAGGGCTCAATCATCTTGTGGTCCAACAGGTAGCCAAGCTCCTTCTGGATGAGAGGAACTTTCACTGGGTTCATACGGTAAGGAGGCAGGTTAATTGGCTTTGCATCTCCAACATCGACATCAGGCATCAACACCGTGGTTCTTCCTGGACTGGCACGGAACACTTGCGGGTACTCCTGCAGTAATGCCGAAAACTCCTGCCTTTCCTCGGGAGCTAGATGAGAAAGCTTAGTCTGAAGATCATTCATGATATCAGGATTGTCCCCAAACTATCACTCAGGCTCATACTGAATGGGAGAACTTCACTTGTAGACGGGTGGAACAGCTACAGTGCAGACTGGGTTATTTTCGTCCCGCCTGTGATATAACTTTAGCATGTTGATGTGACAAAGTTGCTTGTTCTTTCTACGATCTGGTGTGGCGATGACATAGTTGACATCACTGAGTTTCTTCTCCACGAAATAAGGACCACTAAACTTGGCTTGAAGAGGTTGCCCATGCACCGGTAGCAGAATCAAAACCTGATCTCCTGGCTGAAAGTGGCGTAACCTGGACTTCTTATCATACCAAGTCTTCATCTTCTCCTGAGCAGCTAAATTCTCTCTCTCAAGGTGTAAAGCAGTGGACAGCCATTCTTTGAACTTCATCACATACTCCAGCAGGTTGACGTCATCTTCCTCCGACAGCCAGCATTCCTTGAGTAGCTTAAGAGGTCCTCTTACTTCATGGCCAAACAGTAGTTAAAAGGGTGAGAAGCCCAGTCATTCATTTGGAGATTCTCTTGCAGCAAATACAACGAATGGAAGACCTTTATCCCAGTCTTTCTGATGTTCCAAACAGAATTTCCTGAGCATCGATTTGAGTGTTTGATGATATCTCTCCAACGCTCCTTGGGTCTGGGCATGGTAAGCTGAAGACGTGATCTGGGTGATGGCCAACTCTTTCAGGGATTGCTTGAAAACATTTGACATGAAATTACTTCCCCGGGCTGACTGTACCTCCTTGGGCAGACCAAACTTGGTGAAGAACCCTAGCATTTCCTTAACCACATTCTTTGCTGAGATATTTCTAAGTGGAACGGCTTCAGGATAATGAGTAGCCATATCAATCAGTGTCAACACATAAGAAAATCCTGAAGAAGTCTTAGGAAGAGGGCCCACAATATCCACCAACACACGGGTGAATGGCGCCTCAAAAGGAGGAATGGGAACTTGAGGTGCAACCTTTTCGGTCTGATTACACTTCCCCACAACTTGACAGGTGTGACAAGACTTACAATACCAGGAAATATCTCTGAAGATAACTGGCCAGTAGAAGTGTTTCAAAATGCGTGCCACAGTCTTCCTCACTCCAAGGTGTCCTGCCAAACTGGAATCATGAGCCACTCTAATGATATCCTGCCTACAAACATGAGGGATAACAACTTGATGTACAACCTCCCATTCACAGTGGGCTGATGCTGCAGGGGGTCTCCACTTCCTCATAAGTACCCCTGACTTTATATAAAAACAAGTAGAAGCACTAGCTGACTCTTCCTCACTGCAAGCAGAGTTAGCTAGACCTTTCAACTCAGGGTCAGCAACCTGCAACTCAACCAACTCTTGACGAGGCAAATTATCAACACTACGGGGTACTGCCTCATCTGGTGGGTGGTCCAAATTAGCAAGGAAAGTGTCAGCTAGGATAACATCATCATCATCATTATCCTCTAAGTCACCAGTAACTTTAGACTTAGCCCTAGTGACAGCACATGCAGAGAACACATCAGGGACATCACAATCCTGGGCCGCAGTCACTGGTTCACTAGACAACTGAGGAGCTGGACACACTTGACTTCCACCAATATCATTTCCAAGTAAGAAAGTTACACCTGACATTGGGAGTGTCTCAACCAACCCAACCGTAACGGAACTATTAACAAAACCAGACTCTAGATTCACTCTGCACAGAGGGACAGAGAAGTAATTATTCCCTACACCTTGTAAGATTACAGTTTCATCAGAGGAATTAACATTAGAACCTAGAACACTGGTCAGCATAAGGGATTGGCAAGCACCTGTATCACGATATATTTTAACTGATTTCCTGTCATTACTGTCCAGAGGACTGACAAAACCATCAGACAGGAAATTAGCACATGAACTCTTGGGAGTGTCACCCACGTTACTGCTCAAAAGAGGAGCTTCATCATGAGAATTTAATTTACCCCTCAAAGCAGGTTCAGTTAACTCGGTTAAAGAATTTTGGGAACTCTGAAGGTTGGTCACTAGACCAATTGACTGAATATTTAAAGACTCCTTTTTGTTCACATGACGCTGTCTCCTGAAACATTTCTTCGTAGTATGACCATGCTTACTACAATAAGCACATTTACTTTTCTGAAATCTAGAGGTGAAGCTGGTATTTACTTCCTGAGAAACATCATCTTTATTCTCTTTCCTGTTACCTGTACTCTGAGTAGAGGCAACGCACTTACTCTCAGCTTTCCTTCTTTCTTTAGCATATCTCTTGTGAGTGAGAACACATTCTTCAGCTAAAACTGCAGCATCAGACAAATTATCTATTCTTTTCTCATCAAGATATAGGCTTACATCTTTATTAATAAACCTTTTGAAGTCTTCCAGCAAAATCATCTGCTTACATTTATCAAAATCAGAATTTACATTCTTAGAATTTAACCACTGCTCTAACAGATCTTCTTTGATTTTTGCATACTCAACATGGGATTGCTTATCTTGCTTATAAGTTGTCCTAAATTTTACTCTATAGGCTTCAGGAACAAGCTCATAGGCCTTAAGAATCAAGCTCTTAACTACATCATAATTATCAGATTGATCCTGAGGCAAAGATGCATAAGTTACTTGAGCTTTACCAGTGAGAACACTCTGAAGGAGTACTGGCCAATACTTTTTGGGCCAATTAAAACCTGTAGCTACCCTCTCAAACAACTGAAAATACTTTGTTAAATCAGATTCATTAAAAGGAGGGACAAGTTTAACATTTTTAGCCACATCAAAATCATCAGAGCTAGATGATCCAGTTCCACCTTGTTTCATGCGAAACTCGTGGTCTGCGTGAATCCTAGCAAGTTCAATTTGTGCCTGAGCCTGTGCCTGTGCCTCCTGAATACGAGCCTGAGACTCAGCCTCCTTAGCCTGAGCCTCCTTAGCACGAGCCTGAAACTCAGCTTCCTTAGCACGAGCCTGAAACTCAGCCTCCTTAGCATGAGCCTGAAACTCAGCCTCCTTAGCACGAGCCTGAAACTCAGCCTCCGTAGCATGAGCCTGAAACACAGCCTCCTTAGCACGAGCCTCCTGCAGGGCTAGCTGTAACTTAGCTATTTCAATCTGCGCTTGCTTATCTGGAGGAGTTACATTAAGTAATCTTTTATTAATCATGTCAATAATTTGATCTTTAGAATGATGAAAGCGAGCAGCAATTCCCAATTGTTGAGCAACAAGCTTAAGTTCATTCTTTGTTTTGTTTTCTACGTCACACACTGTTTGCACATTTGACAAAAAATCTTTGGCTTCATCAAGAGTAGTAATAGTAAACATCATGAATAAATCACAGTCACAAAATATCAAGCAATATCCTTATGATAATATCCTAAATATCCTGATAAGAGGTCGCCAAATTTATGTTACGGAACAGAGAGAGATAATTAACACTTCAAGTGAGAATACTAAAATCACTACTGTCTCACAAAGTTCCAGGTTCAAAACAAAAGTGTTAGGTAAAATTACAAGTTAAAGTTTAATGCACAAAATAACAACTAAACATTCAGGACTCATAAGGATAATGTAATGGCAAAATAGGTTACATATATGCTTAACTGCAATAGCCTCTATTAACACGAATTTAGCAAGAACAAATTTATCTAAGTCTGCCCTGATAAATAAGAAAACCGGATAATGCTCAGTTATAGCAAGATATATTATTATAGATACAAAATACTATTAATAATGGCTGACATAAAAAACTCCACATGAATCACAAAAACCCTACCAGGCCTACGAATTAACGCCTTAGGCCATTTAGTACAAGAAAAAAGGTAACAACACATATACTCAAATTATACAGCAGCTATATGATTGGAAACTTCCTGAGCAGTCACAAAAATACATTATACAGGGGAGGACAGAGATGTGAACAAAATGAGGAGTAGATCTAAGTGGTAATTAATACTGAGAGGGGCCGGCAGAGCTTGATTCAACTTGGAAGATGGACGCGGAAATGAAGGCACAGGGGAGGAAGAGTTGACAGTCCTACTCTGAACAATAGAAAGAACGACTTACTCTAATATATGGGGGAGAAGGGGGGAGTGAGGTAGAACACGGAAGCCTGGTCACTATGGAAGCCACGAGGCGAATCGTGATCAAACATGCAGCATACTGTACGTTAGAATTATACAAAGGATGGTGAAATCATAGGTTATGTAAGAATATATATATATATATATATATATATACATATATATATATATATATATATATATATATATATATATATATATATATCATCCCGACAATCCCAGCTGAGATATTAGATAAGGTTTGAGAATGAGAAATCTGGCAACTTGAATAATATTTGTACAAACTTCCCTAATTAAAATACTGTTAACATTACCCGATCTGCTTATATCTTAACTCAGTTGTGCATAGAGCTGAATCCTGATTCTTAATCTAGTCGGTCAGCATTCGGCTTTTTTATCAACTACGTTGTGGAGCATGTTTGTTCATTGAAGATCTTTTTCATTAGATCTCACTAGATGTTGGAAGGGGGCCCCACAAAGAACCTAGCCCCCTGGGCCACCAAATCTCTAGGTACGCCCCTGCATCCAGAGTGACCACATGTATATATTGGACATCCTTTGTGAAAAAAAAATGGCTTATAGTCATGGAGGCCAAACATTGACTCTTTTATTATTTTATTGAAAATACGAACTGGATTAGCTAGTGATATTGTTGCACATATGTTTGGTATTACTAAAAGCTGCCATATCCTCCTATTTTCGTGGTACGTACCAACTATTGGTAGCTGTTTGCAGGGACTCATAAGATGGCCATCTTCTGAGGTGATCCGAAGCAAGCTACCAAATTCCTTTAAAGCCTACTACAATACAGTAGGAAGTATCATAGATTGTTTTGAAATTTAGGTTGAGAAACCTTCAGTAGCAATGTCACAAAGTATGTCTTGGTTAGAATACAAAAAATGCAACACTGTTAAGTATTTAATATCTGCTGCACCTGATGGCCTAATCAACTTAATATTTTGAGGGTTGTCAGGATGCTTGGACCATCTTAGAGAAGGTGTCACTGTTTTAGCTGACCTTGGCTTTAAAGAGGTAGAGACGGATCTGGCTGCAAAGGGATGCAAATTAGTGAGACCTGTGAGTGTGAGGAAGGGTGAGAGGTTGCCTGCAAAGGATGTGTTAAACTTGAAAACAATTGCAGGATTACGAATCCACATAGAACTTGTGATTCGTCTGGTTAGAGTGTGTAAATTTTTAGATATGCATTATCCATGTTAGACCTTGTGGATGACAGTGCGCATAATCTGTGGTCTTATTAACCTTGAGGACTCAATAGTTAAAGTCTAGGAACATTCTTAGAGCTTCCCATTTGTAATAGTCGCTTTATATTGTAATGAGGTCTACAAATGCCTGCATTGCCCATAGGCAAAGTGGGGATTCTTGGTTCCGCCCAGTGGTAATGTGCGTGCATGTGGAGCGGGAAGGCTCAGGTTCTGATCTCGGCTAGACCAGTGATTAATTTATTAGTTTCATTTCAGCTATTACATTGGTTGGCAGTGTTGTGGGATGAGAGGCGAGGCTTGGTTGGTAACTCGATGTTGTTCCTTGGAAGCTTCATGTGTTATACTGTAATAAATGAAATGGTCTCACCGAGAATCGACCTCAGGTCCTAGGGCTCTGCACGAGTGCACGTTACCACCAAGCCAAACAGAAGATCCTCCACTGTGCCTGTTGACCATTCGGGCATTTGTAGACCCCATTACACCCATCTTTCTCCCCTTGGTGATTAATTTGGTGAGTTTCTAACACTCAAGGTAGCATAGCATAGGAGGCCACCACTGGGGAGGCTCCAGACGACACCGCACAGCTCAAGCCTGGGATGTAAGGACAAGGACTCTGTCAGCTTCCAATGAACAACATCGAGTTACCAACCAAGCCTCGCCTCTCATCCCACAACACTGCTAACCAATGTAATAGCTGAAATGAAACTAATAAATTAATCACTGGTCTAGCCGAGATCAGAACCTGAGCCTTCCCGCTCCACATGCACGCACATTACCACTGGGCGGAACCAAGAATCCCCACTTTGCCTATGGGCAATGCAGGCATTTGTAGACCTCATTACAATATAAAGCGACTATTACAAATGGGAAGCCCTAAGAATGTTCCTAGACTTTAACTATTGGGTCCTGAAGGTTAATAAGACCACAGATTATGTGCACTGTCATCCACAAGGTCTAACATGGATAATGCATATCTAAAAATTTACACACTCTAACCAGACGAATCACACGTTCTATATGGTTTCGTAACCCTGCAATTGTTTTCAAGTTTAACACATCCTTTGCAGGCAACCTCTCACCCTTCCTCACACTCACAGGTCTCACTAATTTACATCCCTTTGCAGCCAGATCCGTCTCTACCTCTTTAAAGCCACGGTCAGCTAAAACAGTGACACCTTCTCTAAGATGGTCCAAGCATCCTGACAACCCTCAAAATAATAAGTTGATTAGGCCATCAGGTGTAGCAGATATTAAATACTTAACAGTGTTGCATTTTTTGTATTCTGACCAAGACATACTTTGTGACATTGCTACTGAAGGTTTCTTAACCTAAATTTCAAAACAATCTATGATACTTTCTGCTGTATTGTAGCAGGCTTTAAAGGAATTTGGTAGCTTGCTTCGGATCACCTCAGAAGATGGTCATCTTATGAGTCCCTGCAAACAGCTAGCAATAGTTAGTACGTACCACGAAAATAGGAGGATATGACAGCTTTTAGTAATACCAAACATATGTGCAACAATATCACTAGCTAATCCAGTTCGTATTTTCAATAAAATAATAAAAGAGCATCCTTCCTTGTCAATGCTTCGCCTCCTTGACTATAATCCATTTTTTTTCACAAAGGATGTCCAATATATACATGTGGTCACTCTGGATGCATGGGCTTACCTAGAGATTTGGTGGCCCAGAAGACTAGGTTCTTTGTGGGGCCCCCTTCCAACATCTAGTGAGATCTAATGAAAAAGATCTTCAATGAACAAACATGCTCCACAACGTAGTTGATAAACAAGCCGAATGCTGACCGACTAGATTAAGAATCAGCATTCAGCTCTATGCACAACTGAGTTAAGATATAAGCTGATCGGGTAATGTTAACAGTGTTTTAATTAGGGAAGTGTGTACAAATATTATTCAAGTTGCCAGATTTCTCATTCTCAAAACTTATCTAATATCTCAGCTGGGATTGTCGGGATGATATATATATATATATATATATATATATATATATATATATATATATATATATTGTTACATAGCCTATGATTTCATCATCCTTTGTGTAATTCTAACGTACAGTGTGCTGCATGTTTGATCACGAGCGTGTTCTACCTCACTCCCCCCCTCCTCCCTTATAGTAGAGTAAGTCTTCTTTCTGTTGTTCAGAGCAGGATTGTCAAGTCTTTGTCCCCTCTGTCTTCATTTCCGCGTCCTTCTTACAAGTTGTATCAAGCTCTGCCGGCCCCTATATAATGAGCTCAGTCTCTACATTAATTGCCACTTAGATCTACTCCTCATTTTGCTCACATCTCTGTCCTCCCCTGTACAGTTGTTATTATTGTGAGTGCTCAGGAAGTCTCCAACCATATAACTGCTGTGTAATTTGAGCATGAGTGTTATTACATTTTGTTCTTGTATTGTATAGCATAAGGTGTTAATTTGTAGGCCTAGTGAGGTTTTTGTGATTAATGTAAAGTTTGGACGTCAGTCATTATTAATAATATTTTGTATCTGTAATAATATATCTCGCATTCACTGAGTATTATCTGGTATTTTCATTTTATCAGGGCTGACTTAGATAAATTTACTCTTGCTAATTTCGTGTTAATAGAGGCTATTGCAGTTAACCATATATTTAACCTGTTTTTTGCCATTACGTTATCCTTATGAGTCCTGAATGTTTTGTTGTTAGTTTGAGCATTAAACTTTAACTTATAATTTTACCTAACTCTTTGTTTTGAACCTGGAACTTTGCGGGACAGTTTTCTCTGTTCCGTAACAATATATATATATATACATATATATATATATATATATATATATATATATATATATATATATATATATATATATATACATATATATATATATATATATATATATATATATATATATATATATATATATATATATATATATATATATATATATATATATATATATATATATATATACAGATATATATATATATATATATATATATAGCCTATGATTTCATCATCCTTTGTATAATTCTAACGTACAGTATGCTGCATGTTTGATCACGATTCGCTTCGTGGTTTCCATAGTGACCAGGCTTGCGTGTTCTACCTCACTCCCCCCTTCTCCCCCTTATATTAGAGTAAGTCGTTCTTTCTATTGTTCAGAGCAGGACTGTCAACTCTTCCTCCCCTGTGCTTTCATTTCCGAGTCCTTCTTGCAAGTTGAATCAAGCTCTGCCGGCCCCTATATAATGAGATCAGTCTCAGCATTAATTGCCACTTAGATCTACTCCTCATTTTGTTCACATCTCTGTCCTCCCCTGTATAGTGTATTTTTGTGACTGCTCAGGAAGTTTCCAATCATCTAGCTGCCGTATAATTTGAGTATATGTGTTGTTACCTTTTTTCCTGTACTAAATGGCCTAAGGCGTTAATTCGTAGGCCTGTTAAGGTTTTTGTGATTGATGTGGAGTTTTTCATGTCAGCCATTATTAATAATATTTTGTATCTGTAATAATATATCTTGCTTTAACTGAGCATTATCCGGTTTTCTCATTTATCAGGGCTGACTTAGATAAATTTGTTCTTGCTAAATTCGTGTTAATAGAGGCTATTGCTGTTAACCATATATGTAACCTATATTGCCATTACATTATCCTTATGAGTCCTGAATGTTTAGTTGTTATTTTGTGCATTAAACTTTAACTTGTAATTTTACCTAACACTTTTGTTTTGAACCTGGAACATTGCGAGACAGTAGTGATTTTAGTATTCTCACTTGAAGTGTTAATTATCTCTCTCTGTTCCGTAACATAAATTTGGCGACCTCTTATCAGGATATTTAGGATATTATCATAAGGATATTGCTTGATATTTTGTGACTGTGATTTATTCATGATGTCTACTATTACTACTCTTGATGAAGCCAAAGATTTTTTGTCAAATGTGCAAACAGTGTGTGACGTAGAAAACAGAACAAAGAATGAACTTAAGCCTGTTGCTCAACAATTGGGAATTGCTGTTCACTTTCATGATTCTAAAGATCAAATTGTTGACATGATTAATAAAAGCTTGTTTAATGTAACTCCACCAGATGAGCAAACACAGATTGAAATAGCTAAGTTACAGCTAGCCCTGCAGGAGGCTCGTGCTAAGGAGGCTGAGTTTCAGGCTCGTGCTAAGGAAGCTGAGTTTCAGGCTCGTGCTAAGGAGGCTCAGGCTAAGGAGGCTGAGTCTCAGGCTCGTATTCAGGAGGCACAGGCACAGGCTCAGGCACAAATTGAACTTGCTAGGATTCAGGCAAACCATGAGTATCGCATGAAACAAGGTGGAACTGGATCATCTAGCTCTGATGATTTTGATGTGGCTAAAAATGTTAAACTTGTCCCTCCTTTTAATGAATCTGATTTAACAAAGTATTTTCAGTTGTTTGAGAGGGAAGCGACAGGTTTTAATTGGCCCAAAAAGTATTGGCCAGTACTCCTTCAGAGTGTTCTTACTGGCAAAGCTCAAGTAACTTTTGCATCTTTGCCTCAGGATCAATCTGATAATTATGATGTAGTTAACCCGTCACGTCCCGAGGTTTTCCGCACCTCCGACATCCCCCAGTCCCGAGGTATTTTCGATTTTTTTTTTTTTGGCTAAAACCTTCGCTTTTGGTGAGAAACATCGAAAATTCATAGAGAAATCGCTCACCTGAGGTTTAAAGTGCCCATTCCAGGTAGGAGTTCCTCCTTACCTGAGTGGGTTTTCTAACATGCTGGCACCAAAGAAAACGAGTTCTATGGGAGGGTAACTATTTTATCCACTCATAAACGGTATTTATTTATTTACTTGGTACGAATGTATATGTAGTATGACAGTATATTGGTTTTCAAGCAGTAATAAAGGCATTATAAGCATTGTTTCACTCACTAACTAATCACCATACCTGACCTATTTTTGCCACACTACCTGATCATTATTTCTGGCTGTTTCTTCTTCTAATGCTATGTAAACATTGTCCTCCACATTGTCATCGATTGGGGAATCACTCTGGCCCTGAATAACTTTACTAGCCAGGTCACTGGTAACAGGTCCTTTGCCAAGACAATGGCATGAGGGGGGAGGGGGGAGGTTATGCAGTGTAAGGCATTGTCCCTGCTTGGTATCTTGTACAGGAATAGAGGAAGGTGTCCCGTGTATACATACGAAAAATCACGTGCGAAAACTGAAAATTGTGCAAATTAGGTACTTTGCAATTGCACGACGTACTGGTACGTCGCCGGGACTGGCAAATGCAAATCATGGTGACGTACCCATACGTCGTTGGGACGGGGCGGGTTAAGAGCTTGATTCTTAAGGCCTATGAGCTTGTTCCTGAAGCCTATAGAGTAAAATTTAGGACAACTTATAAGCAAGATAAGCAATCCCATGTTGAGTATGCAAAAATTAAAGAAGATCTGTTAGAGCAGTGGTGAAATACTAGGAATGTAAATTCTGATTTTGATAAATGTAAGCAGATGATTTTGTTGGAGGACTTCAAAAAGTTTATTAATAAAGATGTAAGCCTATATCTTGATGAGAAAAGAATAGATAATTTGTCTGATGCTGCAGTTTTAGCTGATGAAGATATTCTAAAGAAAGAAGGAAAGCTGAGAGTAAGTACGTTGCCTCTACTCAGAGTACAGGTAACAGGAAAGAGAAAAAAGATGATGTTTCTCAGGAAGTAAATACCAGCTTCACCTCTAAATTTCAGAAAAGTAAATGTGCTTATTGTAGTAAGCATGGTCATACTACGAAGAAATGTTTCAGGAGACAGCGTCATGTGAACAAAAAGGAGTCTTTAAATATTCAGTCAATTGGTCTAGTGACCAACCTTCAGAGTTCCCAAAATTCTTTAACCGAGTTAACTGAACCTGCTTTGAGGGGTAAATTAAATTCTCATGATGAAGCTCCTCTTTTGAGCAGTAACGTGGGTGACACTCCCAAGAGTTCATGTGCTAATTTCCTGTCTGATGGTTTTGTCAGTCCTCTGGACAGTAATGACAGGAAATCAGTTAAAATATATCGTAAGACAGGTGCTTGCCAATCCCATATGCTGACCAGTGTTCTAGGCTCTAATGTTAATTCCTCTGATGAGACTGTAATCTTACAAGGTGTAGGGAATAATTACTTCTCTGTCCCTCTGTGCAGACTGAATCTAGAGTCTGGTTTTTTTAATAGTTCCGTTACGGTTGGGTTGGTTGAGACACTCCCAATGTCAGGTGTAACTTTCTTACTTGGAAATGATATTGGTGGAAGTCAAGTGTGTCCAGCTCCTCAGTTGTCTAGTTAACCAGTGACTGCGGCCCAGGATTGTGATGTCCCTGATGTGTTCTCTGCATGTGTGTCACTAGGGCTAAGTCTAAAGTTACTGGTGACTTAGAGGATAATGATGATGATGATCTTATCCTAGCTGACACTTTTCTTGCTAATTTGGACCACTCACCAGATGAGGGGGTACCCCGTAGTGTTGATAATTTGTCTTGTCAAGAGTTGGTTGAGTTGCAGGTTGCCGACCCTGTGTTGAAAGGTCTAGCTAACACTGCTTGCAGTGAGGAAGAGTCAGCTAGTGCTTCTACTTGTTTATATATAATGTCAGGAGTACTTATGAGGAAGTGGAGATCCCCTGCAGCATCAGCCCACTGTGAATGGGAGGTTGTACATCAAGTTGTCATCCCTCGTGTTTGTAGGCAGGATATCATTAGAGTGGCTCATGATTCCAGTTTGGCAGGACGCCTTGGAGTGAGGAAGACTGTGGCACGCATTTTGAAACACTTCTACTGGCCAGGTATCTTCAGAGATATTTCCTGGTATTGTAAGTCTTGTCACACCTGTCAAGTTGTAAGGAAGTGTAATCAGACCGAAAAGGTTGCACCTCAAGTTCCCATTCCTCCTTTTGAGGCGCTATTCACCCGTGTGTTGGTGGATATTGTGGGCCCTCTTCCTAAGACTTCTTCAGGATTTTCTTATGTGTTGACCCTGATTGATATGGCTACTCATTATCCTGAAGCCGGTCCACTTAGAAATATCTCAGCAAAGAATGTGGTTAAGGAAATGCTAGGGTTCTTCACCAAGTTTGGTCTGCCCAAGGAGGTACAGTCAGACCGGGGAAGTAATTTCATGTCAAATGTTTTCAAGCAGTCCCTGAAAGAGTTGGGCATCACCCAGATCATGTCTTCAGCTTACCATGCCCAGACCCAAGGAGCGTTGGAGAGATATCATCAAACACTCAAATCGATCCTCAGGAAATACTGCTTGGAACATCAGAAAGACTGGGATAAAGGTCTTCCATTCGTTGTATTTGCTGCAAGAGAATCTCCAAATGAATGACTGGGCTTCTCACCCTTTGAACTACTGTTTGGCCATGAAGTAAGAGGACCTCTTAAGCTACTCAAGGAATGCTGGCTGTCGGAGGAAGATGACGTCAACCTGCTGGAGTATGTGATGAAGTTCAAAGAACGGCTGTCAACTGCTTTACAGCTTGAGAGAGAGAATTTAGCTGCTAAGGAGAAGATGAAGACTTGGTATGATAAGAAGTCCAGGTTACGCCACTTTCAGCCAAGAGATAAAGTTTTGATTCTGCTACCGGTGCATGTGACACCTCTTCAAGCCAAGTTTAGTGGTCCTTATTTCGTGGAAAAAAAACTCAGAGATGTCAACTATGTCATCGCCAAACCAGATCGTAGAAAGAACAAGCAACTTTGTCACATCAACATGCTAAAGTTATATCACAGGCGGGACGAAAATAACCAAGTCTGCACTGTAGCTGTTCCACCCGTCTGTAAGTGAAGTTTTCCCATTCAGTATGAGCCTGAGTGATAGTTTGGGGAAGAATCCTGATATCATGAATGATCTCCAGACTAAGCTTTCTCATCTAGCTCTCGAGGAAAGGCAGGAGTTTTCGGCATTACTGCAGGAGTACCCGCAAGTGTTCAGTGCCAGTCCAAGAAGAACCACTGTGTTGATGCCTGATGTCGATGTTGGAGATGCAAAGCCAATTAAACTGCCTCCTTACCGTATGAACCCAGTGAAAGTTCCTCTCATCCAGAAGGAGCTTGGCTACCTGTTGGACCACAAGATGATTGAGCCCTGTCAGAACGAGTGGAGTTCTCCTGTCACTCTAGTTCCTAAGCCAGGTGGGTTACAGCGGCTTTGCATCGACTACAGACGTGTTAATCAGATAACCAAAACAGACACTTACCCTCTCCCTCGCGTGGAAGATTGCATAGACTAGATCGGAAAGGCTAGGTACATAAGTATGTTTGATTTGTTAAAGGGATACTGGCAAGTACCTATGACTGAATGAGCTGGGGAGTCTCATGTTTTCACTAGGAAAGACTTTTGCATGTTCTGTAATGCCATATAGTATGGAGAATGCAGCAGCCACTTTTCAGAAGCTCATGAATGTTGTAACAGAGGGTTTGGCAGGGTGTGTTGTTTATACTGATGATGTATTAATCTTCAGTGACAACTGGAAAGATCACCTATGCCATGTCAGTAAATTTCTTGAGTGTTTGGTTCAGGCTAATCTTGTAGCTAATTTATCAAAGTGTCAGTTTGGTCAAGCTAAAGTTCAGTACCTTGGGTACGTAATTGGTGATGGACACGTTGCACCACCAGGAGCTAAGGTTCAGGTTATAAGTGATCTTCCCAGACCTAAAAGTAGGAAAGAGCTTCAAAGATTTTTCGGAATGGTAGGTTATTACAGGAGATTTGTTCTTAACTTTTCAATTCTTGAATCATCACTTACAGACCTACTGAAAAAGGAAGTTAAATTTTTCTGGACCGATAACTGTGAATCCTCTTTCAGTAAGCTTAAAGCTATCCTATTTCGTCAGCCAGTGCTTGCTACTCCAAATTTTGCTAAGCCTTTTAAGATGGCTGTTGACGCAAGTGATACAGGAGCTGGGGCTGTTTTGCTGCAAGAGGATGATCAGGGTATTGAACACCCTGTATCTTATTACAGTAAGAAGTTCACTCCACCTCAAAAGAACTACTCAACTACTGAGAAAGAGCATTTGGCCTTGATTTTGGGTTTACAGCATTTTTCATTTTATTTGTGTTCTGGTTTTGACCCCATAGTCATTTATAGCGATCATAACCCACTGAAATTCCTTAGTAAGTTTAAAGATAAAAATCAGAGATTGACAAGATGGAGTCTACTTCTTCAGGAGTATTCATTAGACATGCAACATGTCAAGGGGAAAGAAAATGTTATTGCAGATTGCTTATCTAGACTTTAGACATTGTTTTAGAGTAATAAGAAATTTCCTTTGTAAATTTCTTTTTCTTTGAGGAGGTGTTACATAGCCTATGATTTCATCATCCTTTGTATAATTCTAACGTACAGTATGTTGCATGTTTCATCACGATTCGCCTCGTTGCTTCCATAGTGACCAGGCTTGCGTGTTCTACCTCACTCCCCCCTTCTTCCCCTTATACTAGAGTTAGTCGTTCTTTCTTTTGTTCAGAGCAGGACTGTCAACTCTTCCTCCCCTGTGCCTTCATTTCCGCGTCCTTCTTGCAAGTTGAATCAAGCTCTGCCGGCCCCTATATAATGAGCTCAGTCTCTGCATTAATTGCCACTTAGATCTACTCCTCATTTTGTTCACATCTCTGTCCTCCCCTGTATAGTGTATTTTTGTGAGTGATCAGGAAATCTCCAATCATCTTGCTGCTGTATAATTTGGGTATAAGTGTTGTTACCATTTTTCTTGTACTGTATGGCCTAAGGCGTTAATTCGTAGGCCTGGTAAGGTTTTTGTGATTCATGTGGAGTTTTTCATGTCAGCCATTATTAATAATTTTTTATGTCTGTAATAATATATCTTGCTTTAACTGAGCATTATCCGGTTTTCTCATTTTCAGGGCTGACTTAGATAAATTTGTTCTTGCGAAATTCGTCGTAATAGAGGCTATTGCAGTTAACCATATATGTAAGCTATTTTGCCATTACATTATCCTTATGAGTCCTGAATGTTTAGTTGTTAGTTTGTGCATTAAACTTTAACTTGTAATTTTACCTAACTCTTTTGTTTTGAACCTGGAACTTTGCGGAACAGTAGTGATTTTAGCATTCTCACTTGAAGCGTTCATTATCTCTGTTCCGTAACAATATATATATATATATATATATATATATATATATATATATATATATATTGAAGGTTTTTCGAGGCCCCCTTTCAACTGGGGGCCCTTGGGGCAGTATCGAACAGCCCCCCCCGCCCTCCCTTGGGTACGCCACTGTCTGGATGCCTATATACAGCATAGGGTTTTGCATAATCATGCCCCGTGTAGCAAGAAGCGACAACTCACGTGTGCCAAAATCTTCCGCACTGTATTCTGATGTGGATGGTACGAAGTCTGGGCTGGTATCACAGTCATGATCTTTGTCACTGTCCAAGTCTGACATTCATAGTACTATCTTGATCTGCATACGTATATTCTTTTTGTATACAGGTGTCTAAAGAAGATGCAGTTGGTTTGATGTCTGTATTGCAGGCTGCATTGACTTGTACTGGGAACATTCTTACTTACACCCTTTGTTGCCGATGACCTCTGCACCTGAAGTGTAGTGCAACATAGCCGGAAAGAAAAAATTCCTGCATACCGTATAGCATGCGAAATATGGCCACTGCGGGTAAGCTATTGATCCTATTAGGATGGAACAGAGCAGAGATGTCAGACGGGTCACTTAATAGGTACAAGATGTTTTATAATAATAACTTATGCAAGGTACCGTACAGTTCCTTTAATGTCTTGTAACACACGTTTCCTCATCCCTTACAGCTCATGCTAAAGAGGACACTCCTTTTCACCTAAAGATAGTTTATTCAGTTATTTATTCACCTACCAATCTCATAACTGCTTTCATGAGTACACTTATTCACCTACTGTACTCATAATTGCTTCCTTAGCTGCTAAACCACACAGGTTTTTCATTGTTTACCAAGTTCCAGTCATGTTATTTTTACTTTAGATACTCAACAATACAACGGGTTCTTATCTATACCTGGATACCAATGTGTTTTGTAGCAGGCTGTGTTGTGTGGCCAGGAATAACATCTTCACTCACATCTACAACCTTCACAGATGATGTGCCGATGTGGTTACCATATATATTATCTTCCTCTTAAGCAATAATATATGATGCATTTGCAAAGTATTTTTTTATTTATGACTAAGAAAGAATAAATATACTGTATATGCCAAAACAAGAATTAAATAAATGGATTATGATAAAAATTGCCTAACTGACAAAAGGACACAAGCTATCTTTTAATGAGAAAGAAATACACAGTTATTACAGGTTCTTCTTTCACTAGTGGGGGGGCGCGGTAGCACAGTGGTAGCGCGCTGGACTTGTAATAGGGGGATTCCAAGTTCGAGCCTCGCCCAGGCTGCCGTGCCGGGAGGGGTAGCTCCCTCCTGTAACCCTAGCGGGGCTATATAATCCAATACAGGGCTTAGCTCGGGGGAACTCCATTTCTCCCATTTTTTTCTTTCACTAGTAAGTTCAGAGCTCTGACCTAGATAATCAACAGGAAATTACTAGAAAACTCTAAAACTTTAGCAGTATTTACCAATTATGTACTTTGTATAGTCAGCCAAAAAAGTCGTGTCATCGTCCCGAACCCCGCAAATATTCGGGAAGTCGATGCAGAAGGGATAGTTTTACAAGTCTGGCAACTGTGTCAGACCAGACTGTGATGGGGGTGAGTTGTTTGGGGGTGGGGGTCGGGTAATGAAGTATGTGTGTGCTGTAGTCTAGCATTAAACCTCTGAGAAAAGGTGCTAAATGTGATATTACACATGATTTCATACCTGCAAATAATTAAATGTATCGTCAACCTGAAATAATGCCTCGATCGTGTAGCCAATCAAACAAATGAAACGACGAGGTGCAACCCCGCCCCCTCCCTAGTTTCCCCCCACACCCTCTCTCCAGGGTATCAACTAGCCATATGACATCGGAATAAAGGACAGAAAGCTGTATTTTTACTGTATGTTTACCTTCTGAACATGGCAGGATATACTGTATATATACCATGTGTGGTGTGGCAGAGGCATGCGGTGCCTTCACAGAAATAACGAGAAAAGCATTCCACAGGTGGTTAGTGTTTTGGTAAATGGGTAAGGGAAACCCATAGATGTAAATAAGCCTAGATGCCGCACGACACTACTTTAGACGCGTCTGCCAGGCCGCCATCTTGCAACGGTCGAGGCAGACGATGTCGTGTTCCTGACGATGGTCCAAGTTGACCACCATTTACCTAGCAATGCAGCAACACTGTGTTGCTTTCGGGTGTAGAAAGCGTCAGAATATATCTATGGTGACACCGATAGCAGGAGCGGCTCAAGTCATTGATTATGCTAACGTCTCTCAGCTGCTTCCCTATCCCCCGAAAGGAGGATGGTGGGTTCCAGAAGGGAAATTTAAACCTGCAGTCCACCGACTTCACTTTTCAGATGAACAAGGAAGCACAACCATTACCACCACAATAACAGCCACCACCACAACCACCACCACTACCACCTGAAATACCACCATCACAAGAATAAACACAACCACAACAATCACCACCACAACAACAACCACCACCGCCACCACCATCACAACAACCACCACCATAGCACCAACCACCACAACAACCACCTCCACTACAACAACAACCACAACTGCAACAATCGTCAACACAACAGCCACCACCACTATAACAACCACTACCATAAAACCACCGCCAAAACAGTCACAACAACCATCACCACCACCACAACAACAACAACCACCACCACCACAACAACAACACCACCACCACTACCACCACCACCACCATCACCACCACCACCACCATAACAACCACCACCACCACCACCATAAAAACCACCATCACCACAACAACAACCACCACCACAACAACAACAACCACCACCACCACAACACCACCACCACCACCACCACAACAACAACAACAACAATAACAACAACACAACCACCACCACCACCACCACCACAACAACAACAACAACAACAAACACCACCACCACGACCATAACAACAACCACCAACATCACCATAACAACCACCAACATCACCATAACACCCACCACCATCACCACCACCACCACCACCTTAACAACCACCACTACCACTATAACAACCACCACCACCACCACAACAACAAAAACAGCAACTACAGCCACCGCCACCATAAGAATCACCATCACCACCACCACCACCACAAAAACCACCACCACCACAAAAACTACCACCACCACAACAACAACAACAACAAATCACCACCACCACCACAACAACAACAACAACAACTACCACCACAACAACAACTACCACCACAACAACAACCACCACCACCACAACAACAACCACCACCACCACCATCACAAAAACAACAACATTACAACAAAAACAACAACAACAGCCACAATAACAACAACAACCACCACCGGTAAAGCTCAAGTAACTTATGCATCTTTGCCTCAGGATCAATCTGATAATTATGATGTAGTTAAGAGCTTGATTCTTAAGGCCTATGAGCTTGTTCCTGAAGCCTATAGAGTAAAATTTAGGACAACTTATAAGCAAGATAAGCAATCCCATGTTGAGTATGGAAAAATCAAAGAAGATCTGTTAGAGCAGTGGTTAAATACTAAGAATGTGGATTCTGATTTTGGTAAATTTAAGCAGATGATTTTGCTGGAGGACTTCAAAAGGTGTATTAATAAAGATGTAAGCCAATATCTTGATGAGAAAAGAATAGATAATTTGTCTGACGCTGCAGTTTTAGCTGATGAATATGTTCTCACTCACAAGAGATATTCTAAAGAAAATAGGAAAGCTGAGAGCGAGTACGTTGCCTTTACTCACAGTACAGGTAACAGGAAAGAGAATAAAGATGATGTTTCTCAGGAAGTATATACCAGCTCCACCTCTAGATTTCAGAAATGTTAATGTACTTATTGTAGTAAGCTTGGTCATACTACGGAGAAATGTTTCAGGAGACAGCGTGATGTGAACAAAAAGGAGTTTTTAAATATTCAGTCAATTAGTCTAGTGTCCACCCTTGAGAGTTCCCAGAATTCTTTAACCGAGTTAACTGAACCTACTTTGAGGGGTAAACTAAATTCTCATGATGAAGCTCCTCTTTTGAGCAGTAACGTGGGTGACACTCCCAAGAGTTCATGTGCTAATTTCCTGTCTGATGGTTTTGTCAGTCCTCTGGACAGTAATGACAGGAAATCAGTTAAAATATATCGTAAGACAGGTGCTTGCCAATCCCTTATGCTGACCAGTGTTCTAGGCTCTAATGTTAATTCCTCTGATGAGACTGTAATCTTACAAGGTGTAGGGAATAATTACTTCTCTGTCCCTCTGTGCAGACTGAATCTAGAGTCTGGTTTTTTTAATAGTTCCGTTACGGTTGGGTTGGTTGAGACACTCCCAATGTCAGGTGTAACTTTCTTACTTGGAAATGATATTGGTGGAAGTCAAGTGTGTCCAGCTCCTCAGTTGTCTAGTTAACCAGTGACTGCGGCCCAGGATTGTGATGTCCCTGATGTGTTCTCTGCATGTGTGTCACTAGGGCTAAGTCTAAAGTTACTGGTGACTTAGAGGATAATGATGATGATGATGTTATCCTAGCTGACACTTTTCTTGCTAATTTGGACCACTCACCAGATGAGGGGGTACCCCGTAGTGTTGATAATTTGTCTTGTCAAGAGTTGGTTGAGTTGCAGGTTGCTGACCCTGTGTTGAAAGGTCTAGCTAACACTGCTTGCAGTGAGGAAGAGTCAGCTAGTGCTTCTACTTGTTTATATATAATGTCAGGAGTACTTATGAGGAAGTGGAGATCCCCTGCAGCATCAGCCCACTGTGAATGGGAGGTTGTACATCAAGTTGTCATCCCTCGTGTTTGTAGGCAGGATATCATTAGAGTGGCTCATGATTCCAGTTTGGCAGGACGCCTTGGAGTGAGGAAGACTGTGGCACGCATTTTGAAACACTTCTACTGGCCAGGTATCTTCAGAGATATTTCCTGGTATTGTAAGTCTTGTCACACCTGTCAAGTTGTAAGGAAGTGTAATCAGACCGAAAAGGTTGCACCTCAAGTTCCCATTCCTCCTTTTGAGGCGCTATTCACCCGTGTGTTGGTGGATATTGTGGGCCCTCTTCCTAAGACTTCTTCAGGATTTTCTTATGTGTTGACCCTGATTGATATGGCTACTCATTATCCTGAAGCCGGTCCACTTAGAAATATCTCAGCAAAGAATGTGGTTAAGGAAATGCTAGGGTTCTTCACCAAGTTTGGTCTGCCCAAGGAGGTACAGTCAGACCGGGGAAGTAATTTCATGTCAAATGTTTTCAAGCAGTCCCTGAAAGAGTTGGGCATCACCCAGATCATGTCTTCAGCTTACCATGCCCAGACCCAAGGAGCGTTGGAGAGATATCATCAAACACTCAAATCGATCCTCAGGAAATACTGCTTGGAACATCAGAAAGACTGGGATAAAGGTCTTCCATTCGTTGTATTTGCTGCAAGAGAATCTCCAAATGAATGACTGGGCTTCTCACCCTTTGAACTACTGTTTGGCCATGAAGTAAGAGGACCTCTTAAGCTACTCAAGGAATGCTGGCTGTCGGAGGAAGATGACGTCAACCTGCTGGAGTATGTGATGAAGTTCAAAGAACGGCTGTCAACTGCTTTACAGCTTGAGAGAGAGAATTTAGCTGCTAAGGAGAAGATGAAGACTTGGTATGATAAGAAGTCCAGGTTACGCCACTTTCAGCCAAGAGATAAAGTTTTGATTCTGCTACCGGTGCATGTGACACCTCTTCAAGCCAAGTTTAGTGGTCCTTATTTCGTGGAAAAAAAACTCAGAGATGTCAACTATGTCATCGCCAAACCAGATCGTAGAAAGAACAAGCAACTTTGTCACATCAACATGCTAAAGTTATATCACAGGCGGGACGAAAATAACCAAGTCTGCACTGTAGCTGTTCCACCCGTCTGTAAGTGAAGTTTTCCCATTCAGTATGAGCCTGAGTGATAGTTTGGGGAAGAATCCTGATATCATGAATGATCTCCAGACTAAGCTTTCTCATCTAGCTCTCGAGGAAAGGCAGGAGTTTTCGGCATTACTGCAGGAGTACCCGCAAGTGTTCAGTGCCAGTCCAAGAAGAACCACTGTGTTGATGCCTGATGTCGATGTTGGAGATGCAAAGCCAATTAAACTGCCTCCTTACCGTATGAACCCAGTGAAAGTTCCTCTCATCCAGAAGGAGCTTGGCTACCTGTTGGACCACAAGATGATTGAGCCCTGTCAGAACGAGTGGAGTTCTCCTGTCACTCTAGTTCCTAAGCCAGGTGGGTTACAGCGGCTTTGCATCGACTACAGACGTGTTAATCAGATAACCAAAACAGACACTTACCCTCTCCCTCGCGTGGAAGATTGCATAGACTAGATCGGAAAGGCTAGGTACATAAGTATGTTTGATTTGTTAAAGGGATACTGGCAAGTACCTATGACTGAATGAGCTGGGGAGTCTCATGTTTTCACTAGGAAAGACTTTTGCATGTTCTGTAATGCCATATAGTATGGAGAATGCAGCAGCCACTTTTCAGAAGCTCATGAATGTTGTAACAGAGGGTTTGGCAGGGTGTGTTGTTTATACTGATGATGTATTAATCTTCAGTGACAACTGGAAAGATCACCTATGCCATGTCAGTAAATTTCTTGAGTGTTTGGTTCAGGCTAATCTTGTAGCTAATTTATCAAAGTGTCAGTTTGGTCAAGCTAAAGTTCAGTACCTTGGGTACGTAATTGGTGATGGACACGTTGCACCACCAGGAGCTAAGGTTCAGGTTATAAGTGATCTTCCCAGACCTAAAAGTAGGAAAGAGCTTCAAAGATTTTTCGGAATGGTAGGTTATTACAGGAGATTTGTTCTTAACTTTTCAATTCTTGAATCATCACTTACAGACCTACTGAAAAAGGAAGTTAAATTTTTCTGGACCGATAACTGTGAATCCTCTTTCAGTAAGCTTAAAGCTATCCTATTTCGTCAGCCAGTGCTCGCTACTCCAAATTTTGCTAAGCCTTTTAAGATGGCTGTTGACGCAAGTGATACAGGAGCTGGGGCTGTTTTGCTGCAAGAGGATGATCAGGGTATTGAACACCCTGTATCTTATTACAGTAAGAAGTTCACTCCACCTCAAAAGAACTACTCAACTACTGAGAAAGAGCTTTTGGCCTTGATTTTGGGTTTACAGCATTTTTCATTTTATTTGTGTTCTGGTTTTGACCCCATAGTCATTTATAGCGATCATAACCCACTGAAATTCCTTAGTAAGTTTAAAGATAAAAATCAGAGATTGACAAGATGGAGTCTACTTCTTCAGGAGTATTCATTAGACATGCAACATGTCAAGGGGAAAGAAAATGTTATTGCAGATTGCTTATCTAGACTTTAGACATTGTTTTAGAGTAATAAGAAATTTCCTTTGTAAATTTCTTTTTCTTTGAGGGGAGGTGTTACATAGCCTATGATTTCATCATCCTTTGTATAATTCTAACGTACAGTATGTTGCATGTTTCATCACGATTCGCCTCGTTGCTTCCATAGTGACCAGGCTTGCGTGTTCTACCTCACTCCCCCCTTCTTCCCCTTATACTAGAGTTAGTCGTTCTTTCTTTTGTTCAGAGCAGGACTGTCAACTCTTCCTCCCCTGTGCCTTCATTTCCGCGTCCTTCTTGCAAGTTGAATCAAGCTCTGCCGGCCCCTATATAATGAGCTCAGTCTCTGCATTAATTGCCACTTAGATCTACTCCTCATTTTGTTCACATCTCTGTCCTCCCCTGTATAGTGTATTTTTGTGAGTGATCAGGAAGTCTCCAATCATCTTGCTGCTGTATAATTTGGGTATAAGTGTTGTTACCATTTTTCTTGTACTGTATGGCCTAAGGCGTTAATTCGTAGGCCTGGTAAGGTTTTTGTGATTCATGTGGAGTTTTTCATGTCAGCCATTATTAATAATTTTTTATGTCTGTAATAATATATCTTGCTTTAACTGAGCATTATCCGGTTTTCTCATTTATCAGGGCTGACTTAGATAAATTTGTTCTTGCGAAATTCGTCGTAATAGAGGCTATTGCAGTCAACCATATATGTAACCTATTTTGCCATTACATTATCCTTATGAGTCCTGAATGTTTAGTTGTTAGTTTGTGCATTAAACTTTAACTTATAATTTTAACTAACTCTTTTGTTTTGAACCTGGAACTTTGCGGAACAGTAGTGATTTTAGCATTCTCACTTGAAGCGTTCATTATCTCTGTTCCGTAACAATATATATATATATATATATATATATATATATATATATATATATATATATATATATATATATATTGAAGGTTTTTCGAGGCCCCCTTCAATTGGGGGCCCTGGGGGCAGTATCGAACAGCCCCCCCCGCCCTCCCTTGGGTACTCCACTGTCTGGATGCCTATATACAGCATAGGGTTTTGCATAATCATGCCCCGTGTAGCAAGAAGCGACAACTCACGTGTGCCAAAATCTTCCGCACTGTATTCTGATGTGGATGGTACGAAGTCTGGGCTGGTATCACAGTCATGATCTTTGTCACTGTCCAAGTCTGACATTCATAGTACTATCTTGATCTGCATACGTATATTCTTTTTGTATACAGGTGTCTAAAGAAGATGCAGTTGGTTTGATGTCTGTATTGCAGGCTGCATTGACTTGTACTGGGAACATTCTTACTTACACCCTTTGTTGCCGATGACCTCTGCACCTGAAGTGTAGTGCAACATAGCCGGAAAGAAAAAATTCCTGCATACCGTATAGCATGCGAAATATGGCCACTGCGGGTAAGCTATTGATCCTATTAGGATGGAACAGAGCAGAGATGTCAGACGGGTCACTTAATAGGTACAAGATGTTTTATAATAATAACTTATGCAAGGTACCGTACAGTTCCTTTAATGTCTTGTAACACACGTTTCCTCATCCCTTACAGCTCATGCTAAAGAGGACACTCCTTTTCACCTAAAGATAGTTTATTCAGTTATTTATTCACCTACCAATCTCATAACTGCTTTCATGAGTACACTTATTCACCTACTGTACTCATAATTGCTTCCTTAGCTGCTAAACCACACAGGTTTTTCATTGTTTACCAAGTTCCAGTCATGTTATTTTTACTTTAGATACTCAACAATACAACGGGTTCTTATCTATACCTGGATACCAATGTGTTTTGTAGCAGGCTGTGTTGTGTGGCCAGGAATAACATCTTCACTCACATCTACAACCTTCACAGATGATGTGCCGATGTGGTTACCATATATATTATCTTCCTCTTAGGCAATAATATATGATGCATTTGCAAAGTATTTTTTTATTTATGACTAAGAAAGAATAAATACACTGTATATGCCAAAACAAGAATTAAATAAATGGATTATGATAAAAATTGCCTAACTGACAAAAGGACACAAGCTATCTTTTAATGAGAAAGAAATACACAGTTATTACAGGTTCTTTCACTAGTGGGGGGGCGCGGTAGCACAGTGGTAGCGCGCTGGACTTGTAATCGGGGGATTCCAAGTTCGAGCCTCGCCCAGGCTGCCGTGCCGGGAGGGGTAGCTCCCTCCTGTAACCCTAGCGGGGCTATATAATCCAATACAGGGCTTAGCTCGGGGGAACTCCATTTCTCCCATTTTTTTCTTTCACTAGTAAGTTCAGAGCTCTGACCTAGATAATCAACAGGAAATTACTAGAAAACTCTAAAACTTTAGCAGTATTTACCAATTATGTACTTTGTATAGTCAGCCAAAAAAGTCGTGTCATCGTCCCGAACCCCGCAAATATTCGGGAAGTCGATGCAGAAGGGATAGTTTCACAAGTCTGGCAACTGTGTCAGACCAGACTGTGATGGGGGTGAGTTGTTTGGGGGTGGGGGTGGGGTAATGAAGTATGTGTGTGCTGTAGTCTAGCATTAAACCTCTGAGAAAAGGTGCTAAATGTGATATTACACATGATTTCATACCTGCAAATAATTAAATGTATCGTCAACCTGAAATAATGCCTCGATCGTGTAGCCAATCAAACAAATGAAACGACGAGGTGCAACCCCGCCCCCTCCCTAGTTTCCCCCCACACCCTCTCTCCAGGGTATCAACTAGCCATATGACATCGGAATAAAGGACAGAAAGCTGTATTTTTACTGTATGTTTACCTTCTGAACATGGCAGGATATACTGTATATATACCATGTGTGGTGTGGCAGAGGCATGCGGTGCCTTCACAGAAATAACGAGAAAAGCATTCCACAGGTGGTTAGTGTTTTGGTAAATGGGTAAGGGAAACCCATAGATGTAAATAAGCCTAGATGCCGCACGACACTACTTTAGACGCGTCTGCCAGGCCGCCATCTTGCAACGGTCGAGGCAGACGATGTCGTGTTCCTGACGAAGGTCCAAGTTGACCACCATTTACCTAGCAATGCAGCAACACTGTGTTGCTTTCGGGTGTAGAAAGCGTCAGAATATATCTATGGTGACACCGATAGCATGAGCGGCTCAAGTCATTGATTATGCTAACGTCTCTCAGCTGCTTCCCTATCCCCCGAAAGGAGGATGGTGGGTTCCAGAAGGGAAATTTAAACCTGCAGTCCACCGACTTCACTTTTCAGATGAACAAGGAAGCACAACCATTACCACCACAATAACAGCCACCACCACAACCACCACCACTACCACCTGAAATACCACCATCACAAGAATAAACACAACCACAACAATCACCACCACAACAACAACCACCACCGCCACCACCATCACAACAACCACCACCATAGCACCAACCACCACAACAACCACCTCCACTACAACAACAACCACAACTGCAACAATCGTCAACACAACAGCCACCACCACTATAACAACCACTACCATAAAACCACCGCCAAAACAGTCACAACAACCATCACCACCACCACAACAACAACAACCACCACCACCACAACAACAACACCACCACCACTACCACCACCACCACCATCACCACCACCACCACCATAACAACCACCACCACCACCACCATAAAAACCACCATCACCACAACAACAACCACCACCACAACAACAACAACCACCACCACCACAACACCACCACCACCACCACCACCACAACAACAACAACAATAACAACAACACAACCAACACCACCACCACCACAACAACAACAACAACAACAACCAACACCACCACCACGACCATAACAACAACCACCAACATCACCATAACAACCACCAACATCACCATAACACCCACCACCATCACCACCACCACCACCACCTTAACAACCACCACTACCACTATAACAACCACCACCACCACCACAACAACAAAAACAGCAACTACAGCCACCGCCACCATAAGAATCACCATCACCACCACCACCACCACAAAAACCACCACCACCACAAAAACTACCACCACCACAACAACAACAACAACAAACCACCACCACCACCACAACAACAACAACAACAACTACCACCACAACAACAACCACCACAACAACAACCACCACCACCACCATCACAACAACAACAACATTACAACAAAAACAACAACAACAGCCACAATAACAACAACAACCACCACCGGTAAAGCTCAAGTAACTTATGCATCTTTGCCTCAGGATCAATCTGATAATTATGATGTAGTTAAGAGCTTGATTCTTAAGGCGTATGAGCTTGTTCCTGAAGCCTATAGAGTAAAATTTAGGACAACTTATAAGCAAGATAAGCAATCCCATGTTGAGTATGGAAAAATCAAAGAAGATCTGTTAGAGCAGTGGTTAAATACTAAGAATGTGGATTCTGATTTTGGTAAATTTAAGCAGATGATTTTGCTGGAGGACTTCAAAAGGTGTATTAATAAAGATGTAAGCCAATATCTTGATGAGAAAAGAATAGATAATTTGTCTGACGCTACAGTTTTAGCTGATGAATATGTTCTCACTCACAAGAGATATTCTAAAGAAAATAGGAAAGCTGAGAGCGAGTACGTTGCCTTTACTCACAGTACAGGTAACAGGAAAGAGAATAAAGATGATGTTTCTCAGGAAGTAAATACCAGCTCCACCTCTAGATTTCAGAAAAGGTAATGTACTTATTGTAGTAAGCTTGGTCATACTACGGAGAAATGTTTCAGGAGACAGCGTGATGTGAACAAAAAGGAGTTTTTAAATATTCAGTCAATTAGTCTAGTGTCCACCCTTGAGAGTTCCCAGAATTCTTTAACCGAGTTAACTGAACCTACTTTGAGGGGTAAACTAAATTCTCATGATGAAGCTCCTCTTTTGAGCAGTAACGTGGGTGACACTCTCAAGAGTTGATGTGGTAATTTCCTGTCTGATGGTTTTATCAGTCCTCTGGACAGTAATGACAGGAAATCAGTTAAAATATATCGTGATACAGGTGCTTGCCAATCCCTTATGCTGACCAGTGTTCAAGGCTCTAATGTTAATTCCTCTGATGAAACTGTAATCTTACAAGGTGTAGGGAATAATTACTTCTCTGTCCCTCTGTGCAGAGTGAATTTAGAGTGTGGTTTTCTTAATGGTTCCATTATGGTTGGGTTGGTTGAGACACTCCCAATGTCAGTTGTAACTCTCTTACATGGAAATGATATTGGTGGAAGTCAAGTGTGTCCAGCTCCTCAGTTGTCTAGTGAACCAGTGACTGAGACCCAGGATTGTGATGTCCCTGATGTGTTCTCTGCATGTGCTGTCACTAGGGCTAAGTCTAAAGTTACTGGTGACTTAGAGGATAATGATGATGATGATGATGATGATGTTATCCTAGCTGACACTTTTCTTGCTAATTTGGACCACTCACCAGATGAGGTAGTACCCCGTAGTGTTGATAATTTGTCTCGTTAAGAGTTGGTTGAGTTGCATGTTGCTGACCCTGAGTTGAAAGGCCTAGCTAACTCTGCTTGCAGTGAGGAAGAGTCAGCTGGTGCTTCTACTTGTTATTATATAAAGTCAGGAGTACGTATGAGGAAGTGGAGACCCCCAACAGCATCAGCCGACTGTGAATGGGAGGTTGTACAGTCGTCAGCACAAATCCGCTGCAAGCCTGCTCGTGTGATGTGGTTGTTTTGTCTGGCAACAGTGTATAGGAACTAGTCGCCACACAGGCTTTTATACGCTTGAAAGACGTGTTTGTAAGAATTAGTGCTATAAATCGCCCAGAATGCAATGGTCTTTATATCTGATTAGCATAAAAGTGAGCAAAAGACGACAGAAAAATGTTGTAGCGTGATAAAACTTCTGCGCTCTCCCTCGTACCCACCCCATGTCTCTCCCCACCCTACCTCTTAACCCCCACCCTCCCATGCTCCTTCATTTCCACTCCCCTCTCTCCGCACCCTGTCTACCTTAACCGCGGCGCAGATCTACATAATGAACTGCACTCTTCTCCATTTCTTGTCTCTTCCTGTAACCTTTTAGCTCCTTACATTCGAGAGTATCTTGCTATGCCTCAGTCTTTTTCACCCACTCTTTACTCCAAACGTGATACAGTAGTTCGAAACATGATGGGTTCTGCTCCTGCTTCATGAATCAGTGAACAGTATGAGGAGGATGGGAACATTTTCCTTGAAACGAGAGAGAGAGAGAGAGAGAGAGAGAGAGAGAGAGAGAGAGAGAGAGAGAGAGAGAGAGAAGATAGGAGGAATAGGCACAAATGTTTGTTTGATTTCGCCTACTGAAATAATAGCCACCAACTGCCAGGCTCACTAAACACACACACACACACACACACACACACACACACACACACACACAGTAAGGAATAATACATCACAAGAACGAGACCTCAAACGTTTCTGTATCTACCGGCTGTTTGTAGTGACAAGGGGTGCAGAAAAGAATGACAACTGGAATAAAAAGAGTGGGAATCAGACGGGGAGGGTGAGAATGGGATTAGAACAGGAAGGGATATTGGTAATTAGCCTTGGATACATTTTATTAAAGCATTTCGAGCAATTGAGAACAGGACAATATTGGTTTAACAAACAGTCAAGAGAGAATTGCGATGCACTAGTCGGGTTAGTGTCGTGGATAAATGAATGAAGGTAGAGAGAGTGAGGAGAGGAGAAAGTGGAGAGGCATGAACGTGAGTGGGGCGTAGGAGGGGGAAGGAGGGGTGGGGGTACATCAGGAGGAGAAAGGGGGAGAGAGGGGAAGGGAGTTTAGACACGGTTATGAGGAATGTCAGAGTACAGTATTACGCTCGTACGTCGTTTCATAACATTCCGTCAGCTTTTGCACTTTTTTTTTTATACTGATTAAATACGGTATGGATAATATTGTACTCTAGCCAGCCTCTAGTACTAGTTTTAAAAAACACGTCGTTAAAGTGTTTAAAAGGCTACGTGGCAACTAGTCCCCTTACACTGTTGCCAGACAAAAGGACTGACATCACACGAGTAGACTTGCAGCGAATTTATGCTGACGACTGTACATCAAGTTGTCATCCCTCGTGTTTGTAGGCAGGATATCATTAGAGTGGCTCATGATTCCAGTTTGGCAGGACGCCTTGGAGTGAGGAAGACTGTGGCACGCATTTTGAAACACTTCTACTGGCCAGGTATCTTCAGAGATGTTTCCTGGTATTGTAAGTCTTATCACACCTGTCAAGTTGTGGGGAAGTGTAATCAGACCGAAAAGGTTGCACCTCTAGTTCCCATTCCTCCTTTTGAGGCTCCATTCACCGGTGTGTTGGTGGATATTGTGGGCCCTCTTCCTAAGACTTCTTCAGGATTTTCTTATGTGTTGACCCTGATTGATATGGCTACTTGTTATCCTGAAGCCATTCCACTTAGAAATATCTCAGCAAAGAACGTGGTTAAGGAAATGCTAGGGTTCTTCACCAAGTTTGGCCTGCCCAAGAAGGTACAGTCAGACCGGAGAAGTAATTTCATGTCAAATGTTTTCAAGCAGTCTCTGAAAGAGTTGGGCATCACCCAGATCACGTCTTCAGCTTACCATCCCCAGACCCAAGGAGCGTTGGAGAGATATCATCAAACACTCAAATCGATGCTCAAGAAATACTGTTTGGAACATCAGAAAGATTGAGATAAAGGTCTTCCATTCGTTGTATTTGCCGCAAGAGAATCTCCAAATGAATCACTAGGCTTCTCACCCTTTGAACTACTGTTTGGCCATGAAGTAAGAGGACCCCTTAAGCTACTCAAGGAATGCTGGCTGTCAGAGGAAGATGACGTCAACCTGCTGGAGTATGTGATGAAGTTCAAAGAACGGCTGTCCACTGCATTACAGCTGGCGAGAGAGAATTTAGGAGCTGCTCAGAAGATGATGACTTGGTATGATAAGAAGTCCAGGTTACGCCACTTTCAGCCAGGAGATCAGGTTTTGATTCTGCTACCAGTGCATGGGCAACCTCTTCAAGCCAAGTTTAGTGGTCCTTATTTCGTGAAGAAACTCAGTGATATCATCGCCACACCAGATCGTAGAAAGAACAAGCAACTTTGTCACATCAACATGCTAAAGTCATATCACAGGCGGGACGAAAATAACCCAGTGTGCACTGTAGATGTTCCACCTGAGTCTGCAAGTGAAGTTCTCCCATGCAGCATGAGCCCGAGTGATAGTTTGGGGAAGAATCCTGATATCATGAATGATCTCCAGACTAAGCTTTCTCATCTAGCTCTCGAGGAAAGGCAGGAGTTTTCGGCATTACTGCAGGAGTACCCGAAAGTGTTCCGTGCCAGTCCAGGAAGAACCACTGTGTTGATGCCTGATGTCGATGTTGGAGATGCAAAGCCAATTAAATTGCCTCCTTACCGTATGAACCCAGTGAAAGTTCCTCTCATCCAGAAGGAGCTTGGCTACCTGTTGGACCACAAGATGACTGAGCCCTGTCAGAGCGAGTAGAGTTCTCCTGTCACTCTAGTCCCTAAGCCAGGTGGGTCACAGCGGCTTTGCATCGACTACAGACGTGTTAATCAGATAACCAAAACAGACACTTACCCTCTCCCTCGCGTGGAAGATTGCATAGACAAGATCGGAAAGGCTAGGTACATAAGTATGTTTGATTTGTTAAAGGGATACTGGGAAGTACCTATGACTGAATGAGCTAGGGAGATTTCATGTTTTCACTAGGAAAGACTTTTGCATGTTCTGTAATGCCATATAGTATGGAGAATGCAGCAGCCACTTTTCAGAAGCTCATGAATGTTGTAACAGAGGGTTTGGCCGGGTGTGTTGTTTATACTGATGATGTATTAATCTTCAGTGACAACTGGAAAGATCACCTATGCCATGTCAGTAAATTTCTTGAGTGTTTGGTTCAGGCTAATCTTGTAGCTAATTTATCAAAGTGTCAGTTTGGTCAAGCTAAAGTTCAGTACCTTGGGTACGTAATTGGTGATGGACACGTTGCACCACCAGGAGCTAAGGTTCAGGTTATAAGTGATCTACCCAGACCTAAAAGTAGGAAAGAGCTTCAAAGATTTTTCGGAATGGTAGGTTATTACAGGAGATTTGTTCTTAACTTTTCAATTCTTGAATCATCACTTACAGACCTACTGAAAAAGGAAGTTAAATTTTTCTGGACTGATAACTGTGAATCCTCTTTCAGTAAGCTTAAAGCTATCCTATTACGTCAGCCAGTGTTCGCTACTCCAAATTTTGCTAAGCCTTTTAAGATGGCTGTTGACGCAAGTGATACAGGAGCTGGGGCTGTTTTGCTGCAAGAGGATGATCAGGGTATTGAACACCCTGTATCTTATTACAGTAAGAAGTTCACTCCACCTCAAAAGAACTACTCAACTACTGAGAAAGAGCTTTTGGCCTTGATTTTGGGTTTACAGCATTTTTTATTTTATTTGTGTTCTGGTTTTGACCCTATAATCATTTATAGCGATCATAACCCACTGAAATTCCTTAGTAAGTTTAAAGATAAAAATCAGAGATTGACAAGATGGAGTCTACTTCTTCAGGAGTATTCATTAGACATACAACATGTCAAGGGGAAAGAAAATGTTATTGCAGAGTGCTTATCTAGACTTTAGACATTGTTTTAGAGTAATAAGAAATTTCCTTTGTAAATTTCTTTTTCTTTGAGGGAAGGTGTTACATAGCCTATGATTTCATCATCCTTTGTATAATTCTAACGTACAGTATGCTGCATGTTTGATCACGATTCGCCTCGTGGCTTCCATAGTGACCAGGCTTGCGTGTTCTACCTCACTCCCCCCTTCTCCCCCTTATACTAGAGTAAGTCGTTCTTTCTGTTGTTCAGAGCAGGACTGTCAACTCTTCCTCCCCTGTGCCTTCATTTCCGCGTCCTTCTTGCAAGTTGAATCAAGCTCTGCCGGCCCCTATATAATGAGCTCAGTCTCTGCATTAATTGCCACTTAGATCTACTCCTCACTTTGTTCACATCTGTCCTCCTCTGTATAGTGTATTTTTGTGAGTGATCAGGAAGTCTCCAATCATCTTGCTGCTGTATAATTTGGGTATAAGTGTTGTTACCATTTTTCTTGTACTGTACTGTATGGCCTAATGCGTTAATTCGTAGGCCTGGTAAGGTTTTTGTGATTCATGTGGAGTTTTTCATGTCAGCCATTATTAATAATTTTTTGTGTCTGTAATAATATATCTTGCTTTAACTGAGCATTATCCGGTTTTCTCATTTATCAGGGCTGACTTAGATAAATTTGTTCTTGCGAAATTCGTCGTAATAGAGGCTATTGCAGTTAACCATATATGTAACCTATTTTGCCATTACATTATCCTTATGAGTCCTGAATGTTTAGTTGTTAGTTTGAGCATTAAACTTTAACTTGTAATTTTACCTAACTCCTTTGTTTTGAACCTGGAACTTTGCGGAACAGTAGTGATTTTAGCATTCTCACTTGAAGCGTTCATTATCTCTGTTCCGTAACAATATATATATATATATATATATATATATATATATATATATATATATATATATATATATATTGCCGGACAACTCAATACCGTTTGGGGTGGCCACAAATAAATCGCCTCCAAGTCGCCCTGTCCCCCGCCAGTTCACTGCCCTGTTCCCAACTCACACCCCCTCTCTCATATACCTCTCCACCCCATCCCTCCATCTCATCCTCGGCCTCCCCTCCCTCTTCCCCCCTCCACCTCACTCACATACACTCTCTTCGTCAGTCTTTCACCCTCCATCCTCTCCACATGGCCAAACCACCTCAGTGTGTTCCTCATAACGCTTCCTCTCACATCCACATCCACACCACAACGCTCCTTTATATCCTCATTCGTCAGCCTGTCTCTCCACGTGACTCCACAGGCTCCTCTTAAATAACTCATTTCCACTGCTCTCACTCTTGACTTGTGTCCTTCCAACAGTGTCCAAGCTTCACTTCCGTACGTTAGAGTTGGTATCACAATACTGTCATGTAGTAACTTTTTCACTTCCATGCTCACTTCCCTGTTTCTTATCACTGCTTTCAAGGAACCAGCAACCTTTCTTCCCTGCTGTACCCTTTCAAGCACTTCACCCTCCAAACCTCCATCCTTACTCATCACACTGCCCAAATACTTAAACGTACTCACATTTTCCAATTCCTCACCATCCAACCTCGCTGTACATTCACTAACTTCACCTCTCTCAAAGACCATCACTTTACTCTTCCCTACATTCACCTTTAGGTTTCGTTTCTTACACTCTCAAACTCATCCACCAAGCCTTGCAGCTCCCCTTCGTCTTCATTCAACAACACAGTATCATCTGCAAACAACAGTACAGGGAGTTTCCAAACACTATCCTCTCTCACCAGGGCCACTCCAACATCCACTACCCTACCTTGTACCTCTTTTATTACCCCATCCATGTACAGATTGAACAACCATGGAGACATGGCACATCCCTGTTTCAACCCAACTTTCAAAGAGAAAAATTCACTTAGTTCACCATCCACACGCACTGCAGCCTTTGCACCATCGTACATACTCTTCACAGCATTCAACAACTTCTCATCTACTCCATATATTCTTAACACTTTCCACAATCCTTGTCTATCCACCCTGTCGTATGCTTTCTCCAAATCCATGAAAGCCGCATACAACTTCTTTCCCTTCTCTAGAAACTTTTCCACTAAAGTTCTAAGAATGAATATCTGATCTACACAACCTCTTCCCTTCCTAAAGCCTCCCTGTTCTTCTCCAACTAATTTCTCTGTTCTTTCTCTAACTCTGTCTATAAGTATCCTACCATACACCTTTCCTATTATACTAAGAAGACAAATGCCCCTATGATTACCACACACTTCTTTTTCCCCTTTTCCTTTGTACAAGGGAATAATTATACCTGACTTCCAATCCTCCGGGACTCTACCTTCCTCCCAGGCCAATCTGCACATCTTCCACATCCATTCTACTACTATCTCTCCCCCATGCTTCAGCATTTCACCACACATTCCATCAATTCCTGGGTCTTTCCCCGATTTAACTTTCTTCATTGCTTACACAACTTCTATCCTACTGATTTCTTCCTGTCTTCTCACCTCCCTCCTTCTCCCAGCAATTCCCCAGCCACTTATACTCGCATTACTTCCATCCTCTACGTTCAACTATTCCTTAAAGTGTTCTCTCCATCTGCTCACTTTTTCTCCCTTCTCCACTAGTACTCTACCATTTTTATCTTTCACTCCCCTGCTAACTTCACTTCCACCCTGTCTTACTCTTTTCACTTCTCTCCAGAACATTTTCTTACAGTCCCTCCACTTTACACTCAAATTCCTTCCAAATTCCTCATCCACTCTCTTCTTACTCTCTCTTACTAATCTTTTCACCTCTCTCTTCCTTTCCACATATAACTCACTCTTCCGCCTCTCAACTTCTTCCACGCCCCTATTTCTCATCCATTCATTGTATGCTTTCTTCTTTTGTGCAAGAGCCTGTTTCACCTCTTCAGTCCATCACTCTGTTCCTTGCACCCCCCTCCGTCTTATATATATATATATATATATATATATATATAATATATATTTAAGGTTTTTCGAGGCCCCCTTCAATTGGGGGCCCTGGGGGCAGTATCGAACAGCCCCCCCCCGCCCCCCCTCAGGTACGCCACTGTCTGGATGCCTATATACCGCATAGGGTTTTGCATAATCATGCCCCGTGTAGCAAGAAGCGACAACTCACGTGTGCCAAAATCTTCCGCACTGTCTTCTGATGTGGATGGTACGAAGTCTAGGCTGGTATCACAGTCATGATCTTTGTCACTGTCCAAGTCTGCCATTCATAGTACTATCTTCATCTGCATACATATATTCTTTTTGTATACAGGTGTCTAAAGAAGATGCAGTTGGTTTGATATCTGTATTGCAGGCTGCATTGACTTGTACTGGGAACATTCTTACTTGCACACCCTTTGTTGCCAACGACCTCTGCACCTGAAGTGTAGTGCAACATAGCCGGAAAGAAAAAATTCCTGCATACCGTATAGCATGCGAAATATGGCCACTGCGGGTAAGCTATTGATCCTATTAGGATGGAACAGAGCAGAGATGTCAGACGGGTCACTTAATAGGTACAAGATGTTTTATAATAATAACTTATGCAAGGTACAGTACAGTTCCTTTAATGTCTTGTAACACACGTTTCCTCATCCCTTACAGCTCATGCTAAAGAGGACACTCCTTTTCACCTAAAGATAGTTTATTCAGTTATTTATTCACCTACCTAACTCATAACTGCTTTCATGAGTACACTTATTCACCTACTGTACTCATAATTGCTTCCTTAGCTGCTAAACCACACAGGTTTTTCATTGTTTACCAAGATCCAGTCACGTTATTTTTACTTTAGATACTCAACAATACAATGGGTTCTTATCTATACCTGGATACCAATGTGTTTTGTAGCAGGCTGTGTTGTGTGGCCAGGAATAACATCTTCACTCACATCTACAGCCTTCACAGATGATGTGCCGATGTGGTTACCATATATATTATCTTCCTCTTTAGCAATAATATATGATGCATTTGCAAAGTATTTTTTTATTTATGACTAAGAAAGAATAAATATACTGTATATGGCAAAACAAGAATTAAATAAATGGATTATGATAAAAATTGCCTAACTGACAAAAGGACACAAGCTATGTTTTAATGAGAAAGAAATACACAGTTATTACAGGTTCTTCTTTCACTAGTGGGGGGGCGCGGTAGCACAGTGGTAGCGCGCTGGACTTGTAATCAGGGGATTGCAAGTTCGAGCCTCGCCCAGGCTGCCGTGACGGGAGGGGTAGCTCCCTCCTGTAACCCTAGCGGGGCTATATAGTCCAATACAGCGCTTAGCTCGGGGGAACTCCATTTCTCCCATTTTTTTCTTTCACTAGTAAGTTCAGAGCTCTGACCTAGATAATCAACAGGAAATTACTAGAAAACTCTAAAACTTTAGCAGTATTTACCAATTATGTACCTTGTATAGTCAGCCAAAAAATTCGTGTCATCGTCCCGAACCCCGAAAATATTCGGGAAGTCGAAGCAGAAGGGATAGTTTCACAAGTCTGGCAACTGTGTCAGATCAGACTGTGATGGGGGTGAGTTGTCTGGGGGTGGGGGTGGGGTAATGAAGTGTGTGTGTGCTGTAGTCTAGCATTAAACCTCTGAGAAAAGGTGCTAAATGTGATATTACACCTGATTTCATACCTGCAAATAATTAAATGTATAGTCAACCTGAAATAATGCCTCGATCGTGTAGCCAATCAAACAAATGAAACGACGAGGTGCAACCCCGCCCCCTCCCTAGTTTCCCCCCACACCCTCTCTCCAGGGTATCAACTAGCCATATGACATCGGAATAAAGGACAGAAAGCTGTATTTTTACTGTATGTTTACTTTCTGAACATGGCAGGATATACTGTATATATACCATGTGTGGTGTGGCAGAGGCATGCGGTGCCTTCACAGAAATAACGAGAAAAGCATTCCACAGGTGGTTAGTGTTTTGGTAAACGGGTAAGGGAAACCCATAGATGTAAATAAGCCTAGATGCCGCACGACACTACTTTAGACGCGTCTGCCAGGCCGCCATCTTGCAACGGTCGAGGCAGACGATGTCGTGTTCCTGACGATGGTCCAAGTTGACCACCATTTACCTAGCAATGCAGCAACACTGTGTTGCTTTCGGGTGTAGAAAGCGTCAGAATATATCTATGATGACACCGATAGCATGAGCAGCTCAAGTCATTGATTATGCTAACGTCTCTCAGCTGCTTCCCTATCCCCCGAAAGGAGGATGGTGGGTTCCAGAAGGGAAATTTAAACCTGCAGTCCACCGACTTCACTTTTCAGATGAACAAGGAAGCACAACCATTACCACCACAATAACAGCCACCACCACAACCACCACCACTACCCCCTGAAACACCACCATCACAAGAATAAACACAACCACAACAACCACCACCACAACAACAACCACCACCGCCACCACCATCACAACAACCACCACCATAGCACCAACCACCACCACAACCACCTCTACCACAACAACAACCACAACTGCAACAACCGTCAACACAACAGCCACCACCACTATAACAACCACTACCATAAAACCACCGCCACAACAGTCACAACAACCATCACCACCACCACAACAACAACACCACCACCACTACCACCACCACCACCACCATCACCACCACCACCACCATAACAACCACCATCATCACAACAACAACCACCACCACCACAACAACAACCACCACCACCACAACACCACCATCACCACCACCACCACCACCACCACCACTACCACCACAACAACAACACAACCACCACCACCACCACCACAACAACAACAACAACAACCATCACCACCACCACCACCATAAGAACAACCACCAACATCACCATAACAACCACCAACATCACCATAACACCCACCACCACCACCACCACCACCTTAACAACCACCACTACCACTATAACAACCACCACCACCACCACAACAACAAAAACAGCAACTACAGCCACCGCCACCATAACAATCACCACCACTACCACCACCACCACAAAAACCACCACCACCACAAAAACCACCACCACCACAACAACAACAACAACAAACCACCACCACCACCACCACAACAACAACAACAACTACCACCACAACAACAACCACCACCACCACAACAACAGCCACCACCACCACCATCACAACAACAACAACATTACAACAAAAACAACAACAACAGCCATCATAACAACAACCACCACCACCGGTAAAGCTCAAGTAACTTATGCATCTTTGCCTCAGGATCTATCTCTATCTATCTATAGCCCGACGCCCTAATCCCGCAAAGGGTGGCCGCAGAGAAAACGCCTCCAAGTCACTCTGTCACCCACCATTTGACTCCCCTCCCCCATATCACCCCCTCCCTCATATACCTCTCAACTCCATCCCTCCACCTCATCCTCGGTCTACCCCTCCCTCTCCCTCCCTCCACCTCACCTAGATACACCCTCTTAGTCAGTCTTTCATTCTCCATCCTCTCCACATGTCCAAACCACCTCAGTGTATTTCTCCTAATCTTTTCAACCACAACCACATCTACCCCACAACGTTCCTTCAATTCTTCATTCGTCAACCTGTCCCTCCATGTCACTCCACATGCTCCTCTCAAGTAACTCATTTCCACTGCTCTCACTCTTGACTTGTTCCCCTCTTGCAAGGTCCACGCCTCGCTTCCATACGTCAGGGTAGGGATCACAACACCATCATGCAGTGACTTCTTAACTTCCATACTCACCTCCCTATTTCTCATCACTGCTTTCAGTGTGCCAACAACCTTCCTTCCCTGCTGTACCCTTTCACGTACTTCATCCCCCAAAGTTCCATCCTTACTCATCACACTACCCAAGTACTTGAATGCACTCACATTCTCCATATCCTCACCATCCAACCTCACTGCACACTCTGTGACTTCATTCCTCTCAAACACCATAACTTTACTTTTGTTTACATTAACTTTCAGCTTCCTCCTCCTACACACTGTCCCAAATTCATTCACCAAACCTTGCAACTCCCATTCATCTTCACTCAACAATACTGTATCATCAGCAAACAGCAACACCGGAAGCTTCCAAATCTCACCCTCATTCATTAGGGCCACCCCCACATCCACTGCCCTACCTTGTACCTCCTTTACGACCCCATCCATATATATATTAAACAGCCATGGAGACATTACACACCCCTGTTTCAGTCCCACATTGAGATCAAAGAACTCACTCAGCTCACCATCCACTCGCACCGTAGCCCTAGCTCCCTCGTACATACTCTTCACAGCACTCAACAATTTCCCCTCCACTCCATATATTCTTAATACCTTCCACATACCTTTCCTATCTATTCTGTCATAAGCTTTCTCCAAGTCCATGAAGGCAGCATACACTTTCCTTCCCTTCTCTAGATACTTCTCCACTAAACATCTTAGAACAAATATCTGATCTACACACCCTTTTCCCTTCCTAAATCCCCCTTGTTCTTCTCCAACTAGCTCCTCTGTCATATGCCTAACCCTATCAATGAGTATTCTACCATATATTTTACCAGTCACACTAAGAAGGCAAATACCCCTATGGTTACCACATACTTCTCTCTCCCCTTTTCCTTTGTACAGAGGAACAATTATACCTGATTTCCAGTCCTCTGGAACCCTTCCCTCTTCCCAAGCCAATCTACACAACTTCCATATCCACTCCACAACAATCTCACCCCCATGCCTAAGCATTTCACCACACACTCCATCAATTCCTGGGGCCTTTCCCAGCTTAATCTTCTTCATCGCTTCCACTACTTCCGACCTACTGATCTCTTCCTCCCTCCTCTCATCTCTTCTTCTCCCAGAAATTCCCCAACCACTTATACTCACACTGCTCTCACTCTCTACATTCAACAAATCCTCAAAGTGCTCCTTCCATCTCCTCAATTTCTCTCTCTTCTCCACCAACAATCTATTATTCCTATCTTTCACTCCCCTACTATTTCCCCTTTCACACTGCCTTACTTTCTTTACCTCCTTCCAAAACAATTTCTTACTCTCCCTCCATTTCACACTCAGATTCCTCCCAAACTCTTCATCCACTTTCTTCTTACTCTCCTTCACCAGTCTCTTAACCTCCCTTCTCCTGCTCACATATACCTCTCTCTTCTCTCTCTCATCTTCTCCCCTACCTCTACTCGCCAACCATTCACCATATGCCTTCTTCTTTTGTTCCACAGCTCGTTTCACCTCATCATTCCACCATGCTGTCCCTTGCACACCCTTGCATCTCCTCCTCACTCCACAAACCGCCTCACACGCTGCGCTTATCTCTTCCGTGAATATCTTACATACGTCTTCCACCCCTTCCATCTGCTCTAGCTCATACCTTCCCAATCTTTCTTCCACTATGCTCTTATACTCTGTCCTCTTACTATCTTGCAATTTCTCCACTCTTCTCACAGGAGCTGCTTCCTCCTGTCTTCCCCTTCGCCTCCTCAACCACTTTCTTTGCAGCTCTACCTTGGCCATCACTAAGTGATGGTCCGAGACTCCATTCCCCCACCCTCTCCACACCCTTGCATCCAACACTTGTCTTCTCATTCGCTCATCCACACACACGTAGTCTATCATTGCCTTTCGTTCAACAAGTTCACCATCCATCCTCCTCATTACTCTCCATGTATACCGGTGGATCATCTTATGACGAAAGTAGGTGTTGGCTATTGCCAACCCCTTACCAGCACAGATGTCCACCAAAGCACTACCATTCCCATCTACTTCCGCTGGCACACCCCACTGACCAACCACTCCATCCACTCGTACATTCCCGACTTTGCCATTCATGTCTCCAATCAACAGCACTCTCTCGTTCCTCTCAAACTTGTCCATACATGCTTCTACTCTCGCCCAAAACTCATCTTTCACTCTTGCCACTCGATCCTCTGTTGGAGCATACACACATACAATCGCCCATGCTTGTATACCTACTTTCATCCTCACCCATACAATCCTTGCACCCACTGTTCCATACTCTCTTATATTCTCCTTCCACTTCTTGCTTATCATCATACTCCCTCTCTTGCCCTCTCATTCTCACTGACTCCCGCACATATACCTACACCGTATTCCCATTCACTCATCCTTTCACCTTTCCATTTAGTTTCAGTCAATCCACATATATCCACTTTTGCATCCTCAAGCACCTGGACAATCTCTCTCTCTTTCACTTCATCATTCACTCCTCTCACATTCCACGTTCCTACTCTCAGAATGTCCTTTGTCCGTTCCTTAGTCGTCAACGTATGGTCCATCCGGCTCCGAGGCGCTTTATTTGCTTTTTTAGTTAGTTCTTTTTACGGGGTGGGGCACTAACCCACCACCAACCCTTTTAGTCGCCTCGTACGACAAGCAGGGATACTGGGGGAGTATTCTTGAAACCCCCCTACCCCCAGGGGGCCTCAGGATCAATCTGATAATTATGATGTAGTTAAGAGCTTGATTCTTAAGGTCTATGAGCTTGTTCCTGAAGCCTATAGAGTAAAATTTAGGACAACTTATAAGCAAGATAAGTAATCCCATGTTGAGTATGGAAAAATCAAAGAAGATCTGTTAGAGCAGTGGTTAAATACTAAGAATGTGGATTCTGATTTTGGTAAATTTAAGCAGATGATTTTGCTGGAGGACTTCAAAAGGTGTATTAATAAAGATGTAAGCCAATATCTTGATGAGAAAAGAATAGATAATTTGTCTGACGCTGCAGTTTTAGCTGATGAATATGTTCTCACTCACAAGAGATATTCTAAAGAAAATAGGAAAGCTGAGAGCGAGTACGTTGCCTTTACTCACAGTACAGGTAACAGGAAAGAGAATAAAGATGATGTTTCTCAGGAAGTAAATACCAGCTCCACCTCTAGATTTCAGAAAAGTTAATGTACTTATTGTAGTAAGCTTGGTCATACTACGGAGAAATGTTTCAGGAGACAGCGTGATGTGAACAAAAAGGAGTTTTTAAATATTCAGTCAATTGGTCTAGTGTCCAGTCTTGAGAGTTCCCAGAATTCTTTAACCGAGTTAACTGAACCTGCTTTGAGGGGTAAATTAAATTCTCCTGATGAAGCTCCTCTTTTGAGCAGTAACGTGGTTGACACTCTCAAGAGTTGATGTGCTAATTTCCTGTCTGATGGTTTTATCAGTCCTCTGGACAGTAATGACAGGAAATCAGTTAATATATATCGTGATACAGGTGCTTGCCAATCCCTTATGCTGACCAGTGTTCAAGGCTCTAATGTTAATTCCTCTGATGAAACTGTAATCTTACAAGGTGTAGGGAATAATTACTTCTCTGTCCCTCTGTGCAGAGTGAATTTAGAGTGTGCTTTTCTTAATGGTTCCATTATGGTTGGGTTGGTTGAGACACTCCCAATGTCAGTTGTAACTCTCTTACATGGAAATGATATTGGTGGAAGTCAAGTGTGTCCAGCTCCTCAGTTGTCTAGTGAACCAGTGACTGAGACCCAGGATTGTGATGTCCCTGATGTGTTCTCTGCATGTGCTGTCACTAGGGCTAAGTCTAAAGTTACTGGTGACTTAGAGGATAATGATGATGATGATGATGATGATGTTATCCTAGCTGACACTTTTCTTGCTAATTTGGACCACTCACCAGATGAGGTAGTACCCCGTAGTGTTGATAATTTGTCTCGTTAAGAGTTGGTTGAGTTGCATGTTGCTGACCCTGAGTTGAAAGGCCTAGCTAACTCTGCTTGCAGTGAGGAAGAGTCAGCTGGTGCTTCTACTTGTTATTATATAAAGTCAGGAGTACGTATGAGGAAGTGGAGACCCCCAACAGCATCAGCCGACTGTGAATGGGAGGTTGTACAGTCGTCAGCACAAATCCGCTGCAAGCCTGCTCGTGTGATGTGGTTGTTTTGTCTGGCAACAGTGTATAGGAACTAGTCGCCACACAGGCTTTTATACGCTTGAAAGACGTGTTTGTAAGAATTAGTGCTATAAATCGCCCAGAATGCAATGGTCTTTATATCTGATTAGCATAAAAGTGAGCAAAAGACGACAGAAAAATGTTGTAGCGTGATAAAACTTCTGCGCTCTCCCTCGTACCCACCCCATGTCTCTCCCCACCCTACCTCTTAACCCCCACCCTCCCATGCTCCTTCATTTCCACTCCCCTCTCTCCGCACCCTGTCTACCTTAACCGCGGCGCAGATCTACATAATGAACTGCACTCTTCTCCATTTCTTGTCTCTTCCTGTAACCTTTTAGCTCCTTACATTCGAGAGTATCTTGCTATGCCTCAGTCTTTTTCACCCACTCTTTACTCCAAACGTGATACAGTAGTTCGAAACATGATGGGTTCTGCTCCTGCTTCATGAATCAGTGAACAGTATGAGGAGGATGGGAACATTTTCCTTGAAACGAGAGAGAGAGAGAGAGAGAGAGAGAGAGAGAGAGAGAGAGAGAGAGAGAGAGAGAGAGAGAGAGAGAGAGAGAGAGAGAAGATAGGAGGAATAGGCACAAATGTTTGTTTGATTTCGCCTACTGAAATAATAGCCACCAACTGCCAGGCTCACTAAACACACACACACACACACACACACACACACACACACACACACACAGTAAGGAATAATACATCACAAGAACGAGACCTCAAACGTTTCTGTATCTACCGGCTGTTTGTAGTGACAAGGGGTGCAGAAAAGAATGACAACTGGAATAAAAAGAGTGGGAATCAGACGGGGAGGGTGAGAATGGGATTAGAACAGGAAGGGATATTGGTAATTAGCCTTGGATACATTTTATTAAAGCATTTCGAGCAATTGAGAACAGGACAATATTGGTTTAACAAACAGTCAAGAGAGAATTGCGATGCACTAGTCGGGTTAGTGTCGTGGATAAATGAATGAAGGTAGAGAGAGTGAGGAGAGGAGAAAGTGGAGAGGCATGAACGTGAGTGGGGCGTAGGAGGGGGAAGGAGGGGTGGGGGGACATCAGGAGGAGAAAGGGGAGAGAGGGGAAGGGAGTTTAGACACGGTTATGAGGAATGTCAGAGTACAGTATTACGCTCGTACGTCGTTTCATAACATTCCGTCAGCTTTTGCACTTTTTTTTTTATACTGATTAAATACGGTATGGATAATATTGTACTCTAGCCAGCCTCTAGTACTAGTTTTAAAAAACACGTCGTTAAAGTGTTTAAAAGGCTACGTGGCAACTAGTCCCCTTACACTGTTGCCAGACAAAAGGACTGACATCACACGAGTAGACTTGCAGCGAATTTATGCTGACGACTGTACATCAAGTTGTCATCCCTCGTGTTTGTAGGCAGGATATCATTAGAGTGGCTCATGATTCCAGTTTGGCAGGACGCCTTGGAGTGAGGAAGACTGTGGCACGCATTTTGAAACACTTCTACTGGCCAGGTATCTTCAGAGATGTTTCCTGGTATTGTAAGTCTTATCACACCTGTCAAGTTGTGGGGAAGTGTAATCAGACCGAAAAGGTTGCACCTCTAGTTCCCATTCCTCCTTTTGAGGCTCCATTCACCGGTGTGTTGGTGGATATTGTGGGCCCTCTTCCTAAGACTTCTTCAGGATTTTCTTATGTGTTGACCCTGATTGATATGGCTACTTGTTATCCTGAAGCCATTCCACTTAGAAATATCTCAGCAAAGAACGTGGTTAAGGAAATGCTAGGGTTCTTCACCAAGTTTGGCCTGCCCAAGAAGGTACAGTCAGACCGGAGAAGTAATTTCATGTCAAATGTTTTCAAGCAGTCTCTGAAAGAGTTGGGCATCACCCAGATCACGTCTTCAGCTTACCATCCCCAGACCCAAGGAGCGTTGGAGAGATATCATCAAACACTCAAATCGATGCTCAAGAAATACTGTTTGGAACATCAGAAAGATTGAGATAAAGGTCTTCCATTCGTTGTATTTGCCGCAAGAGAATCTCCAAATGAATCACTAGGCTTCTCACCCTTTGAACTACTGTTTGGCCATGAAGTAAGAGGACCCCTTAAGCTACTCAAGGAATGCTGGCTGTCAGAGGAAGATGACGTCAACCTGCTGGAGTATGTGATGAAGTTCAAAGAACGGCTGTCCACTGCATTACAGCTGGCGAGAGAGAATTTAGGAGCTGCTCAGAAGATGATGACTTGGTATGATAAGAAGTCCAGGTTACGCCACTTTCAGCCAGGAGATCAGGTTTTGATTCTGCTACCAGTGCATGGGCAACCTCTTCAAGCCAAGTTTAGTGGTCCTTATTTCGTGAAGAAACTCAGTGATATCATCGCCACACCAGATCGTAGAAAGAACAAGCAACTTTGTCACATCAACATGCTAAAGTCATATCACAGGCGGGACGAAAATAACCCAGTGTGCACTGTAGATGTTCCACCTGAGTCTGCAAGTGAAGTTCTCCCATGCAGCATGAGCCCGAGTGATAGTTTGGGGAAGAATCCTGATATCATGAATGATCTCCAGACTAAGCTTTCTCATCTAGCTCTCGAGGAAAGGCAGGAGTTTTCGGCATTACTGCAGGAGTACCCGAAAGTGTTCCGTGCCAGTCCAGGAAGAACCACTGTGTTGATGCCTGATGTCGATGTTGGAGATGCAAAGCCAATTAAATTGCCTCCTTACCGTATGAACCCAGTGAAAGTTCCTCTCATCCAGAAGGAGCTTGGCTACCTGTTGGACCACAAGATGACTGAGCCCTGTCAGAGCGAGTAGAGTTCTCCTGTCACTCTAGTCCCTAAGCCAGGTGGGTCACAGCGGCTTTGCATCGACTACAGACGTGTTAATCAGATAACCAAAACAGACACTTACCCTCTCCCTCGCGTGGAAGATTGCATAGACAAGATCGGAAAGGCTAGGTACATAAGTATGTTTGATTTGTTAAAGGGATACTGGGAAGTACCTATGACTGAATGAGCTAGGGAGATTTCATGTTTTCACTAGGAAAGACTTTTGCATGTTCTGTAATGCCATATAGTATGGAGAATGCAGCAGCCACTTTTCAGAAGCTCATGAATGTTGTAACAGAGGGTTTGGCCGGGTGTGTTGTTTATACTGATGATGTATTAATCTTCAGTGACAACTGGAAAGATCACCTATGCCATGTCAGTAAATTTCTTGAGTGTTTGGTTCAGGCTAATCTTGTAGCTAATTTATCAAAGTGTCAGTTTGGTCAAGCTAAAGTTCAGTACCTTGGGTACGTAATTGGTGATGGACACGTTGCACCACCAGGAGCTAAGGTTCAGGTTATAAGTGATCTACCCAGACCTAAAAGTAGGAAAGAGCTTCAAAGATTTTTCGGAATGGTAGGTTATTACAGGAGATTTGTTCTTAACTTTTCAATTCTTGAATCATCACTTACAGACCTACTGAAAAAGGAAGTTAAATTTTTCTGGACTGATAACTGTGAATCCTCTTTCAGTAAGCTTAAAGCTATCCTATTACGTCAGCCAGTGTTCGCTACTCCAAATTTTGCTAAGCCTTTTAAGATGGCTGTTGACGCAAGTGATACAGGAGCTGGGGCTGTTTTGCTGCAAGAGGATGATCAGGGTATTGAACACCCTGTATCTTATTACAGTAAGAAGTTCACTCCACCTCAAAAGAACTACTCAACTACTGAGAAAGAGCTTTTGGCCTTGATTTTGGGTTTACAGCATTTTTTATTTTATTTGTGTTCTGGTTTTGACCCTATAATCATTTATAGCGATCATAACCCACTGAAATTCCTTAGTAAGTTTAAAGATAAAAATCAGAGATTGACAAGATGGAGTCTACTTCTTCAGGAGTATTCATTAGACATACAACATGTCAAGGGGAAAGAAAATGTTATTGCAGAGTGCTTATCTAGACTTTAGACATTGTTTTAGAGTAATAAGAAATTTCCTTTGTAAATTTCTTTTTCTTTGAGGGAAGGTGTTACATAGCCTATGATTTCATCATCCTTTGTATAATTCTAACGTACAGTATGCTGCATGTTTGATCACGATTCGCCTCGTGGCTTCCATAGTGACCAGGCTTGCGTGTTCTACCTCACTCCCCCTTCTCCCCCTTATACTAGAGTAAGTCGTTCTTTCTGTTGTTCAGAGCAGGACTGTCAACTCTTCCTCCCCTGTGCCTTCATTTCCGCGTCCTTCTTGCAAGTTGAATCAAGCTCTGCCGGCCCCTATATAATGAGCTCAGTCTCTGCATTAATTGCCACTTAGATCTACTCCTCACTTTGTTCACATCTGTCCTCCTCTGTATAGTGTATTTTTGTGAGTGATCAGGAAGTCTCCAATCATCTTGCTGCTGTATAATTTGGGTATAAGTGTTGTTACCATTTTTCTTGTACTGTACTGTATGGCCTAATGCGTTAATTCGTAGGCCTGGTAAGGTTTTTGTGATTCATGTGGAGTTTTTCATGTCAGCCATTATTAATAATTTTTTGTGTCTGTAATAATATATCTTGCTTTAACTGAGCATTATCCGGTTTTCTCATTTATCAGGGCTGACTTAGATAAATTTGTTCTTGCGAAATTCGTCGTAATAGAGGCTATTGCAGTTAACCATATATGTAACCTATTTTGCCATTACATTATCCTTATGAGTCCTGAATGTTTAGTTGTTAGTTTGAGCATTAAACTTTAACTTGTAATTTTACCTAACTCCTTTGTTTTGAACCTGGAACTTTGCGGAACAGTAGTGATTTTAGCATTCTCACTTGAAGCGTTCATTATCTCTGTTCCGTAACAATATATATATATATATATATATATATATATATATATATATATATATATATATATATTGCCGGACAACTCAATACCGTTTGGGGTGGCCACAAATAAATCGCCTCCAAGTCGCCCTGTCCCCCGCCATTTCACTGCCCTGTTCCCAACTCACACCCCCCTCTCTCATATACCTCTCCACCCCATCCCTCCATCTCATCCTCGGCCTCCCCCTCCCTCTTCCCCCCTCCACCTCACTCACATACACTCTCTTCGTCAGTCTTTCACCCTCCATCCTCTCCACATGGCCAAACCACCTCAGTGTGTTCCTCATAACGCTTCCTCTCACATCCACATCCACACCACAACGCTCCTTTATATCCTCATTCGTCAGCCTGTCTCTCCACGTGACTCCACAGGCTCCTCTTAAATAACTCATTTCCACTGCTCTCACTCTTGACTTGTGTCCTTCCAACAGTGTCCAAGCTTCACTTCCGTACGTTAGAGTTGGTATCACAATACTGTCATGTAGTAACTTTTTCACTTCCATGCTCACTTCCCTGTTTCTTATCACTGCTTTCAAGGAACCAGCAACCTTTCTTCCCTGCTGTACCCTTTCAAGCACTTCACCCTCCAAACCTCCATCCTTACTCATCACACTGCCCAAATACTTAAACGTACTCACATTTTCCAATTCCTCACCATCCAACCTCGCTGTACATTCACTAACTTCACCTCTCTCAAAGACCATCACTTTACTCTTCCCTACATTCACCTTTAGGTTTCGTTTCTTACACTCTCAAACTCATCCACCAAGCCTTGCAGCTCCCCTTCGTCTTCATTCAACAACACAGTATCATCTGCAAACAACAGTACAGGGAGTTTCCAAACACTATCCTCTCTCACCAGGGCCACTCCAACATCCACTACCCTACCTTGTACCTCTTTTATTACCCCATCCATGTACAGATTGAACAACCATGGAGACATGGCACATCCCTGTTTCAACCCAACTTTCAAAGAGAAAAATTCACTTAGTTCACCATCCACACGCACTGCAGCCTTTGCACCATCGTACATACTCTTCACAGCATTCAACAACTTCTCATCTACTCCATATATTCTTAACACTTTCCACAATCCTTGTCTATCCACCCTGTCGTATGCTTTCTCCAAATCCATGAAAGCCGCATACAACTACTTTCCCTTCTCTAGAAACTTTTCCACTAAAGTTCTAAGAATGAATATCTGATCTACACAACCTCTTCCCTTCCTAAAGCCTCCCTGTTCTTCTCCAACTAATTTCTCTGTTCTTTCTCTAACTCTGTCTATAAGTATCCTACCATACACCTTTCCTATTATACTAAGAAGACAAATGCCCCTATGATTACCACACACTTCTTTTTCCCCTTTTCCTTTGTACAAGGGAATAATTATACCTGACTTCCAATCCTCCGGGACTCTACCTTCCTCCCAGGCCAATCTGCACATCTTCCACATCCATTCTACTACTATCTCTCCCCCATGCTTCAGCATTTCACCACACATTCCATCAATTCCTGGGTCTTTCCCCGATTTAACTTTCTTCATTGCTTACACAACTTCTATCCTACTGATTTCTTCCTGTCTTCTCACCTCCCTCCTTCTCCCAGCAATTCCCCAGCCACTTATACTCGCATTACTTCCATCCTCTACGTTCAACTATTCCTTAAAGTGTTCTCTCCATCTGCTCACTTTTTCTCCCTTCTCCACTAGTACTCTACCATTTTTATCTTTCACTCCCCTGCTAACTTCACTTCCACCCTGTCTTACTCTTTTCACTTCTCTCCAGAACATTTTCTTACAGTCCCTCCACTTTACACTCAAATTCCTTCCAAATTCCTCATCCACTCTCTTCTTACTCTCTCTTACTAATCTTTTCACCTCTCTCTTCCTTTCCACATATAACTCACTCTTCCGCCTCTCAACTTCTTCCACGCCCCTATTTCTCATCCATTCATTGTATGCTTTCTTCTTTTGTGCAAGAGCCTGTTTCACCTCTTCAGTCCATCACTCTGTTCCTTGCACCCCCCTCCGTCTTATATGTATATATATATATATATATATATATTTATATATATATATATATATATATATATATATATATATATCTATATATATATATATATATATATATATATATATATATATATATATATATTTAAGGTTTTTCGAGGCCCCCTTCAATTGGGGGCCCTGGGGGCAGTATCGAACAGACCCCCCCCCGCCCCCCCTCAGGTACGCCACTGTCTGGATGCCTATATACCGCATAGGGTTTTGCATAATCATGCCCCGTGTAGCAAGAAGCGACAACTCACGTGTGCCAAAATCTTCCGCACTGTCTTCTGATGTGGATGGTACGAAGTCTAGGCTGGTATCACAGTCATGATCTTTGTCACTGTCCAAGTCTGCCATTCATAGTACTATCTTCATCTGCATACATATATTCTTTTTGTATACAGGTGTCTAAAGAAGATGCAGTTGGTTTGATATCTGTATTGCAGGCTGCATTGACTTGTACTGGGAACATTCTTACTTGCACACCCTTTGTTGCCAACGACCTCTGCACCTGAAGTGTAGTGCAACATAGCCGGAAAGAAAAAATTCCTGCATACCGTATAGCATGCGAAATATGGCCACTGCGGGTAAGCTATTGATCCTATTAGGATGGAACAGAGCAGAGATGTCAGACGGGTCACTTAATAGGTACAAGATGTTTTATAATAATAACTTATGCAAGGTACAGTACAGTTCCTTTAATGTCTTGTAACACACGTTTCCTCATCCCTTACAGCTCATGCTAAAGAGGACACTCCTTTTCACCTAAAGATAGTTTATTCAGTTATTTATTCACCTACCTAACTCATAACTGCTTTCATGAGTACACTTATTCACCTACTGTACTCATAATTGCTTCCTTAGCTGCTAAACCACACAGGTTTTTCATTGTTTACCAAGATCCAGTCACGTTATTTTTACTTTAGATACTCAACAATACAATGGGTTCTTATCTATACCTGGATACCAATGTGTTTTGTAGCAGGCTGTGTTGTGTGGCCAGGAATAACATCTTCACTCACATCTACAGCCTTCACAGATGATGTGCCGATGTGGTTACCATATATATTATCTTCCTCTTTAGCAATAATATATGATGCATTTGCAAAGTATTTTTTTATTTATGACTAAGAAAGAATAAATATACTGTATATGGCAAAACAAGAATTAAATAAATGGATTATGATAAAAATTGCCTAACTGACAAAAGGACACAAGCTATGTTTTAATGAGAAAGAAATACACAGTTATTACAGGTTCTTCTTTCACTAGTGGGGGGGCGCGGTAGCACAGTGGTAGCGCGCTGGACTTGTAATCGGGGGATTGCAAGTTCGAGCCTCGCCCAGGCTGCCGTGCCGGGAGGGGTAGCTCCCTCCTGTAACCCTAGCGGGGCTATATAGTCCAATACAGCGCTTAGCTCGGGGGAACTCCATTTCTCCCATTTTTTTCTTTCACTAGTAAGTTCAGAGCTCTGACCTAGATAATCAACAGGAAATTACTAGAAAACTCTAAAACTTTAGCAG